>NW_022985378.1:43112-432786 GCF_010093625.1 Macroventuria anomochaeta
TCAACAGAGGGAGCGCAACACCAAAAAACCTATACAATTGTCCCAAAGAGGCAAGCGCAAGGCCTCAGAGGTTGCAGCACCCAGGAAGAAGCAGAATCGTGGTAGTGCAGCTGCCCGTAGTCGTGCTGCTGCCGCGCCTCGCTCCCCATCCCCTCCGGCAAAATACAACAGCCGCGGCCGCCCAATCAGAGTGCCACAAAAGTTTGAGTGAGGAACTTGTTCATATAGGTCTATAGACTACTCCACCAGAAAATCTCATGATAATAACCATTGTGTGTGGCTCTACAGCCTCATTTTTGGTGGACCTATTTTGGTGGTTCGGCGCATTACGCGAATCCGCGCATTACGCGCACGGACACGGTAGTGCCATTTGCGCGGTCTATTGTCGGACACTCTTGTGCGGCAAGCTGTCGGCATGTCACGGCAGCGCATCCGCATCGGCGCCGTTAACTTCCAACCTGCAAGTGCTCAACCCGTTTTTGTAATCATTACCGCCGCCGGATATTGGATCTTAGCAGGAGTTACGAAACTGGATGTTTGCTTTATGACGCTGCACAAAAGAAGACCTCCGGGCACTACGTACTTAAGCTGGGACTTGCACGCTCCATCTTGACCTCCAACCACAGCTGCCGTGAACTTCTCTCAATTCCTCTCACTGACCCCAAACTCTAATCAGTGCCCCAATACCGACGCAATGCCACCCTCCACCGTGCTCTTCATCCCGGGCTCCTTCACCCTCCCCACTGCCTTCGATCCAATCATCACCGCCCTCTCAACCCACAACATCTCAGCCCGCGCCCTCCACCTCCCCAGCATCGGACTGGCACCCAACACCGGTCGATCCGGCCCACCGCCATCGATGTACAGCGACGCCTCCTTCATTGCGGCAGAAGTACAGAAAGAAATCGACCAGGGACGTGATGTTACGCTTATCGCACACTCGTACGGTGGTGTGCCTGCGACTGAGAGTTTGAAAGGGCTGGGCAAGTCAGAGCGGGAGGCGCAAGCTAAGAAGGGGGGTGTGGTAAGGTTGGGATATATCAGTGCGCTGGTGCCGAGGGTGGGTGTGGCGGCGGGTGAAGTGATGGCTGGGGTGCCCGAGGAGAGTAATTTGACGGGGGCGCTGGGTGTGGATGTGAGGATCTCTCTTTCCGCTCTTCGCTGATTAGCTTCACGTGTCGGAACTCGTACTGACCCACCGTCGCAGGAAAACGGATGGCTGTACCCCAACCCACCGTCCAAGTGCGCCGCACTTCTACTCTCAGACCTTCCCCAAAAAGAGGCGGAATCTGCAATGGAAGGACTCGCGCGCCAATCGTCAGTAAGCTTTGGCGGCGCGCTGACGTATCCTGGGTACAAGAATGTTCCGGTATCGTACCTGGTTTGTGAGGACGATCAGGCTGTGCCGGTGGAACTCCAGAGGGAGGAGATCGCGATGGTGGAACAAGAGAGCGGCAAATTGGTTGATGTGAAGACTATCAAGACCGGACATTGTCCGCATATTACTGCACCGGATAAGGTCGTTGAGTGGGTTCTGAGTATCAGCAGTTAGGTCTGCAGGAAGAGATAGACCACCTTGACGTTGTATTATGCATCTCCCATGAACGTGCCATATAAAAAAGTCAAACTCGTTGCGTCGGTGTCCATATAGATTTTGATGGAAATTCAAGTACGATCCAAGCGGAAAATTTACTGAGCGCACGGTGCGTACTTCAATCAATCACCGCATCAATGCGCCAACTAGAACATTTTCGTTTCCAGAAAAGTAGATTCATCCCTCTGAAGCCCTGAAAACCCTCAATCTCTGGGCAAGTCTTGGGATTGGCTAGAATAGCCTGGTTAATGTGTCAATCAAGTATAGATCACCAACAGCGTATCAGAGATTTTTTGAAGGGAAGTGTTGACCCAAAGTCAAGGTGACTCGATGTTTCTGAAATCCACCAATAAACCGACCCGCCAATAGGTGTCAAAATGGTTCAAAAAGGTTTCCCACCAAAATTTCAAATACCCCGTACTATACGCGAAATCGGGTGCTCTTAGCACCGGCCATCCCTACACGCCTCCATCCGGTGAGTAACATCCGTCCGGCTTGCAGTAATGATCCAACTCGACCCTTCCAGTCCCCTTGCACGAACTCCCACTACCCGCACCATCCGATTTGCATTCGTTCTTGATCACCGCAGATCCGTACAGAGTCAGAGTCTCATTGCCGACCGCAATCTTTTGCGTAAGGGTGAGAGTGGTATCTATTTCAGAGTTAGGGACGTTCCTCTTAGCCATATCCCCTTATCCTCCTTTAAGTGAAAGGAAAGATTGGGAATGGTGCGAGAACTTACAGTCCCAAGTGTACGCCAGCCCTGTGTCGCAACGATCTGTCACAGCCGGTGGATTGAAGCCCTGTGGCACAAAGCTGTAATGACATGTCCCGTTGGCAGTCTGCTCGAACTTGGGGTTGTGAAAGCTTGTAGTTAGGTCGCGGATGCTATAGCCGGGCCGCCCGGTTTGGCTCGTGATGGTGGCATCCCAGTAAGATCCTGAGATGTCGACGGAGTAGGATTGGCGGGCGTTGAGGGTAGCGGGTGCTGCGGCAGCGAGGCCTGCAAATGCAAGGGCTGAAAGACGCATGGTGATGGGTTTGAGTATGAGGATGGTCAAGCGTGCGGACTGGACTGGGAGAGACGTCAGAACTGAAAGTGTAAGATGGTGGTAGTATAGTTAGAGAGCAAGTCGGGCTGTACTTATACCATGTCACGGCAGAACATCCAAGGCACCAGGAAGCTATACGAGCTTATGCCAATAAAACTGCATTATAGAGGTCCTGTAGCCTTGCAGAGCTTTCGTATTGCGGCTTAAAAACGGCGCGACCGGGTCCTTTCCATCCTTCGTTCTTGATTAGCATGAATTGAGCGACTTTCTGATTGGTCGCTCAGACGGTCCTGCACCTCCGACCTTCCTAATCTGTCTACCATCACGTGATCTTGTCAAGCAGCCCTGTGGATCAGGCGGGCAGGTCTCGACCGCTTGGTCTGCATTTTCTTCTTTAATTATCTGAAAGTATACATAGACCCGTCCACGACGAGACTTCATGCTTGAAAAATGTTTCCATGGCAGCATTTGTACCCTGATGTAGTGGTACTGGCGCAGTAAACTTGCCAAAATACTCATCATCCACGCTCACGAACAAACTCGTCTCCTTCGAAAGTTACGCTGAAAAATTAATGACAGCACCAAAAAATGTTGCAAAGGCTTGGAATCCGTTGGTTTGCAATTGGAAATTGCAGCCTTGTGCTGATCACATTGAACCATATGTGCTGCTTTTCTTTTGCTCCAGAACGCCCTGCCAGAACGCACCACAACCCACAAACACCTGGTAACTATGCATAACTAGCCCAGCCCATATACAGTACAGCCAAATTATTCTCATCCGTCGCCTGCTGTATAAGCTCATTGACCGTGGCCTTCGTACTCAGCGTCTTACTCAGCTTCTTTTCGACAACGCTGAGCGCTCTGCCTGCCTCACCGGCCTGCTCCTCCTTCTCCCTCTTTTTGAGACTCTCGTGCACCACCTCTGCCTGTTCAACTGCCGACCCAGGGGGTGCTGGTGTGCCGCCTGGAGCAACGCTCTGCCCGCGCGCGGTGTTGGTCGCGTCACCTTCTTGCATACGCTTTGCTTTGGTGGGCGTGACGCTCCAGTTCACGAGTGGATCGTAGCGGAGCACGTTGAGGAGGGTCATGATTGATTCGCGTTCTTCACGGAGGGTGTCCATTGTGAATTCGCAGGAGCGGCGGAACACACCTTCGGTTTTGGTGTAGCCCATCGCGTCGACGAGGTCGCGGGTGAGGCGGAAGGGCACGACCTCTGGGATGGGCAAGACGCGGCCAGCTTCAAAGGAGACGCCGAGATCGATGTGGACCACTTCTCCGGACTTCTCGTCAAGGAGGATGTTGTGACAGTGGCGATCGCCGAGACCGAGGACGTGGCCCAGAATGGAGATGGCGGCTGTCGAGCGCGTGTATGCTAGACGGCGCTCGAACCACTCATCTGGGTCTTCGAAGCGCTCGAGTAGGAAGTAGCGCATAACGGGATGGAAGTTCTCAGTGACCTTTTTCCAGACTTTGACGCGTGTGCTCAGGGAGTCGGATTGACATGCGCCAATCTCTCTCCGGCATCTGTCCGATTTGTAGTCATTGGGGTAATACCTCTCGTGTGCGGGCATCACCCAAGTGTGCAGCGGCAGTGTGTTTGGCACAAACTCCATCAATCCGGAGCGAGTGGACAACGGGAGAACTTTGTAAGTCCGGATGCCAATATTTCGGATGCGCGTAGCTGTGTGGTTTTTCAGCAGTCGAGACACCTGATCGAACACTTGCTCCATGATTGCATCTTGACGGAGGTCATCGTTACCAGATTTGAACTGTACAGAGTCAATGAACGTGTTCCAATCATTACAAAAGTACATACCAGTTGCTTGTAAGGCTTGCCATCAGTACCAACGGCCGTGATGATCTTTGGCGCACTGAGACCGTTTGCAATGCTCATGGTAGACTTGAACCTTTGAATCCTTGGCAAGTCTGTGTAATCCATGTTCGGCCGCACTTCGACCTGCAGTGTAGCTGGTGGGACGTTGAGCTTTGGGATAGTGCTGACCAGCTCCTTCGATTCCTTGTAGCGATCAAGCGGTAGCTCACGACCTTGTTGTGTACTCTCTTTCTCGCTTTTGAACATGGCAAGGTTGTGGTAGATCTCGTTGGATTGATAGATCGAGCTCCAGTACGATCTCGATCGCTTGTCGTTCCTGAGCGCGTTGGCTAACTCGATGGCAGCCTTTTGACGAGACCTTGCAGATTCGTCTTTGGAGCGCGCCACATCCTCCCTTGTAATGGGCCCCACCTTCATCTGTATTGCAAAAATCTGATGCATGCCGTGGTAGGGGTGCTCTATACAGATGCGGTAGACCAAACCCAGCAGAAGCTTCTGGAACGGTGTACTCTCATTCTGCAATCGAGACGATAGTTGGTTCATGAGTAGAGCGAACTTGCCGCTAGGGACCTTGCTCAGATACAGTTTGACGGCTTCGTTCGCAAGATCTGTATCAGCATACTCTATCCAGAGGGCGAAGACGCGAAGAGCGTCATTGTTGTACTCATCGCTTGCGGCTAAGGAAAGCAAATAGTTCTCCAGACACTGACGCAAGAACTGCTCGCGGCCCTTTCGCATGCGTTCGTACTCGGTATTGTCAAGGTCATACCAAGTCTTGGCTCGACGCGCACTGCGCTGGTATGTCTCCCGCATGCTTTTGCTCTTGTCGGTCTTGGCAAGCTTTATGAAGTCGTGGTACTCTTGCAGTTTCCGATCCATTACAGTCTTGATGCGTTCCAAGTCTTCGGCGGCCTCTGGACTTTGCAGCTGTTTGTCGCAGAACAAGGCAAACTCGTGAAACACTTGTCCCGGGCCGGCTCCTTGCTCTTGGCCTTTCAGTTCTCGGATTGCAGGTTCGAGGTATTCTTGCATGATTGCATCAGGCTTTGCGAGTCGGGCTTCGGCGAGATGATGTCCCTGGTCAAGTCAGTATACAGTCTTTGCTTCAGATAACTGAGTACGTACCAGTCTCGCAAGTAGCACAGGCAGGCTCAAGTCCACGTTCTGTGAATCGAAGCTGGCATGGTTGATGAGGTTTTGCCGCATACGTATGGAGGTGTCGGTTTCGCCTAGTTCCCAAAGCACGTTTGCGACCTCATGTTGGGCTACGGCCTCGATGTCTAGTCCTGCACTCTTGCACTTGGGTACAATGTCTGACAAGTAGGTCACGCTGGCCAACGACTCTTGAATGGCGCCGTGTCGCCTGCTGATAGAAGAAGAGGAAACCAGCGCCTCCACTTCCATGTTGCGTATGGTCGCAGTGCGGGTATGCAAGGATTCAATCATGGCATTGTTCGTGCTGAGCACATTGTACAATGTTTCGCGGCAAGACAATAATTGGCGAACGTCAGTAAATCTGTATCCTTGGTCAGTATCACGTGATGCACGTGTACGATATGTACTTACTCTCCGGCTCGCATCCACCTTTCACGAGCCTTCATGCGGTCCCAGACGTCAAGCAGGTACTCCGGATTGTCGGCTCTGAGCACTTCGTCCGCTTCTGTCAGAGCCGCCAAGGTTCGAAGACGGGTTTTCGTTGGTATGGAAGAGCTGTCTCTACCAGTCAGGAAGTTCATTGTAGCAAGCATCTGTTGGTCGAAGTTCTCTTGAGCTTGTTGAGGCGTTTTAGCCATATGGAGACCTTGGAATGCCTTGAAGAGTGTGGCAGATTCGGTGTGGTTCGTCTCAGGTGCTTTGATGTCCCACTGACCCAATTTGCGAGCGGTATGAAGCGTGCTCTCTACAGCATCGTCTCCTTTGTCCCGGAACTGGTCATTCGAAAGAAGCGAGTGAGTGACGCTGTTCATATTGAGCATGATGAGCGACTTGACTGTACCACGGGTGTCAGAAAGTTCGAGCTCATTCTGACGACGCATTTGGCTGTCGAGTCGAGCACCTCGAAAGATAAGACTTTTGACACCATCTGCCTCGTAGTCTAGACGGTCCAACACAGCTGAAAGACCTGAGCCTCTATCGATACCATAGAATGAATCAGGTTCATCCAGGTTTTTATAGATCGCGAGCTGCAGGTCTGTTGGTAGCTTTGGCGGCGGGATCAGAACCGAGGATCTTCTGGAGGCGCTCTTAACTACAGGCTGGCCTGAGGACGTTTCTGCGAACAGTAACGCACTTCTGTACATAGCGCAAGCTGTCGCAGCCCGCGATGCCTCGAGATAGTCGATCTCCAGCCATCTGTCTCGATCGACCCTGGTGACTTCCTTTGGCACTGGTTGACTGCGGAGGTACAGAATGGCCTGGATAAGGATGCGCACATAGCGTGCGTTCTTGGAATTACAATCGCGGAACCAAGCCATGGTGGCCGTTGAGACGGCTTCTCGAACGCTGCGCTCCTCATCGTACTCGGCCAGTAGCACAAGGTGAAGAATGTAAGGGAATACTCTTTCTGCCATATGATCGATACCGTGGAGAAGAGCCGGCAAGGCCCCCAGAATCGGATCCTCAGACGCTACCGCACAAAGCGCCACTGCGAGATCTCTGACCCAGACAGCCACGGTTTTGTCTTCTGTCGGGGCGGCTGCAAACTTTGGTGCTTCACTGGATGCAATGAGCGCAGAGACAGATGGGTCTGGAATGTATAGTACAAGCGCCTTGCCTATGGCATCCGGGATCGCATTGTAGATTTCGGCCTCGTATTGTCGATCTCCTTTTGGCAAGCGGGCAATCAGGTATCTGACAGCACTCTCGGCCAAACTGACCTCATTGCGCTCGTCGCTGTAGAAGAGATCGACCACTTCTCTGATGATGGTTTCTCGTGAGGTTTTCCCGAGAGGATCTTTCGATGATTGACCGGATGCTATCAGACGCCGAGATGCAGGTACACTCTGTTTGATCTCACCATGCGTGCTGAATGCTCGTCCCAAGACTCGTGCAGCCCAAAGCAGGTACCCTTCACCAACATTGGGCCTGCGACACGACTCCCAAACAAGCCCAGCATATTCAGCAGCATCTTGATCCTTGCCGAGAACGTCTTCTCGAGCTGTTGCGGCAAGCTGAAAGTCCTGGCAGAGCAGGTTCAACGCAACTTCGCGAGATGTTTTGTTGAGTAGCTTGCGACCGGACCTTACGTCATTCAGTATCTCCACAAGTAGCGTGCTTTCTTCACTGCCACGAACGGAATTGCCTTCCGCACGCACTCGCGACGCAGCAGTAGTGATGGACTTGAAAGCTCTGACTGAGGACGGTCTTTCGCTCAAAGATATGGCTTCGGCTTGGGACTTCAAGTATTCTGTGAGCCACGTATGGAACCTGTTCGCCGTAGTCATCGTCGCAATGTGTTGCGACTGCTGCGTGGTGCTGTCCTGCGTGGTGCCTAAGAAGACTCGGATGGAGATAAGGATCGAAAGGCCGATACCGGTCACGAAGTTCAAGTGCTGTCTGAGATATGGAGTGCCGCGTTCAAACAGATGTTGCATGATGCCCACTGTGTCTTCTGCACATTGTATGTCGGTCAGGAATGGACGTAAAGACTGCAGCGTCATTTGCAGTGGGTAGCCCTCGTAAGCAACGGGACCGGCAAGGGCAATAACGATCCTGATCTTGCGAATCATGGATCTGGCATACAACGAACCGAGTGCGGGATGTATACGGTCCAACAAAGCGCGCATCACGTAGGTGAACGTACTTGGCTGCCAAAAGCCAACAGGGTCGTCGCCCGTCCGTCGGCATAGCCGTTCGAGCTGATCTGGTAGGTAGAAAGCGTTGAACGACGGCTCAATACCGGTGTTAATATCCTGTGCCGCATGGCTGATGTTGAGCATCTCAGTCAAGGTTTTGGCGGCCGGTGTGAAGGCAGGCTTCTTCTCCAATGACTTTCCAATGCGCTCCTCTTGGTCGACTGTCTGCAAAATGCAGCCAAGCACCTGTGGAAACTGCTTCTGGACAAGATTGAAGTACTTGTCGTTGCCCATGAGATCCTTGAGTAAGTTGGCGTAGCTCGGCTCTGCTTTGTTGCGCGCAAATCCTCTGCAGATGTCCCATGAAATGGTATAAGCTGCTGCCTTGCCAATATTTTTGCAGAGCAAGTCGGTCGTAGAGGTGTCCAGCTGTTTTGCGAGGTAGTCTACCTCTCCTCTCCTTCCGAACATTATCGCCTGACCGACTGCTTCCGCTTCAACATCTCGGATGAGATCTACCAGGGTCGTGTAGCCAAAAGTCAGAAACGGTATGGATGCGAATTTGTTGCCCCGATCCAACCAGGTGAATAAGATTTGTGGAGCAAACAGCTGAAAGAGTTGCTGTGAGCTTACGATGTCTCTGGACTCTGCTACCTGCGATATGCAGCGTTGAGCGTGCCGAGCGGCTTGTTTGACAGATCCTGCAGTTGCGAAGATACGATATACGCTCGAGCGTAGCAGGGTATGCCATCTTGATGCCAGCTTGGATAAGACAAGTAGTCGAAGGGCAATTCCCTCTAGGCCGTCGTCTTCGCCCGGGAGGCTGCTGTCAACGTCATGTAGGATTTTGTCGTGCTCAGAAAGCACAAAGTCTTCAAACATCGATGGTAAGCGTTCAGCGATGTGATACTTCACAGTGATCTCGCTCTCGGAGAGGAGTTCGAAAAGACTGGTTCGCACGGAGGGCACTTTGGGATTTTGTCCAAAGTTCGGGTGGTGCTTGAGTAGACCATGCAGGAAGACGGCGATGGTCTCTTGCAGGTTGGCAGATCGTCTGACCCCGTTCTTCTCCAAGCCCTTGACGTAGTAGGCATACATGGCCTCAATGTTTTCGTAAAGGATCTTGGCTTCGGGATCCTTCTTGTCTGGTCCCCAAACAAGAGCAGTACCAATGAGAAACTCTACCAGCATACCGTTAGCAACCTCGGAGGTATTATACTCGCGTGCACGAGGAGCTGCTAGGGCATCACTGAGTCGTTCCAGTAGGTTCAAGCAATCGGTCCGCGAAAGTCGAAGGCCGCTGTGTAGAAGAGAGCGAATGAATTGGCGGGAGTGCAGCAACTCGTTCTCGCTCAGAGATATCAGATAATCCACAAAACTCGAGGGAATCTGGTCGACGTTTTGATCGCTGCCTTCCGTGACTGCGGCGATGAGATGGAGGTACGAGAAGCTGGATGCGCGTAAAGCAGCGATATCAGTCTCGGCTTGTTCGGTGTGTCGCGGCACATCGCTTTCGATGCTTGCCATATTTGAGGTCATTTGGGAATCGTCTCCATCGTCAACGTCCATGAAGTCGTCGTCTTCAGCGTAGAAGGACTGCTTGGCCTCAATGCGATCTCCCAGAGCCTTGGAAAGATGGCGAGACAAGATACTGACGCCTGTTTGTCTGAAAACGTTGGTACTGAGCTTGTCGTAGACACTCAAATCTGGGAGGCTCTTGGTGCATGTTTCAAGTACGGCGTCAATCTTGTACTGCTCGATCTGTGGCTTCGATAACGTGCTGATGAATGCGTACACGAGCTTGTCGGTGGATGACTCCAGAGCGATCACCCGGCGGTCTTGAGGGTCGCTGAGACTGGCGACTGCTGGCGCGATGATGCAGAGATTGGTGACGATGCGCATCATATCTGACGAGATGGTCTGGATGTTCGTCTGAGAGGCCTCCTTCCACCGCTCTCTTGCTCTATCCACTTCCGATAGGCAGTACTCAAGAACTCTGATTTCCATATTCGTTGGCTGATGTTCGGCGACTGATACATGTGAAAGACTGGGCCGTGTGGGCGTTTGCGTGAGGTACGTCTCATCGTTTTCGAGCAAAAGAAGATACCGCGCAAGTGCCTGATAACGAGCATTCCATAACCTGGCCTGGGATATGGGTCCAAGAACTAGAAAAGGTGATGGCTCCGGGAGGTTAGGTGGCACATCCAAACAAGCGTACAATATCTGCAGAACGTCTCGGGCGTTACAATGATGCGCGTTAGTGGCAGCGTACGTTCGCTCGGACCAAAGACCTACCCAGGTCAGTCCACTGTTCACATGGGCGGGAAAGATACGTACTGGGCGTCCACTTGCTAAGAAGCCAGCTCATTATCCTCTCAGCGGTCTGGTTGAAATGAGTTGGATTCTCCTTCAAACGCTCCCGCATAATAGTGGTCAGCAAAGACGAGCTTGACTCTGTGAGTAGTGACGGGCCTGTCAGTTCGATGGAGAGGAGCATGGATTGAATGGTATCTGAAACAGCAGTAAAGGGCACAATTCCGAGCTTCAGCAGAACGTCCATCAATTGACATGCAGCGCGAGATAATGAGGGAGATGTTACGGCCCGAGATGCACTCTGCCATACGGACACCCAGGTGGGCAAAAGCGTGGGACGCTTTGCAGATTCTTGGAATGCGGCACTGAGTGCGTCAGCAAAGAAGACAAGAAAGTTTGACAGATGCCACCTACGCAGCCAAAGCGACCATTGACCAGACGGAGTGTGCAACATTTTCGTCGGACATGCAAGAGGTAAGCCTATCCATCAACGACAGAAGGTTGTCTTCATCAACAGGACCCTCCTGAACTGAAAAGGCGACAATTTGCAGCGCAGCTCGTTTGGCATTGGAGCGCGGCTCCGCGAGGTGTCGAGTGTACTCATCGAACAAGAGATCGATGCGGACGCGTTTGGAAGCGCTCTCACCGTCGGCTTCGCGATCGTGCATAGTCTTTCGTTTCCTCTTGTCGAGCATCGACGAGAATCGTGCGATAGCGTGGACAGTCGCCCAGAGGCCTTCAGACTTGAGGTGTTCGGTCTCCATGGAGAATGCCAGAGTGTTCAGTGGATGAGTGTCTGCGTCCGCTGCGCCAAGATGGCGGAAGCAGAGGTGATCTTCTTCAAGATACTGGTGCATGGTGGTTTCTTTCCTTGTCCGGTAGTCTGCATACATCGTTTCTAGCACTGCTTCGAGATCGACACACGTAGTCGTATCTTCTAAGTCGGCCACGAGACTCGAGATGTGAGCTTCAGTGTATGTCAACGTGATTAGTATTTCGTCTCGAAGTAGCTGCTCGGACCACATGGGCTTCATTAGGGGCAGCAACTCTGTGATGATGCGCTTTGACAGGTCGAGTGATTGCAAGGCTGTGCGAGCAAGGATCGCGTTGATGCCAGCCAGGGCAGCTGCGGCGACACTGCCACGCCCAGTCCTTCGTTTCAGGAAGTACAAGAGCGCCGTCATGATTGCTTCAGCTTTAGCGAGCACTGGAGCATTGGTCGCTTTGACGAGAGCAAGCAGACAGTGAATGAAGTCTTCAGTAGAGTGAGAGAATTCGTCAGCTACCGATCTAGTTCTTGCTACAGGCTCGCGAGGGCTGCCTCTTGCGATCGACGCATCAGTGGACTCGAGGGGCGTGCGGCCACGGCCCGAGACACTCGTGCTCCAGCTGTTGGCCGCTTCGACCTCAGCCTCCAACGATGTGCCAGCCAGGGAGTCGATGCAGAAGGCAACGGCGGCATCCCAGCAGTCCTGAGAGAGGCGCTCAACATGCGGCTGGTACTCTAGCAGCAAGCGCAACGTCTTTGGAATGTCTTGGAGCAATGGTTTCACAAGCGGCCCATCACTGCTCGACAGCACTTCGACAATGGTGTCTACGATGACCTCGACCGTCGAGCTCTTGATTGTGCGTACGCCCGCGGCTATGACCAGCCGCAGCGCTGTTGCTGAAAGCACGAGATTTGTCTTGGCCTTGGACGTGGTGGCCTTGCTGCGAAGAAAGGCCGAGCGCTCGTCTCTGAGGCATTGGAACAGCGTCTCGCACAGTGCCAGATAGGCCTTGTTTGCAAGTGCCTCCAGGCTAGGCTTGCCGCGGTTGTGCCTGAGGATGTGGATGAGGTTCTTCAGGCCGTCGGTGCGGTCTTTGACTTTGGAAGATTGGACGAGGACTGCAGCGGTGAGTACGGCTGCGCGAGCGAGGGGTGCCGGTCACTCACTCTTCGCGTCCTGGATGCTGGTGGCGCCCATCTTGGCCGCTCACAGTTCCGCGCCGTTCGACAGAGGATCCGATGGACGGCGGGCATTCATTGCCAGAAGGGCGGGAGCGAGGGGGCCGGCTTTTCAGCGGCCGGACATGGTTCCTCAAAGCTCCGCGACCGCAAAACACGCCTGGGAGCCCCGCACTTGAGCGCTGGTGGTGTTGGCGGCGCTGGTGGTGCGGAGTGGTGACGGGGGTGCTGGCCGCGATGGTCGCCGCCAAGAGGGAGGTCGCGTCCAAGCTCGAGCTGCGTGCGGCGAAAGTTCGAGCTGGGTCGTGCAAGGAAAACACCGCCCAAACACGCGCTCGCCCGCCCAGTCGCCCGTCCAGTCGCCCGCCCAACCGCCCGCCCAATCCGCCGGCGCACGATGCGCAGTGCCTCTCCGCGACTCTCCCATGGCTGAAGAAGACAGCCTCGCCGCCCTCCAGGGCCTGCACCGCGACTTGTGCGCCCACATCGATCTCCAGCTGCCCGTGCTGGAGCGGCTGGTGCTGAACCTGGAGGCACATCTGGAGGAGTTCAAGACGCTGCTGGACAAGAAGCCCAAGGACGATGCGAGCAGGCGGCTGCTGTCAGGCGGCAAAATCACCATTGACGACAACGAATACGAGGTCAACGACGACTTCAAGCAGCAAACCCTCGAGCTGGCCGATGCCCTGGACCTGGACGAAGTCGATGCTGCGGCCCTCTTCATGGCCGCTGCAGGCGAAGCCAAAGAGCTGGACCGGTCGCAGCTGCAGACCGCCGTCATACGCTTCCACCGTCGCCGCGAGTACATCCTGCTCTGTCTGCGCATCCTCATGAAGACTGCCTGGGACAACGGAGATGGTGGCGGGACAGAGGTCGAGGGTCTGCCGACGCTGCAGAGGGCCGTGCAGATAATCCTGGGCGTGGACGGCGCAGTGAACCCGGTCAATGCATATGGCTACTGGAACAGGTGCTTGGCTGCCATGGCCTCGGTCGAGAAGTGGCTGCAGCAGATCTCGGAACGCGTTCAGAGCACGCAAGTGGTCGGACAAGTGCCGCTGCCTGGTTTTGTCGAGATCATGGACTTCCAGCGCCAGAGCTTGACCAGACAGCACGAGAACCTAGCTGCCATCTGCACGCACATGATCAAGGCGGGCTATGTCAATCTCGACAACTACAAGGCGTTGCTGGCCAAAGCAAAGACGCTCGACCGACACGACGTCATCACGATACACTACGTGCCCGTGATCATTCGGTTGACGGGCTGGACTGCAACTGAGAGCAACGTTCTGCTGAAAGACGCGCGGGCGCTCCACAACTCAATGCTGGCTGAACGGGATGGCCATAGCTGGGCGTTGAGGAACCTGCATGCGGCAACGTTGGCTTGGTGGCTGGCAGAGTACAGCGGCCGCTACGTGGATCCCAACGACCAAGACCCAGCTTTGCGAGGCGTGGATCTGAAGGCCGAGGCCGAGGCGCGCTCGGAACAGTTCGTCAGGGCGCTCAACGACGGAGCCTTCCACTTCATGCTGTCCGTCAGTCAGGATGTGCGGCCAACAAGGTGGTACGATCCGCAAAAGACGAGCATGTTGTCGACGCTGCTGCAAGATACCGCCGTGCTCAGCTCCGAGACTGCGCAACCCGAGGAATTCTTCAAGGTTCTCGTCATGGAGCAGCTGCAGACTTTCGCCGACTCATTCATCACACACATGCCAGACACGCTGCGCAAACTGAAAGTCGAGGAGGACGACCAGCGAAGAAGGCTACAACTGCAGTTCCAGCGATCGACCGGAGAGTACCCCTTGCATCTTGAGAGGTTCATGGTCATCGTGGCATACGCCTTTGATGGATCTCCAGATGCAGCAGGTGACTTCTGGAATGACAAGGAAAGCAATCTCTATGGGTTCCTGCAGTGGGCAGCCAAGCGACAGCCGACCCCTCGCATTGCCATGTTCTGCGAAATGCTACGGGCCATCTCTACCGACCAGGAGAACGCAGACTCGGCACACAAGTTTCTGCTGGAAGAGGGCGCGTCGTCGACTGGGAAGATCCGGCGCACGAGCTCACTGAGCTACACGCACATCTTCAATGAGCTGGTAGAGTTCGACCGAGATATGCACGAACCAAAGAAAGCCATCCAAATCGGCATCTTCACACAATCACAATCACCGGCCGACCAGATCGTCGAGCCCGAGAGTGCCACCATGCTGGAGAGCTATCTGCGACTTCTCGCGCATCTGTGCAGACACAGTTTTGCTGCACGCCAATGGATCCTCGACTTGAAGGAGTACAACTACCTGGGCATCTGCTTTGGCTTGTGCACAGACAAAGTCGAGAGCGGGCTTCGGGCGGCAGCGTACGATGCGTTGTCAGCCTTGCTGGTAGGCAAGGATGTCAACCGTGCAAGTATCATCTGGAACGCACTGGACGACTGGACAGTCGGTGGCTTCCATGTCGCCTCAAAACCAGGCAGTGCCTTGATCTCAGCACCACGAGAGGAGTTTTGGGCTACCTTGGCGGACGGGTATGACGAATCAATTGCTTTCGTGCGACTGCTCCACAGCCTTGTCGAGCCTTACCCGGAGAGCCAAGGTCTCAACGACGGCCTACCGTTCCCTGAAACCATTGGCTCCTCGCGCCGGATGCCAGGCGTCGAGAGCTACATCGACTTTGTCATGCAGCAAGTATTCGCAGAGCGTTCGCAGGAAGTTCTTGATCCTCTGCAGCGTAATGTCATGAGGTGGACATGTCTGCGTTTCATTGTAACGTGTCTGTCGACGTTCAATGAGAACCTTGTCGTCTTTGCCAACAAGTCCAGTATACCGGTCGATGCTGTCATCGACTCCTCTTCGCTTGCCGCCTACGTTGCCATGCATCCTTTCACTCGTGTTATGGAATGGCTTTTCAACGACAAAGTCATCAAAGCCCTGTTTGCAGCTTCGCATCACGACGTCAGCGAAGTCGATGCCGCTCCGTCAGACTCTCCTCTAGTTCAGACACTTATGCTGAGCATTGAGGTCATGGATCAGGTCATGAAGCTGCAGGCCACCTACCTTGACATCGTTAGGCCTGCACTGAAGCAGCAACCGCTCATGCAAGGATCTCCGGTTGCCAACCTTTCGCTGGCGTCCTTTGAAGATGCAATTCTGAACAACCTTCAGATTGTTGTTGACCTGGGACTGTACTGTGGTACCGGCCATGAAGCTTTGACTATTGCTTCTCTTCAACTTTTGCAGAAGCTGGCGTCTTCGAGGAAGCTTGCCGTATCACCTGCTGGGTTTGGACAACGATCTGGCCGCAGCAAGATCGTCGGCATCCTGGAACGAGACAACGAAGCAGAGCGAATTGGTCGATCCTTGCATGGCTTGATGCAGTTCAGCGCTGAAGAGCTCGAGGCTGGTGAGGAAGCGTCAGGATACATTGTGAAGCTTCGTGTGCTCGAGTTCCTCAACAGCTGTCTAGCAGCGGTGTCTACCAGACCTACGATCGCCCATATCCTGCTGGGTTTCTCGTGTGAAAGCAGCACTGTTCGCATCGCTGAGGACAGCCTGTGGTCAAACGGACAGGCACTCTTTCATGCAATCCTTCTTCTAGGCGTCCAGTATCCCGACAACGACGGAGAACAGTTCCTGGCCTGGAGATCCGAGCTTAAGACACGGTGCTGGGACGTCCTTCAAAAGTTATGGCGCTCGCCACTGACCAGCGCCATCGTCATGGAAGAGCTACGAGATAACGAATTGTTGTTCATCGAGGCTCCCCGCCTCGCCCCGATCAACGTTGATGTTCCCTGGGAAGGCTTGTCTCTCGCGCAGGGCCTGGAGCTGCTCGCTACAGGCGACTACTCTGAATTCTTTTCCGGTCCTCCTGCACTTGCCTTGCAAAACTTCCTCCAGCGACGAGCGGCTTTCCTGGACTATGAATCACGAGAACTTCGTTTGACCATCAAAGAGGATATGCCTACAATGAAGTCAAGGATCCAGTCGTTGCTCCTCGGTACCACCATCCGACCTGGCGAAGACCCGGTGCCTAACCCTAACATCTTCGACCTGTTTGACTTCATTGAGTTCGTGTACCCCGAGCGCGCCCTGCCGGATCAACATCGTTTCTTCGTAGGCGTCAACCTTGCTTCATGCCAAGAAGAGAAAGATGGTAGCCTTCTGTACTCACTGCCCTTACTTCAGCAAGTCATTCTGCTGAAGTTGAAGTTCTGGCGGAAAGACGGCCTTATCGCCGATGAGGTTCAAGAAGCAGAGCTAGCTCAAGAGGCGGAGTTGTTGTTGGCCGTGTTCGCTGACTGGAACCGCCGAGCTCAGTTGACCCGTTATCACAAGGATATTCTTCAGTCTTGGGTGCAAGTACTGATGGTTACTGTGCACAGCTGCGAGTTTGAAGATGGAGCAAGAGCTTCATTCATCCTTCAAACAGTGCAGGTCATCCTTCCGAAGCTGGAGCAGTCGTTCAATGCCGACGTCTTCACGGCCCTTCAACTTGCTGGCCTGGCTGAAGCACTCATTCAAAAGGTTGACTTCGCCTCGACAGCTTTTGATAAGACAGGCGACTTCTCGAACGACCGTCTAAGCCAGCTGTTCCGTGCTGCACTTACAGGGGTCTACAGCCCAGTATCCACCCCCGAGCTTCGAGAGTACTGCTACCAGATCTGTTTCCGCTACATCAACGGCACGTTCGAAAAAGCAACACCCAACTCCCCACTCGGTCGGCACACACTCAACGCCATCAAGAACGGCGGTAGCCACCTACTCGAGATCATCTGCGACGATGCATACGGTGGCCAAGGCACATGCAAAGTCTCAGCTCTCCTGCTACTAAACGCTCTCGTTGCCGTAGCCACCCGCCAGCAGTCAAAGTACATCCTGGAAACCTTCGTCTCACTCAACTTCATTGGCGTTCTCGTCGACAACATCAAACACATCCCCGAAGAACTCCGCGCCGCCGCCGCACCCCACGTGCCCAGCCTACTATCCTACTACGACGCCAGTCTCGCGCTGCTGCTACGCATAAGCCAGTCTCGCCTCGGCGCCGCATACGTGCTCAACGCAGGTCTCTTCCCCGCGATCCGCGACTCGCAGATCTTCGCTGTCGACCCAGACATCGGACTCGAATTCGACAACCCCAACGCGCTAAAGAAGTACTACGAACTCATACTCTCCGTGCTAAGGGTCATCAGCGCCGCAGTCATTGCTCGGGGGCGACAGAACGATCAGACGGTGTTCCAGGCCCGCGAGTTTTTGAAGGAGAATAGGCATAGTATAGTTGCAATTTTCAAGAGGAGTGTGCATGTCGGGGGTGGTGAGAAGGTGGAACAGCAGCAGGACTTGGTGGATTTGGTGGATTGTTGGACGGTTTTGGTTGATGTTACGGGGTTTTTGCAGGTAAGTCGATGTTTGTCTGATGATGTGTTGGAGGGTGTGTGCTAACAAGAGGCAGTATGAGGATTCGTCGACGCTGAAGAAGGCGCGAAACAACATGTTTTCATAGAACGAGCGATGTCAGCATGCGTCAGCGGTCGTACATTTAGAGACGAAATACAATTCAAAAGCACTGAAAGTCATTCTCTTAGGTTTCCAATGTCCGCGTACCTATCAATTCTTCCCAGTCACTACACACATAAGGAGAGGTGCCATTTCGAAGAAAGCTGTGCAGGGGTCCGTCGAAGAGAAGGGCGGGTTTAACGAAGAAATCGCGCTGTTGACGCTGTGCCGTACCAAGTGATTAGTGTGTCCCCACCAGGTATTTCCGTTGGAAGTTAGACTGTGTTGTTGCTGCATCGGCCGTGGAGTTTCACGATAACAAGCACTCCAAGATAGCTCGGTACAGAGAAGCGTCTGCTGTCTCACGTCTCCGTACGTGGACCATATGGGACAGCCTACTACTGTCGTTTTGTTAAGCTCATATCCCCACCGAGCACTCACCATAATGCTTTGTCAAGCGTGTTTGAATATCAGCTTGGAAGTTGGCCCAGATCGCAACAGCCGTCGATTCCTGAAATACGAACATTATGAGACCGTCAGCCTCCTCCGAGTGTCGGCGAAAAACTGCCATTTTTGCTGCTTCCTAGTCTATGGGATCTTTCGATTCAAAAGGAACAAGTATGGAGAAGACAAGGTGCTCGATGCTTCTGGGCCTGTGACTTCAGAGTTCCACTTTTCAGACCGACCCAGCGAAGGCAGATTACCGTTCACAATCACGTTTCTGAGCCTCGATTGCGGCACTCAGTCATGGGGCGCGATGCTTGAAGTTGTCGACAAAGAGCTCTACGGTAAGCGGAATCGATGACTGGCCGCATCGAATTTTGTTCTGACCTTGACACAGATATACCAGAAAGACTCGACCGACCTAGCTCAAGAGTGCAATGATCGTCTATTGTCTACACGCAATATCGATGTTGTAAGACAGTGGATCACTGACTGCTCAAAGTCACATACTTCTTGCAGCTCTGCAGGAATCTTGCCTCTTTGGATCATCAAGATCACAAGTTCCCCCAACGGCATATCGGCCCGGCTTGTGAGTGGGCAAAGCCAAACAGCTCATTATGCACCACTGAGTTACAGATGGGGTCTTGTCGATGGATACGTGATGAGTTCAGCCAACAAACATCGACTGCAAGAGCGGAAACCTTTACAGGACCTCCCACGGACGTTCGCGGATGCTATTGAAGTGGCTCACAGCTTGGGCTATTCTTTCCTATGGATAGATGCCATATGCATAACACAAGACTCTAAAGCAGAGGTCCTGCAGCAGATCGGTATAATGCACCAAATCTTCAGGGGCTCTAATGTCACTCTGTTTGCTGGAGCAGGAGAGGACGCTGGTCGGGGATTTGACTTGGAAAGAAGGGCAATTGCCGTACTTCCTTTTAGGCTTACCGTCTACGTCAAGGTCGATCCCGTAGCCATGAACGTGGAAATTACACTTGCGAATGATTGGTGGACTGAAGATCTTGCGCACGACAAATTGCCACTATTCCAGCGTGGATAGGTCTTGCAGGAAGAATTGCTCTCTCGCCGAGCAGTTACATTCACTGACTCCCAAATTTAATGGAGGTGCTTACACGAGGGACTATCAGAGCGCTTTCCATTTCGCCGCAAGATCCCATCTGGCTCTCGTCGGCACCCATCAGGAACTGCGGGTGATATATTATGGGAGGCCCGCCGTTGGGTGTACGCCGTTAATGCAGTCACGAATTAATACGACTCCCCACCCATTGATACCTTCTACGACATCATCAAGGCATACTGTGCTCGTCAATTAACGTTTACCACTGATGTTCTGCCCGCAGTTTCCGGCTTGATCTCCGTGTACTCAGTACGCCTCAACATACGCTTTTTCCATGGGACCTACCCTAAGGATACCAGAGGGTTCTTGTGGTACGTCCACGGCAGCCCACTCGTCGATGACCCTATGATGGACCGTCCGACGTGGTCATGGATCTCTGGATTCGGCAACAAAATCCATATCGAGCCCAGACCAGACAACAAAGCCATTTTTCCTTCACAAATCATGAAGGTCAGCGCGTGTCCATGTACATACAAGTCATGCAATAAGATCACGGTGATATCCTGAACGCGATGGGGCAATCTCACATGGGATCAGCAATCCTACGGTATCCATCCCTTGGGTCACTGGAGTGAATACTCCATCAAATTCTATCCAGACTTCCAGGACGACTCAGTAGATCTAGTGAAATCTCGCCGTGTTCTTTGCATTCTTGTTGCTCCACTGCCGCGTTTCCCTAACCGCAAGGCATACGCATGTATAATCGTTGTGCCTTATCCAGGTATACCAGATTGCTTCAAAAGGATTGGTTTCGGTATCCAGGTGGCCGGAAGGGGCCATCCTTGCTTCTTTGGAGATAGCGAGAAAGTGACGCAGTTGTGGAGTCGCAGCGGAGCACTGATGGTTCAGAGTACACTATACAAAACCTGGTCTGATGAGACATAGCTATCGATACTAAGATACGTAACTCCGAACAAGACGGCAGACTCCCATACTAGAGTCAATTTCTATGAACGGCTTCATGCAGTCTTTTCTAGTGTATCTAACTGTCGGTTGAGGCCTTGGTCATGCTTGATGCGGCCTGCTTGTTGACACTACCGACAGCTGGGAGTGGTCCGCACATTTTGCTAACCACCGATAAGATGACTCTTTACCCGAACTTTGAGGAAGAAAACGTAGGTTTACTCATGCCCAGTGGTCGCGTGCTCTGTATCTACGCTGCACGTAAGACTCTGATATGGTATTACACATTTGCAAGGCCCCATGCAGATATTCCAGATTGTTTTGCCAGGATATCATTCGGTAGAGAGTGGCTTAAGGAGGACACATTGAGCTTTGTCTGAGACATGCCAGAGATAATCGCAGTTGCTACGCCTGAGGGCAGATCTGATGGCCCAGAGTACACGATTCAGACTCTAGTATGATGCATAGAAGCTAGTGGTTCAGTCTCGTGGTGTCGAGTCAACTAATCTATGCGCACAAAGCACATCCACAAGAGATAAGTAAAGGGCAATCCGCTTACATGTTATCAAAATTCGACACACTCTTCTTCAGCGCTCGACTTCAAGATCGAAATCAACGGTATAGGCCAAAGCTTTGAGTGATACCTAATCAGCGTAGCCACAAGACAATGTTAACATTGCAGGGGAGGATTACCGGATGAGTATAGATAACGAGAGCAGGCTCTTACCTGCTTTTTTTCACATTCGCATCATCTTCGTTCCTTCTTCAATCTGATCTCATCACCACACTGCGTCCCCAAGTCCATCCTAACCTTCGTGTGCCGTCGCTATGTATATTCCAACTATCATCGACTTCTCGACTGAGCTCAATAGTATCCACATCTGATGATACGTATCGCTCAGGTCCACGACACAACGATTGGACATTACATGGCTCGTACTTGCAAGGCTGAAAGTGACAAGAGCATCGCAGTAGAGCATCTCGTCTGAATAGAATTCAAATCTCTCGAGATCGTGTGCGCGGCAGTGTCAACCACTACTGCTTGGTGCTCAATACAATTTGAGGCGGTGCAATGTTGTGAGTGCATTCTGACAGGCATGACGCAGCAGTCGCACATGGTTGGCATCCACTACAACCGGTGAATCCATACCAACAACGCTACTTGACCGGTCTTCACAATATCAGTAGATGCGGTAAGTGGAAAGCGGGGATGACGAAGCACATATTGCCTAGCTCTACGTTGGTGATGAAACTTGCGATACTGGCAGTGTGGCTGTGCAGAGGTTGACCATATCCCTCCTGCGATGACGCAAACTAATTTTCCTGCACTTGGGCCCCCTTTGACGGAGAGAGATATTTCAGCTTTTGGGAGATTTGAGGCGTGTACCATAGGAGGTGCAGAAGAGATGCACACGCACGAGCGATTGCCGAAAGTGGAAAGCACAGTATATAGCAAGTCACGTGATGTGTGGCAACGGAGTCGCCGTGATGAGCGGACCCTCGAGCTGACGACTAAGGGTAGAACAAACTCGACATGTAGGCGTAGGGATTCGTCCTTTGGTGTACTCATATGCGGCTACACCAGTAGGTTGATGTTTCGCTGGTTCAGCCTCAGCTCATCGAACTAGTCTGGTATCTAGATCTGAGACATCAGCCTTACGAACGGCGTGTCCGGATCGTCCGGGGAAGACCTTGTAAGCGGCACGACGTTTATCCGCAATCTGGAAATGATTGACGTGCGCAGTGATTTAGAGAGATGAACACGAAGAGCGTTAGCGAAGACTTGCTGAGCGTTGGACAGCTCCATGGATGATCCGAGTAGTAACTAGGGTTCCCACGTTGTCCCATCTCGGTGAGGCCGTGAAGGCAAATGACCGCGATGTCCGTACTCCTGGTTTGAGACATCTTGATTCTTATCTAGCTGGTAGACAAGGAACAGGCGTCGGAAACCAGGCAAGCTGTTGCGCTCGGCTTTGACCGCGCACAGCGAGCAACAAGACGAAGAGAGAAGCTCGTGGGCGGGTTAAGCGCTCATCATCTGGATGTCAATGAACTAAACTTCGTCTTGTAGAGCCAGTTGAAGGTCATCCCGTCAACCAGCGTTTGTGATTCGATACTTAGACTCAACTGCATCCCTAACGGTCGCTAAAGATATCGGATCTCGATAGCCCCTGCAATTCCAGCTACGATCCGAGTTGCGCATCGCGAAGTCAGGTTCACGCAGGTTTTGGGCCACTCAAAGGATATTTCTGGGTCATCCAAGATTAGGGAGCTCCGAATGACGGCAGCCACTAAACCATTCTCGCGTACTGGAGCTACAATGCTGCGAAGAGGCTTTTCTCGTGGCAGGTACTGGCTTGCTCTGATCAAGATTTGTCTGCATGGCAGGATCCCCGCATGGGGGGAAATGACACGCAGTAGCAATTGCTTGGCGAGTACTTGCTCGTGTATTGAAGGCGTTGCACATGTAGAGCACAATGTTGCTCAAAGCCTTGAGGCGCGTTACTCGACGCATAAATCTCGGTTGGCGCCCTCCGTGAAGCTGAGGCTAATATGGCGAAGCGTCGCGCGTACCAGAAGGCAAAAAAACCAAGTCTCGCAATCCTTCAGATCGGAAAATGATCATTTGTGGCGGTTGAGAGCTCCGCGTAGATGTGCTGATGCCAGCTTGTCGTTGGCAATTGGGACGGAGCTTGACCGGGTTGTCCTAGCCGAATCGGCCCGTGCAACGCGTCTAACCAAGCCACAGTCGACGCCATCGCTCGTTCTTCAGCTGAACACGCTCCTCAACTCGATGCCAAGACTTACGGATAGTGGCCGAGCTGCTGAAACTGACCACACCATGCCTACCCTAGCAGCCTACTGCTGCAATGCTCCCAAGGGCGTGAGTCGTTACAGCTGAGCAACACGAACCTTTTGCCTGTCGATCATGGCAACGCAAACTACCTCGCCGTCATCAGCGCGAGTGTACCACGATGAATGAGCCTGATGTTGCTAATGTTTCCCCGTGGAGGTTGCGGGTAGGCTCTTAAACGAATGGCTAGGGTACCACCAAAGTGCCGTCGTAGCTTCATATACAGGAGCCGGCGCACTGCTCATTCTTGACATAGGATCCGTTTCCAATATCCCAATTGCCAATACCCTTGCGCCGATCATATAGCCAGGAACACGCGCGCGAGTATTGTTCACTGGCACAGACGGAGCGTTTCCATTTAGTGCTTATGCCAACGGCCCTCCAGTGCTTCCATGTGAGTTCTATGAAAAGCCGTGGCATTTCTCTCTTGTACACCATATTGACTGGTCCACAGCTTCGGATGCCTGCAGCACACGACATCATCTCGCCTGCGAGCTCCATCGTACTAAGACTTTTGAGTCTACCAATATTCTCTGTTCTTCCCACCGCCATGCCACCTCTTTCAGACTATAAGAAACTCCATTATGCGGGACAGTTCGTGTCGAGCTCCAAGTACAGTCGACTCCTTCAAGTGTTTCTGGTAGTTTTGACCACCGTGACTATTGCTTGGATTGTGGTCGCCTACGTCTCACAGAGAAAGAGCCGGACTGTCGACGCCAGTGGGGACGTTCCAGAGAAGCCTGTCACCAGACGTTTGCTCGAGCGACAGGATTCTGCGATATGCCAGAAGCAGTGGGGATTTGATCACAACAACCACTTGAATTCTCTCAAGCAAGAGATCCTCCAACATACCGAGAGACCTGTTCATCCTTGGATACTACCGCCGCAAGCATTGCCAGGACCTTACGATCCGATGTACTACCCTCTGCCAGCCCCATCGTTCCGATGCAAATCTTCTAGCTCCCTACCGGCGAATGTCGAAGGAACACACTCGACATCTTACACTCGTCTCGTACCGAAATCCGGGACACCACCAGGCGAAGCGGTTCTCTACGGCACAATGACAACATCAACCAACGGCTGGCGACGAACACATTGGAACGTGACTGGCGGTTGAACAATCATGACGGTCTCAGTAACCTTCTTCAACCATACGTACAAGGACACGCATCTCGACCCCACTTGTGCACTCCCACGACACATGCCGAACTTGCACAGAGTCGGACGGCCACCGCCAGTTCGCAGCATGGCGCATGAACGCCTAGAAAATGCCACTGGATGCGAGTCGGAAGCAAGCACTCGTCGCGAAGCTTGGTCGGTGGCGGTCCGCTTAGTAGCTGGAATAGTGGACTTCTGGTGGGGTGGGCGCGCGGATGTCTAGGATTCGTCATTCAGCGACGTGTCTCTTGCTGTCGACATCACGATCTTTCAACATAGGCAAAAGTCATGCGCGCGTTGGATTTCCCTACCCTAGTCTCTTGTGGCTGGCTGTAGGCCATGGGTTGCGCCACGGACAAGGCACTGCGTCAAACTTTCCATACCAATATTAGCAACTACAGATTAATCTATCCAAACTTACCCCAACACCCATCCTACACCTTCTCAATATAAGCCCGGGAAGTTATCGTTCCGCACTGCAGTTCTATGAGGTCCAGGGCTTCATGTCAGACTTGAGGCTGGCGTCCGTCTGTTAGCCGGCCGTAGCGTCAACACCTGCAGGTCACTAGCTCCTGCCAAAATATGAGGCTAAGTCTAGATGGCGGAAGGTTATCGTAGCGCACGAATACAGGCGCGCGACATACAACGAACGGAAATGAGGCTGACTATCGAGCCACTGGTCGTATGGTGGGTACTCCGAAAAGAGATTGGAGATGCCAGCCTTGCATAGAAACCGTCCAGACTAAACAACTAGACAGCCAGACAATATCTGCGCAACTTCAGCCAGCCTCGGTCTGTATCCTTGCAAAAGGGGCTGGATAGGTTGTGGAAAGTTCCAGAGAGCAAGAAGTTTGACGACTCCGTACAAAGTCTGTAAGCAATAGTGTTCCATGAAGTTGTATACGCTCGTAACGCTTGCAACTCGAATAAGGACCATCTCGCAACAAAATGGCATCCCCACCTCTTGCCAAGATTTTGAATCAGTCCCCACAAATCTTATGATTCTCCAGATTCCCTTGGGTGCTAGCCCAACATCCACTGCGCCTGTCCGATATGGCACGCAGAACTTTATTTCATTGCGGCCACACCCTGCTCACATGACAATGTCACAGTGCATCTTTATGATCGCCCCCTCCCGGTATACTTCTCCGTCTCAGTATAAAATCTAATGAGCGCCTCAGCACCCACATAATCACCTTGCCTAAACAGTTGCGCAATATCCACATTCAACGGGCTATCTGGCTCAGCGCTGGTTAACAGCTGGTGTATGCTCGTCATCGTTGTCGAGATGGTGTATGCGGGTGTCCAGCTCGTCTTGAGCAGATCGAGACAGATCTCGCCGGTCTTGAAGTCGACATTTGGATGGCATATGGGCGTTATGAAGCGGATGGAGGGAGGCGAGTTGGGGTAGGTGGAGGGGATGTGAATGTCAAGAAGCCATGCGCCGCCTAAGAATGCGTCAGTACTGGTGTTTTGAACGTAACTTCTTGAGAGGGAGGGCGCGTTGCGCTGGAGGTATTGAAAAGGGAAGGTGCATTCAAGGTGGCTATACCTTCGTACGCTGTTCCTTCTACACCCTTCATGACAGCTCTCCAGTGCATCACATCTTCGTCTGCTGGCCCTAGATCGAGAAGCTCTTCATTTGGATCGCGCTGGTATGTTTGAAGCTCAGTCATGAGCCGCTTGGTTGCGCCGCGCGATGAACCTGCCATGATGATGATACCGCAAAGTATGGGTACAGTATACGAGATAAAGATACACAACGAAGTCGATGGGATCTTACAGGATGTACAATTTGGCAGTGTTCACAACTTCATGGAGGCTGGTTGGCGCTGGCGCTCTATGATCGCCAGCTCCAGCACCTCGGCTCACCGCCCCTGCCATTGGCTGGTCCAAGCTCGCCCCACCAAAAGTTTGGATCCTTGTCGCGTTAGTGATCTCATCTTCGAGATTCAGTTCGCAACACCAAATAGGTCCACTGCACATTCACGATGGTTGCGCCGGAAGTCACACTTACACAGCTAAACCGCGCCGACGGTTCGGCAGCATACACACATAACGGTTACTCCATCATTGGCGCAGTCAATGGTCCCATCGAAGTACAACGCCGCGATGAACAGCCTGAGGAAGCCACATTAGAAGTAAACGTCAGGCCTTCTGCTGGCGTAGGAAGTCAGTATACAATGCAAAGGTTCAGGGAAGTCATTGGTATTGATTGTGATATAGCACCACGAGAGCGCCACCTAGAAACCCTCCTCCACAACACTCTGCGCAGCATAATCCTCACACGCCTCATCCCGCGCACCCTCGTCCAGATTACACTGCAGGTCCGAAGCTTGCCAGAAGAAGACACATCGACAGGCGTGAATACTAGCCTTACTCTCCTCCCGCATCTCCTCCACACCGCATTCCTCAGCTTGCTGTCTGCGTCGATACCGCTATGCACAACGTTGACAAGCGTACTCGTTGCGTACCCCTCGTCGACAACGAAGAGCTCTACGCCGCTCCTTTCGCCTACAGCGAACGAGTTGTTGCGCGCCAAGCCTATCAGGTCAACACATGTCTTCGCATTCTCTGGGGACAGGCGGTTGCTGTTGAATGAAAGTGACGGGAAGTTCAGTTATGAAGAGTGGGAGACGGCTTGCGAGATGGCGGAGGAGGTGTGTTGTAAGGAGGAGGACCAGGGTGGTGTGAGCCTGGGTGACAGTATGGTGGTGGATGGAGCGGTGCAGAGTCAAAATTTGGAGAAGTGGCTGAGGGAGGTTGTGAGAAGGAAGGTGGAATATGAACAGCGGTGGAAGAGTGCCACCTGAGCCCTGAGGCAAGAAAGCGATACACTTCCAGGTGATTTGAAGGCCCGAGTTTATACCAGCATGCTGTTCAAGGTTGAAGGCTTGTTTAATATCTAACGTGCCGCTTCTGCAGTGGGAAGAACTATTGCAAGGAGGCTGGGCTTGACGCCACAGGAACCTGTGTGTTAGGTGGCACCAGAGAGGCAGCCAGTCACGAGAAGTCATGAGAGATGCGGGCTTTTGGCTACAAATGCACGAGGTTCGGCAAGAACGGTGTAAATGATGATACTTGCCGAGCGCTGGCTCAGTTCGGTATAAATGCTAGCTATACAAGTTAAGAAACGCTCAAAGTGCTATGCGTAGCGCGTGTCCAAATCCAATCATTCAGTCGTGATCCATCTTGTTCGTAGTCGTGATGTCGTTGCCCAGTCCATGCAATGCTATACAATATCCAAATCATCTCAATGATACAACTAGACCTGCTCTTTCGTCCTCTTCTCTTCCTTAAACAAGTGCTGTAGATATTCCGAGGGATCCCATTCAGGGATCTCCCAGACCTTGAATCCATCCTTGTTCTTTTCAGTCATTGGGTCCATGTATTCTCTACTGCAGGTCTTTGCCATGTGGAGCCAGTCATCCCATACTTTCGACTCAGGGCAGTGGTCGCCTCTTCGAACCCAAGTCGCATCTTTGCTAGCCACGATGGCCTTCCACAACGCCTCTGTGAATGACTTGCTCTTTGTGAAGGGATAACCCTTTTTATTTCTCGAGAAAATGTTCCGTTTCTTATAAATGTCGTACTTGTGTAACGCTTCTGAAGTGACTTTGTAGCAAGAAGTGTCCCAGTGTACTTTTGCGGGAAGCGCGGCGACGATCCAATATGCTGATCCGAGCAGCATGTATGAGCCGGCCCATGCGATCTGGCTCTCGATTCTGGCGTTCGCAAGGCAGATAACACCGCCCATCAGCATCATAGTGCCGATGAGACTAAGAAGGCGGTAAACCCATGCGTCTTCGATCAGGTACTCGATCTCCTCCGGTGCGAAGTATAGTTCGCGTGCCACATCCTCGACACAGCGCACTACTAAGAAGCTGCCCTTCGGATATCTGATAACAACGTCCCCTGGAGGCACATGATCCTCTTTCTGTACTTTAGCGCCGGCTTCGGCGGTATCGACTGTGTAACCTGCGTTACGTTTCCTGTCCTTCATCTCAATGTTGTTTTTGTTCTTCGAGGGTTGGAAGGTCCATTTTCTCGCATGCTCCTTCTCATCCTCTCGAGGCTTGCGTTTTGGAAGACGGAGGGTCCAGTAGTTGCCCAGGCCGATGAGACTGGATAGAAGCGAAAGTAGTGCGGTAGCAACGATGGACATGCCATCACGTAGATGTATCGACAGACCCAGCAGCATCGCGGAGAGACTGAACCCGAGCAATGCGACATAGGTAAGGGGCCCGTATTCCTTTGCCTTGATTGATGCATCGTTGATACGCTTAATGGTAACAACTCGAACGGAGTGCCGGGGAAGATTGTTGGCATCACTGAGCCTTTGTCAGCTACGTAAAATGTGGTGATGGCTGGAAAATCCACTTGGAAACATCCCAACCTTTGACAAGCTGCAAAAGTCTGGGACCGAACACGTGGGGAATGGGTTCGGCATGCGCTAGTGCTCTGCAAGTAAGGGGTATTCACCAAATAATGTTTCCAATGTGGTTGACATGATCCTTATCATTGCCCGATTTCACACCCGAGACATCACCACGAACAGGTTCAAGGTCCAATGGCCTGGTCGGTCTCATAAGCGCCTGAGGGGCTGGTATCAAGCGTGGCAGAAAGATCCATCTCGACAGAGTCGAAACCTGCGCATTGGCGAGCACTGAACCCTCTCCTAAGATGGCTAGAAAACCGACAATATCAAGCTGCAGCGCTTGCAGATTGTACGTGCCATCCTCCTCAGCCTGAAGCCAATGCATGCCTGGGGAGAATCAGGTGGCTGGTGTGGAAAATTGAACAGAACGCGGAACAGTCTGACAATGAAGAAGACGGCAGAGGGACATGGGTGGTCTGGAATAATTTGCGGAAGTGGCTGTGAATCTATATCTCAGCACGATGGCACAGCCTGAGCCTCAAGGAGGGGTGGCGACGCATGAGGGCTGAAAAGGAAGCGTGAGTGAAGTTTGAAGAACTTGGCGCGCATCGAGTACGCGCGCGGATGGGGGCCGAAAGAGTCCTTTACATTTGAGCTGGGTTTGACAAGCAGCGATCCAAACTGTGTCTGGTGAGCGCACGAGAAGCCCCAGCCCCCAATATTGGAAATCGTGTCTCGCAGGCTCAGCGATTGGCCCAGTGTCGTTAATTGGTGCCCCAGGCCAGGCAAGTGAGGGGCATGGCTGACAGGCACCACTGCGATGGTGGCTAGGCTCCAAAGCCAGGGTGCCGGAACCGTAGCATAGCCTCAATCATATCGCGAGGGTAAGGTAGTTCTGCCCAGCATCAACATCAAACATCACACTTGACACAGACCCGCACGTTACAGACGTCGTTCGCGCATAGTGACTGCTGCGCCTCGCCCGACTGTGGAGCTCGAACTCTACGGTGATCAGCCGCCATCGCTGGCTCGAACAACAACACCGCACGCGCCAGGCTGGCTACCCATGTGATCGCTGGTCTCAACTGCGACACCAGAACTCATCAAAACGTTGAGGTGACACTGAACTCGTTGTCGCGTAAACATAATATGTAAAAGGAGGGAAAGGTTGATCGCGAAACAGCGCGCTGATGTATGTGGGTGCTCTTTCCTTCAATGCCTTGGGCGCTCAGGCACAACCCTGTTTCCTCACTCTCGCCAGCTGCTTCCGCAGAGCGCACGGCAGGAACACAATATCTTCAAGACTCTGCGAATGATCCTTTGTTTATATCATCAACCCTCTGTTTCGTTGATCACGATCAAGTCCGTGTCATACAATTCTACTTTTTAAGTCATGTTGTCAGACACCTGCCTTGTGATTCAGCCTTCCCCTCGACCTAACTCGCTAGAAAGAGGGCGCAGTATCCGCTACCCAACTTTCTCACGAGGAAGCCATGTTCGAACAACGTAACTAATACCGTACCAGGCCGAAAACTGGGCCAGGCTCAACTGAAACTGCTATATCACACGTCGCCTGGATAGACCGGCTTCCCTTTCGGCAAAAGATCTTGCTGCACGAGCGTTCTGCCCTACAGGTACGGTCCGCCTTCAAGATTTTCATTGATCGCAACACTGCCACGGAGTACCAAGGAACGAACAATTTCCGGTCAGTGGAAGGCTGCAGCAAGTGTATACTTTGGTGTAACCGCTCGACGATTGGATTTGCACCTCAGCCTGCATCGACCGGTATGAGCGACTGATAACATACGCAATCACACACGTCTTGTCGGTATGCCCAGCGAAAGTGAGCCGAAACCTTCGAGCGAATCTGAGGAATCCCCCGCATCCTGGTGGTCAAAGTGTATCTCAACAATGTAAGTCTAGCCAGTTTGCCCCCCGCGATCGCGCGGCCCTCCCAACTCTTCGGGAGCTTGACTGATGAACGTAGATCTGTACGTGAGAGGAGCAGGTCTTCAAACGAAGCCAACAGGCCTGCCATGACGGTAACTAACTCTCCCAAAAAGAGGAAAAGAACCCCGAGTGCCGGGCGTGGCCGCAAGATCTCGATCCAGATCGGAAAGCAAAGGGCCCTTGACATGGATCCGGACAAGGATTTGAAATCTCGAGATCTTTTCGAATCCAAACTTGGAGATGCTAGCGCGATTCAGGAGTACGACAAAGCTTACAGTGCGCTATTGGAAGCAGAAGAGAACGATGCTTGGGATCGCAAAGCGAGACCCAAGAGTAAGTCCAGATCTCTGTCTGACACGAATGAGAGACGAGCCGCGACAATTATCCACGCCATTCGAGAATACGAAAGGAGGGTCACGTTCGGTAATCTGCCATCAGAGGCAATTCCAGGCGCTGACACTTTGGACATGGGTGGGCAATTTCTGACGAACAAGGAACGTATTGATGCGCGAAGTGAGCTGTTTCGTATAGCCAAACTGGTTCCTAAAGGAGCTCTTCTGCATCTGCACTTTAATGCTGAGCTGGATCCTGACAGGCTTTTGAAAGAAGCACGAGAGATGGACAACATGTACATCCGCAGTATTCTGCCCTTGGACAACACCAAAGCCTATGCTGAGACAGAGATGGTCTTTAGCGTCTTGGATCCGAACGATATCAACACAGACGTCGACATATTCTCGTCTGGCTATACTGGTAGGGCAGACAACTGGAAAAAGCCCGAGATGCAAAAAGAGATCTGGATGAAGTGGTCGGCCTTCAAATCTAAGTACAACGAGAAGTTTCCGGGAGGAGACAGGCAAGCGCCAACCCCAATCGATACTAAGAAGCCTGTCCGCATATGTGATGATGAGCCGGCTACAATTGAGTTGGATCCTGCTGAGACCTGGCTCAAGTCTAAGATGATACTCAGCCAAGAAGAAGCCTACGGACAGACTCAAACCGTGAACGGGTAAGTCGGATCTTGGTCTCGACGGTTGAAAGCATCTAATGGTAATAACACAGAGTATGGGCGCGCTTTAACCAAGCAACAAGATGTTTCAAGGGTCTCTTGAACTACGAAGAAGTCTACAGGTGGTACATCGGTGAAGCAATCGAACAACTGATCAAAGAAAAGATAATGTACGCCGAGCTTCGACCAATGCTGCTCGATAAATTCATACCCGCCAACAATGGCAAAGACAAGCTCGACAACGCTACACAAATGCGTATGATCACCGAGGGCGTGGCAGCTAAGCAAGCGCAGATCGAAGCTGATCCACAACGTTCGGACGATGAGTTTCCTTTCGGTCTGAAAATTGTTTACTGCACGCCTCGCTCAATACCGAAGAAGATGATGCAGGAAGAGATGAAACAGTGCATCGAGTTGAAAGAGCAGTTCCCCAACCTGATCTGCGGTAAGTCTTTAGCGCATGTACCTGTCCATCACTGACAACAGCAGGATTCGACTTGGTTGGTGCTGAAGATCGGCCGAACCATATCGGCTTCTACAAAGAAGAGCTTGTCGCTTTCAGAAAGACATGCGAAACCAAAGGTCTCCACATCCCTTTCCTATTTCACGCTGGGGAAACATTGCTTGATACAGGCGGCTCCGGAGATCCAAACAAATCAAACTTGTTTGCGTCTGTGGCATTGAAAGCCGAACGCATCGGCCATGGCTTTGCGCTGATGAAACATCCGCACTTGGTTGAGAAGTTCAAGCGAACACCCACGCAGAAAGGCATATGTGTCGAGCTTTGTCCAATCTCGAATGAGCTCTTGCATCTCTGTCGGAATATCAAAGAACACCCGTTCCCAGAGCTTTTGGCTGCGGGGGTACCTTGCACGGTCAATAGCGACAACCCTTCACTGTTCAGGTACGTCATCTTGCCGTCAAACTTTGATCTCGAAATCACTGACAGAACAACAGGAATTCGATGAACCATGAGTTCTACCAGATTATGGTCGGTGCTCCTACAATGTCACTATACAGCTGGAAGCAGCTCGCACGCTGGAGCATTGAGTACAGCTGTCTCAGCTCAGATCAGATTAAGAGGGGACTGAGTATCTTGGAAGAATCTTGGAGGACATTTTGCAAAGACATCGTCGACAGGTACGATAAGGCACTAATGGATGGCGACGAGATCAATGACAAGAGAGCGGAACTCTTCTACAGCCACCAGCTGAAGCCCCAGCCAGAGTCCCAAGAAGGACAGGCACAAGAAGGAATCCCCGAGGAGGATTGAACAGGCGCCTTTCTTTTCACTTCCACAACATTCATGCCATATCCACTGCGGGAGCGCGCACCGCAAAACTGCAGCAACGCTCCCATATGCCGCGATGCAGGCGTTGTCTTCACTATTTCGACCAGCAAGACAGCCCTGCGCGAGGTACAAGTCGAGTCTTCATGTTCCAGGCTATCATTCAAACCAGTTAATGATGAGCAGTGGATCTGGACATGACCGGAGCAACGGCTATACAATACAATAATTACCTTGGAACACATAGCAAGACAACACTTAAAAAGCAAACAGGATTAGCTTTGGTAGGTATTTGTGGAAGGAACGAGAGATGTATGGGCGATACCCACTGCGTCGTTTTTATGATGTGTAGTTGTTGCTTCGCAAGCCGTAACCAGTAAATCTTGAGTCAAACTGTCGCTCGTTAGTCTCAAGTACAATAAATTTGAGAATCATCTTTGTATTGTCAGCATGATGGTTCACATTGCCTATTCCACTGAAATAGATACACATCAACTCGCCCACCTTTCAACTGGACCCACTTCCACGCCATCCCGCCGTGTCGAACATCTCTTCAAGCTATACTGCGCGCCCTTAACAGTAGCCTTTCTCCCCTCCACCCTCTTCATATCCCCAATAGCACCAATCTACCCATCGGGTGGGGACATATTCAATTCACTGTCATACGAAGTAGCTGCATATCTGCTATCCATAACCGGTAAAGCTTGGACTGACGTTGTCGGTCGTTACTATCATCCAGCCTATGCGGTGGGATCACTCTAACCCGACGAACAAGAGAAAACACCAAGAAACGGCATAAAGCCTCCGATCTTGACAGCTCTACGCCCTGTTCCTTGCCGCCAGCTTCTTACTGCTTCCCACCAACCTCCCCCTCAAGCACCCTCTTCAAATCCTCGTTAAACCTTATCCACCCCTTCTGTGTCTTCTCCTTCATCCCCACCGCCCTCCCTACGACATTATCCCCCATCAGTGCGTACCCCAACACACCCGAGAAGAACTCTTCCTGGGTAAACGTCGTCCCGTTTGGAGTCGTATCAGAGGGGGAGAAGTAGAAAGAGTGTGTGCCGGTGAAGATGAAGGGGAGAGACCCCGTCCATGAGAAGTGGGTGGGTGTATTTGTCTGGATGGAGTTAGTTTGGGAGTGGTAAGAGTAAGGGGTGTGTGCTCGAGGAGGTGGGGAGAGGGGTGATAGGGGCGGGAGGGAGAGGGAAAGGGGACCAACCTCGATAACTCCCGAAAACGCGGGAGAATTCGCGAGTTTCACGCTGACTTTATCGCCCTTCACCAGCTCTGTGCCGGGTTTGGGGGAGGTTATGGATTCGAAAGCGCGTGTGTAGGAGGGTAGACTGGTGAAGTCTAGGAACTGTTCCACATCAGTATTAACTCTTGAGCCAGCAAGGTAGTTGAGCGGTGTTGGGTGGGTGTACTTTTGCGCGGACCGCAGATGGAGGCGCGGCGATTTCGATACTGGCTTTGAGGGACATGTTGGGTGAGTATTTTTTTTGATAGCCTTTCGAAGGAGAGGAGGGGTAGTATGAAGGAAGTGAAGGTAGCAAGCAAAGGTACTGTGTGTATGGTGGCGATAACAGTGGTGATAGTGGGATGTAGGCCCTTCAGTGAGCACGAGTTGGTGGCTGCTTATATGTTAATCTAGATCCTTGCGAGGCATCGCGCATCCTATCACGCTATAGCATATGTCCTCATGAGTTTCTGCGTTTTGCGTGCTCGAATCGACGAGCACGATGCACACGGAGAGTTTCAAGACATCGTGAGGCTGATGTTTGGCCCGAAATAGGAGTCGGATGAACAATTAGCCCGACTGCCTCACCGAAACGGTACAATCGTCGACACGTAAACTGTATATTCGGGTCTCGACTACGAGGGAACGCATGGTTTCAGAGGTGGTTTTGAGGCGTCTTCTGATTGCGCGGCTGGCAAACGTACTGCTCCTCGTCCACAAGAAGTCCTTATCAAGAGTCCTACTCCTACTCCTCTGTTAGGACGCTTGAGCGGCATCGCAAAATGCATGGCCCACGAGTGTGTCGCTAGCACCATACCAGCCCCCGTTGCATTCACCTTAGACCTTGTGCAGCAGTCATGTCTTCTCTAACGGACCACGCCTATTCCACCCTCAGCCTGCGAATAGCACCATTGACGAGATCATCTGCATTCAGACTCCTGTGTGGACTCCCAGCACTGCTCCCTGGCGTCTTTGTGTCGTTCAAAACGCGTTTGTCCGGCCCTGTGACCGTCTGTCCTTTGGCCTGAGCAAAGCCGGCGGATCGTTCGTGCGCGGGGTTCGGCGAGTAGAAGCTGTCGATGATGGGATGGATCATGACAGTCTGCTTGGAGATGGTGAGAGTACTGTTGGTAGGGACTGTAACCCAGTTGTCTGAATGTTTGTCAGTGGAGGTGTATGTTCGGCTGGACTGCTTGGACACACCTCGCTCGAATGTGAGCGGCTCGCTAGCGACGAGGACAATATCTGAGCCTTTGTCGCGTCGCTCCATGACGTAGTTTCTGTCTTCGTCTTCTGGCTTCCCGCTGTCTGGGCTGTGGTCACCCTTGAGTTGCTTCCAACTTGTGCCACTTGAGAAGAACAAGCTTGCAGCTTCATCCGTGGTGGAGCTCACATATCGCGTGCACACAACACTCTCTCCATCTGTAACCGCGAAGTTGAGCAGACTCCTGCTGTCCGCATTACCCATGTTCTCCTCCCCTACCACGTCGCGTATGAACCCATTGATGCGCTCGATCGTCTTCAGTATCGCCTTGCGCAACACCGAGTGTCCGAATCCGCTCTTTCCTGGCTCGGAATCAGGAGAAACACCTGCCTTGTCCAAAGAGTCCAGGAACAGAGCAAACGCCCATTCTGAGTCTGTCGAGCCTTGCACGAGGGTGAACCATTGCTCGTTCAGGCTCATAGCAAGCTTCCGTTTGATCTGCTTGAAGCAGCCAATACCGCCATTGTGCATGAACATGAGACGTTTGTACGAGAAGGGATGGCAGTTCTGCTCGGACAGGTTGCCTTCGGTGGTGGCGCGGACGTGGGCGAAGAGGAGGGAGGAGGTCGTCTTGGAGGCTATGCGGGACAGGTTGATGCAGTTCCATGCTGGGATTGTAGACGTGAAGACGCAGGGCTCTGGGCCCAAGGAGGGCGAGGTATAGTAGCCAATGCCAAAGCCATCGCCGTTGTGAGGGCGCCGACGGTCCTGTGGTGTGTGAGTCGAAGCTGCTCCAGTATAGCTGGAGAAGACAATTTACCAAACGAAGGCGCGAGTCGAACGATTGTGTGAGAATTGAGTGCGAGGGATTGAGAATGAGCTCAGAGAGTAGGATCTCGTCCTTGCCCTTGTATACCTGCGGGTTCGTGAGCTTGACGAGATACTGCGACTCTTGCCGGTTGCTAACCATGAATCTGCACATATTGGGTGCCTAAGGGACCACCACTGGGTACTGTATATGCTAGAAATATGTGGATCTTGCGAAAGGAGCGAGTGCGTGTCTCATGGACGCCAGTTGCTGGTAAAATGTACTGATAACTGCGTTCGCTGTAGAGTCAGGGCGGTATGGCGCCATCGGGCCAAGACATGGTGCAAACCTCTTTATTGAAGTACAAACATCTTGTCAAGCTGGCTTGCGAACGAGAAGAGAACACGAACGCTGTAGACGCAATTCAAGCTCAGTACGCGACACGCGACACGCGACAGATGTCAAAAGTGCTAGACGCACCAGGGCGGAGTGACTTGGCGCGGGGTGTCCGCTCTTGCGCGGGATGACGTGGGGTTCTCACATGCTGTTCACAAAGTGCAGGTGTCGCAACCAATCACAAACGTACGACAGAAGGTTTAAAAACCGATGCATTCGGTATCCCACAGCTAATAGCTGCTACGCATGAGTTGAGCACGCAGATTGTGCCCGCTCACTGATCTGTTCGTTCACGGTGCGACCGCCCAACAGATAAAACCACCCAGCCCAACCAGTCCAGTCTTGCCCATCAGCCATACAAGATAGGGATAAACAAATAGCAACGCCAGGGACATGATGCGGATAATAAACATGGTGGGGTTACAAGACGGTGAATCTTTCGATGCTTCGTAAAAACAGAGGGGAGGCGGAAGTGAAGACTGGGGGTATTGCGAAGAATAAGGGAACTCCCAAAGGCGCGCGTGTATCGTAATTCTCCAAGAGTCGTGCATCAAATCGTTGGATGATCGTGATCTCAAGTCGAGTACTGGCAGGCAGTGGCAGCTGCTGGAGTAGCTCTTACGGCTCGCTCACGCTGAGAGAAGCACTTGAACGTATGCTTGAGCTGGCGTGTGGAATAGTGGTCTGGTTCAGACCGCTCACATGTCCATGGAGTCACCGCCGTTGGCGAAGTTGAAGTTCTGTTGCTGCTGTTGCTGGCCGCCGGCGCCGAAACCGAAGTGACCCTCCTGGTTGACGGCAGGGTTGGTCTCAGCCATGTTCTCTGCGTCACCCTCCTCATCCGAGAAGTACTTCTCGATGATGTTGTAGGCCTTCATGTAGATCTCCTCGTTGGCGTTGTTCTGGCACTCGTGGATCTTCTCCATACCGCCGACCTCCTCGATGAAGAGAGCGTAGCGGTTGATCTGCTCGCCAGCGCCGTCAGCACCGGCCTCCTTGTCCATCTCACCGACCTTGAGGATGTTCTCAAGACCGTCGAGAGCGACCTGGATGATCTTGTTGTCAGGGCACACGAGCAGGTCGCACAGGGGCTTGATGCATCCGCTCTGCACGAGGTAACGGATCTGAGCGGGCTTCTGCAGACCACCGCTGGTAGCGTTCGAGATGGCCCAGCACGCCTCCTTACGGGTCTTGAAGTCACCGTTCTGGAGCAGGTGGATCAGGGGAGGAATGATGTTGGCATCGATGACCGCCTGGATCTGTGTGGAGTTACCAGCAGTGACGTTGGAGATAGTCCAGCACGCCTCCTTGCGAATGCCATCCTTAGTGGAGCTCAACAGAGAGAGCAGAGCAGGCAGGGAACCACAGTTGATGATGACCTGGGTCTGGACATCATCACCAGTGACGATGTTACCAACGGATCGGAGAGCGGGTGTCTGGACGGATGTGGAGGCGTGCATCAGGAGCTCTACGAGACGGCGAGGGATGCCGGCCTCGATGACTGCCTGGATCTTGTCGTTGGAGCCATCCGAGAGGTAGGAGATAGCCCAGCACGCATCGATAAGGACTTCGTCATCGAGGGAGTAGACAAGCTTGGCGAGGACAGGGAGGGCGGGCTGGATCTGTGCCTTGTTAGCAAAGTTGTCTCTCGAATGTGGTGTCTGTGCGCTTACAGTCTGCCAGTCGGGCTGGGGAGTCTTTCCCCTGCAGAAGTTGCTCAGAGTCCAGGTTGCGTTCCTGAGCATGCTCAGCTTCCGGCTGTCGCCCAGAAGAGCAAGCAGCGGGCGGAGAGCACCAGCCTGGAGGACGAAGTCGCGGCATGCGGGGCTGTCACCGGCAATGTTACCAAGAGCCCACACCGCCTGCTCCCTGACGTCCGGCTCGTGGCTGCTCAGAAGCTCGACGAAAATGGGGACGGCACCAGCCTCGATGACGACCTGTGTCTGCTGTGCGGAACCGGAGGCAATGTTGGTGAGGGCCCATGCTGCCTCGAACTGCACCAGTGTGTGGGGAGAGCGGAGGAACTCTACGAAGCGGCTGACAACGCCCGTCTCGATAACGCGCTCGATGGGAGGGTTGCGCTCCTTCGACAGGAGCTTGCGGAACTTTGTCGTCGCCTGGATCTGCTCGTCGATCTGCTCGGAGAAGACGCCTTTGACCATCTGGGGGAGCTCCTCGTTGAGCTAGCGCCGACGTTAGCACACGGGAACAGAGACGCAAAGACACAGTTTGGAGGGGTATACGGACCTGTCCCTCGATGTTGCCGCCCTCATCGTCGCTGTCTGGTGCAGCACCCAGCGAGGCTCCGGGCCGGTCGGCGCCGCCTCCAATGCCGCGGCGCTTTGCGAGGTTCTCTTCACGCTTCGCCCGGCGGATCTCGACCTGCTGCTCCTCGCGGCGACGGCGGAGCTCGTCAGGCTTGAAGGCGCTCTTGGCCTTGAAAGTTGTGCGGCGGTGCTCGGGGATGTACTTGTCAGCCATGCTTGCGGCGCCTATGTGTGTAGACGGAGTGGTGGTAGTGAGTCTGCTTGAGGGAGGGGCGGGGAGACAAGCAGTGTTTGTTTGCAGGGGATTAAATGGATCTTGCTTGGTCCGCTGCGTGGGGCAAGGTGAAAAGGCAGCGGCGGAAACGGCAAAGCGCTGGTCTTAGCGCTAGTGCCCTGGGCAGTTTGGGCGCGTCTCCAGCAACCACTTTGTTGATCCAACTGGGACGCGAACATGTGACGCGTCGACGTTCAGATAATTTTCAATGAGTTGTGCGATCGCGGTGAGCTGGCCATATTCTTTTTGTGTCCACACCAATTACGTGACATAGATGACACACATCTGACATGTACATTACTGATGGTAACCCAGAGCTATCTCGATGTCAGCATTACCAGGCTTCACAGCTGTTAAAGACGCTAAGACAGAAGGCGCTATTGTCAACCTGCTGGGTGTCGTTGTGAGCTTGCAGGCTCCACGGAAAACCCGGGGCACGGACTGGAGCCTGAACTTCACTATTCAAGATGACTTCACCGCAGGCTCAGTTGGCGGCAGCTCCAGCATGGGCTGTTGCGTGTTCAAGCCGTCCAAGAGCAGTCTGCCCAAAATCAGGGGCGTTGGCGACATCGTCATTCTACGCAAGTTCAAGCTGAACGCTTGGCGAGAGCGTATGGACTGTGTCAGCAACCTTGGAAGTGGGATTCTGGTCTTTCCAGCGAACAAGATCCCTGTACCAGAGTTGAGCCAGGCATATCTACTTGGAACACAACGGCTACCATATCACTCTTCTCCCGGGGCCAGGGAACCCACAACACAAGAGCAGAAAGCAGTCCTGCAGTTGAAACATTCCTCGTCTGGCTCTGCGCAGGATGTCCAACAGCATGCTTCTATCGCTTCCCTCAATGCCACTAGCAGGCGCAAGGAGGCTTTGATCAAGGACCTCACTTTTGACAGGTTCTACGATATCAAAGCTCAGGTCGTGAATATCTACTACTCCAACGCCGGAACCGTGGAGCTCAAGGTCACAGACTACACGGCTAACAAGGATCTTTACGAATATTGCGATCCAGATATAGACGGTGATCTGGTCTTCAAGCACGACTGGCGCGGTCCGTTCGGACAAGTGACGTTAGATGTACGACTCTACGAGCCTCACGCTGCGTGGGCACGTGGGAACCTCACAGACGGCGACTTTGTCTACCTCCGAAACGTGCACACCAAGACGTCGCCTGCCAATATGCTTGAAGGTGCAATGCATCAAGATCGGCAAATGCCAAATCAAGTTGATGTGCGCAAACTCTCACATCACCCAGCGATAGAGGAGATCAACCAGCGCAAAGAAGCGTACGAGCAGCAACGAACGAAACGAGGAAACATCCATCTCGCCAATGCTCCCAAGAAGCCATCGGCAAAGGCGTCTGCGAAGAAGAAGTCTGAGAAGCGAGAAAAGCAACGTTTGCAGAAAGAGGCAGAGTTGAGGGAGATCGAAGAGAAAGAAGAGAGTTGGGAGGCTGAACGCAGTGGCATCAACTTGAACGGTAGGTCACCACAGTTGAGTTGAGCTACGTCACTAACAACGTCAGTTCGTGCTGGGTTCCCTGAACTGCAACGCTCAACATTATCCGAGATCATCAACAATCCTCACCTGCAAGCGAAGACTGCCACAAAATACAACCCCTTCACACTACCATTCGTCAACTGCAAGCACCGATCCCGTGTCAGAGTCGTCGACTTTTACCCACCGGAGCTTGAATACTTTGCACATTGTATGAACGACCCCAGTTGGACGCCACGATCGAAGTACCATTGTTGGGAATGGGGCTTCGTCCTGCTACTGGAGGATGCAAGTGTTCCACGCGACACGGTACCTGAGCAGCTGCGTGTCATTGTGAACAACGATGCTGCTCAGTACCTCGGGCTGCCAAACGCAAGAGAGTAAGTCAGAACCATCTATCATATGGCGTGGCCTTGCTGATAACGCTTCAGCCTCAAAGCGGAGCCCAGAGTCCTCGACCAGCTCAAAGAAAAGCTGTTCATCATGTGGGGCAATTTAGCTGAGTTGAAAGGCGAACTGAGGGCCCGCAGTGCAGACCTTCCACTTCTACCTGGAGACAACAGACTGCAAAACAAGCCGTTCGACTGCTGTATCGAGGAATATGGCCATGAGGTTCCGGTGAGCGAGGAGAACCCGACAGGGTATCAACGACTCCACAAACTTGCTCTGACAAAGATCATGAGCTGAACTTGAAGATGTTTGTCTGGAAATTTGAACATAGCTGGCCGAAGCAGGAGGTTTTCAGGTGTTGATTAAGCCCAGGTTCATGTATTTCTTTCCCGTCCATGATACCCAATCAATATCGATTACGACTATCTGCTTATAGGGTCCTTCGGTTCTCAGTCCTTGGGGATGAGGAGACCCGAGGCGTTCATAGCTGCTGGTCGTGGTGACAGCTCCTTGCTTTAGCGTTTAGCAACACCCCCTGTGTAGGTACGGCCTCCGACTAGCTCTTACAATCAATGACTGAGAGTTTGAAAGCAGTGGCACAGGGAATTGTTTGCAAAAGACGTACAGGGTGAGGATTGGCGGAGAGGTTTTGTCAAAGTGTGGTACCGTTGTTGGCGTTGAAAGGTGCAAGATGGCGTTCCTGGATTGCGTGATCCGACGTGCTTGCGTCAAAATGTCACTCACCGTCAACCACAAAACAGCATGTGCGAAATCACAGGAACACGAACCTCAATATTGCCAATTGCAACAAGGAAGAATACTTGCACCCGCCTTGACTCACAGACACATCGAGAGTATCTCGCATTGAACAAATTGTCAAATCAAGAGCTGGGAGCAATCTGTGAAGGGAGCTGGTACGGTTGCAACAACAATACATCGCCGAGTACCCTCAGAGAGCCCTCCTAGGACTCCGATTTCAAGGACACAACACCATGGCACCTTCAGCAGATATCTGGTTGCTTCGACACAACAATGATTTCTCGGCCGCAGATGCATTACCCTCAAAATCCGGCATCACCACCCAAGTCCACGAGGTCACAGAGGCCACCCTCAACCCACAACCAAACACACTGGTCCTCAACCCAGCCTTCGTAACCCAGGACTTCGACGCTCTTCGCTTCCACGCCGCGGCCTCCAACCAACTCCCCTCCGCGGCCTCCTACCCATCATCGCCCGCCTCAAACAGCGGCTCGGGCTCGGATTCCTCGCCCTCACCGGCATACTCAACAAATCTCATCTCCTCTCCCTACAACAATGCTGGCCATTATTTGGATCTCACGGCCGTTTCTGAGACGGCGAGATTGTTTGCTCTAGCACTTACAAGTCTGAAACCGAGGAGGGAGGACTATGCGACTGCGGCTTACACTGAAAGTCTGAACTTCGAGCGAGTGCTAGAGGTGCTAAGGGACCTAATTAGCAGAGAAGGGACTGAGTGGAAAGAAACTTGTTTCTACGTTGTGGTGTTTAGGTCCAAGTTGAATGAAGACGTGGACCAGGAGTGGCTGTACAAGTTGGACTACGAATCGCACCGCGAAGCCTGCGAAAGCGGTGGACTGCTCAAATACTGGTTCGGAAAGGCGGATCTCGACGGCTCGCGCCGCAACTTAGCCACCTGTAAGTCTTACCGCGCCTGTTATAAAGGATGAGGGTGAGAATGAGGGAGGAGAAGCATGCTAACTGAGAAAGGTTTCTGGCATTCGAGACAAGATGCGTATAAGGGCGGATTAGGACCTTGGCATGCGAAGGCGAGAGCTGCGGGGAAGACGCTGTATGAGACGATTGTGTTTTCGACACACCGGTTTACAGTGCTTGATGGGGCGGAGGGATATCGATTTGACGACTGGTAGGGATGAGCGGGCTGGCGAACTGCATGTAGATGGGATGCTCTGATATTTGGAGTTACGGTGGTGTTTTGCTTTGAGGCGCAATGGAATAGACGAGAAGGTCAGCAGCACGAACAGCTCACACCGGCTGTTGTCGGGAGGGAGTTTTTTCAAGCACATAGAATAGAAATATCTACTACAAACAAGTGGCTCTCCGGTATGGTAGTACCGACAACGTTTTGCGGCCGGCATTTAATGGCTACAGTGCGTGAACCGAGGCGGATTGAAAAAGATGACTATTAGCGGCCAGTGTTTGGTGAAGACGGATCGCAAGAGTTGAGGTGAAGAATACCTTTGGGGTTCAAAGGTGAGGTGACGGGAGGCGATGAGGTCGCCCTGCTTTTGCATGTTGGACCCTGGCGCTTTGCGACTTTTTGCCTTGCGCATCCGCATCATCCCCACTGCCTGCTGCGATCGCCTTGGGACTTTCACAACACCCTGTTCTTTTAGCATCTTACATATAGCCAATTTTTCTTCTTGTCTCGTCGCTTTTGAATTTGAATTTGAATTTGAATTTGAATTTACATACCTCAAGCGAACCTGTACATCTCCACGAGCCAGCGTTGCGCGCAAACTCGACGCGACGCCTGCGCAACAGCGCACGAGAACAATAGCTCTTTAGGGAACTCGCCCTCACCGCGCATACTTTGGTCGAAAATGGCGCGCAAACAAGCGAGCGCGCCGAAGCGCCAAACGAAGATCAACTTCTCCCCGGCTGCGAAATGCTCGCCGGCGAAGACTACGCCCACGAAAACAACGGGTTCCTCAACCTCCAAGTCCCAAAGGCAGTCCAAGATCGACACTCACAACATCACGCGGAAAGGCAGGCCGAAACGAGCCCCGAAACAAGCGCTTGCCTACGACTCGAGCGAGGATGAGCTGCAGATCGAGGAAGACAGGAGTATGCGCGTCGGCCTGCCAGTGAGAGCTAGGGGCAACGGCATATTTGGCAGCTCGGAGTCGGAGAGCGAGGCGGAGAGCGAGGCGGAGAAGCCAGTGAAGGCGAAAGCGACAAGAGGGAGCCGGAAGCGGCAGCGCGCAGCGAGCAGCGATGGAGAGAAGGGTACGGTCACAGTCCTACAGAGGAAGCGAGCACGGCAGGCCGAGTCTGCGGAAGAGGACGACGACGAGCTGAGACTGCCCGGCAAGCGACGACGAGTCGAGCGGCGAGAAGCAACTCCCGAGGACGAGAGCGAGGAGAAGATAGCCACACCGCCCCGAAGTACGCGACGCAGACTGGCAAAGCGGCCTGCGACGCCAGGGGAGGAAGAGGAGCAGACGCCGCCGAGAAGCACGAGGCGGAGGGCGAGAAGGCAGCAGGCATCGTCGGACGAGGAAGAAGAGGGACAGGAGGAAGGCGGTGAAGCAGATAGTGGCGATGCTGAGGAGCAGGAAGAGCTGAAGGAGGAGCTGGCATTCTTGCGATCGTCGCCACTGCCAGACAGAGGCAGGCTGCGGAGCGCAAACGACAAGCCCAAGAACAAGCGACAGGAGGCGCTCGAAGCGCTCAAGAGGCGACGAGCTGGCAGCACACAAGAGCCCTCGTCCACCCCGGCCCGCAAAACACGCACTGTCGTCGAGTCTGACTCCGACTCTGGGCTTGAGATCATCAAGGAGGAGCCGGACAGCGACGAAGTGGGCGACCCTGAGAGTGCGGTTGAGGAGGACGAGGAGGACGAGGAGGACGAGGAAGACCGAGATGCAAATGCGCTGGACATGTTCCAGGAAGACGAGGACGACACAGGCTTCATCGACGACGACCCGGACGCCATAATCGGCGAGCCAGACGACGACCAGCCGCAGCTGCCCATGCAGTTCAGCAGCATGTCGCGCGCCAAACCCAAAGAACTCTTCAAGTACGCCGTCGAGTGGATGGTCATGAAGAAGATCCACCCCGCCTTCAACGCCACCGACGAAATCTACGAACTCACCTTCCGCAAACTCGGCGACGAAGTAAAAGGCCTCGCCTCCTCAAAATTCACCTCCTCGGCCTGGACACCCGACTTCACCAAAGCCATCAACGCGCGGCCCGAACTCGTCATCAGTGAGATCGGCGGTTCGCGACGAGACTTCCTGAACGACCACTGCGAAGCGTGTAACCGCAAAAACCACCCCGCGACCTTCGAGCTCTCGCTCACGGGCCAGCCCTACAACCCCGAGTCCCTCGAGCCGCTTGAACCCGACGATTCGGACTCGAGTGACGACTCGGACAGCCCCGCGTCCTCTCTCAGCGCTGATGGCGAGACAAACCTAAACGGCGAGAAACCCACCTACGACTTCCGCGGTGAGCGCATCCCGCCCGAATCCAAAACCTTCACGCTTGGTAGCACGTGCAAAGCGAACGCACAAGTCGCACACACTTTGCATCACTGGCGCTACCACCTCAACGACTGGATCAAAGGGTATCTCGAGAACAATGGGTATTTGACGCCGGAGAAGCTGGTTAAGCGGGACAAGAAGAGTGGTCGCAAGAGGGAGAAGGAGGCGAGGAGGATTGTGGATGAGATGGAGAAGAAGGGCGAGATTAGGAAGTTGCACCACTTGTACAAAGATCAAGTTAGGTTTGCGGTTGAGGCTGTCAATGACTTCAAGAGAGGATGGGGCAAGAGGTGAATCACGATGTCATTGACTTGGATGCATGAAAACTTCCTTTGAGCTTACGGGACATTGCAAATATTCAGCAGGTTTGGAGGCTCTGTCTGCACAAGTCAGGGTAACGCGTTGGATACAGATCCCATTCAAGCCCTACATCGCCTTACACATCGCGACCCGGGAAATGAAAATCACTGGAGTCGTATCCCCATAGAAGGTCACTTTCCACTCTCCACACCTCCTTGACACGAAGGTTTCTTTGGTCCTGTAATGCTCCTTCCGCAATATACCGCAACGGCCCGTTTTCGCATGAGTCTCATTTCCGTCGGCCTTATTCAAGCATCGTCAATCTCACTCTCACGCATCAACAGACTCCAGACTGCTCGTATTACAACACCGCGGACCAACACTCGGAGACTCTAAGAATGCAGTCAAGGCGTAGACTGTACAGATAGCACAATGGCCGCCCTCCTAGTTGTTAGCCATCCCGCTCACTATCAACATCATGAAGTCCTCCACACTCACCACCACCACCCTCCTCCCCTTCCTACCCGCACTAGCCCTTGCAGCAAGCAGCGGCTGCGCGACCACCCTCCCCTCAAACCTCACACCCGGGTCTTCGACGCACAACCTGACCCTCTCGTCCAAATCCGTGCTCGGCAAGACCACAGAGCGCCAGTACATCCTGCACCTCCCCGCCAACTACAAGACCTCCAACGATGCATCAACACCGTTGATCATAGCGTTTCACGGCCAGTCCCAGCCAGCATGGTCCATGGAGAAGATCAGCGAGCTGTCGAATCCGGCGTTCAACCCCAACGCTATCGTTGCTTATCCTGAGGGATTGAATGTCCAAGATCCTGGCGTACGTTCCTCGGCAGCAAATGCATCTAGCTTGCGCTCTGCCAGGAAGACAGTTTGACTGACGTGATGCAGGTGCAATGGCTGGGCGACCCTCTCGCACCAAACAGCACCACAATCGACGACCGGATCTTCGTCTCCGAACTGCTCTCCCACCTGACTTCGACGCTCTGCATCAACGAGTCGCGTGTTTACGCCGCGGGTCTGTCCAACGGCGGCGGACTGACGGGGTTGGTCATGTGTGATGAAGAGCTGAATAGGAGGCTTGCTGCCTTTGCGACCGTCGCGGGCGCGTTTTACCCAGATGCGAGTCTGACTGAACCGCTGTTCCAAGCCGAATGCCAACCAGCGTTGCAGGGCAGGAGGTTGCCATATCTCAATCTCCACGGCCTCGCCGACACAGTCGTGGCGTACAACGGCACCAACACCCCGCCTCCTGCGTCCATTCCCGTGCCTACTTGGGTTAAAAGCTGGGTGGAGAGGAACGACTGCTCCTCAGCGCCTGTTGTGTCAGAAATCGAAGCCGGAACCGTGACGGAGAGTAAGTGGACGTGTGGCGGGCAGCAGGACACTGTTGTGCACCGGGCGATCGAAGGGTTCGGGCATGGGTGGCCGAGTAAGAAGAATCAGGGCGAGCCGTTTGAGACGCTGAGGGGTGGGCCGACGGGGTGGGATGCTACGCCGCTTATCTTGGAGTGGTTTGCGAAATGGACGCTGTAGATGATTTGAGCATGTCGGTAAACGAGAGTGGTAATGCGTGGAACAGACAGTGTTGTCCATTGGCAGAATCTCCATGCGACACGAAGCAAGAGATCAATACAACTCCAGGGGCTTACAAGATCCTTGAAGGCGAGAATGTAAGTGGAAAGAAATAGATGCACGATTGCCTGTAGGGCTTGAGACGAATTCTTTGACTTCGTGGTGGCAAAGTACACAAATGCCCATACAACAGCCTCTTGTGGGTTCACTGAACTCAACCTCTTGTAACCAAATCTTTGCATTACCAGAGGGGCTACTGCTCCTCTGGTCTTCCATAGTCTCGGACTCACATAGGACGTTAAACCACTCAATCAATCAAGCCTCTTGTGGACGATGCGAGCTAGTGTTCCGTGCAACGAAGTAGGTATGCTACTTCCACAGGCAAGAACACGGTTCTGATAGACTGTACATAACATGCTGATAGTCTCCAGGAGTTGTTTCGGTCGTTAGAAACCCTCGTTTGAAGAGCGTGGGGAACACACCCACATATGAATATGAACTCAGCTGCGTAACGATGGGCCAATTCTAAGATCCGAACTGCTTTTGTCAGATAGAATGACTATCGATGCATTAGTACAGGGTTGTGGTTGATTGGCGGTGCTCGTGTGGCGGTCCTGCACGAGGTGAGTACCTGAGTGTGTAGGTGTCGAGCACTGTGATGGCTGAGGGGTGCGCTTATAGTGTCCAGCGCCGCACATTGCGAAACGACGTCTTCCGTACCTGTTTTTCGAATCAGCCTCTTTATCGTATGCTCGTTGCCCTCAGCTGTATACTGCAACAGTCCACCAAGCAGCAATGCAACATGGATTCATTCAATCACGTTGTCCAATCCAACTCTAGTACGCCAAAACAGTTGGTATCAGGATGGAATTTTGTTTATTTGCAGCCAGACACGACGCCGACCGGTCAGACGAGGAAAGAAGTCCCCAAGAAAAGCCATGCAGAACCATCCTGACTATCCTGTCCCGGCGCTCTCCGCCCCATCATGCTCGTGGAAGTCGAATCGAGTCGAGATCGTATCGTCAGGGAATCATCGCGTCACACCGTTGCGCCTCCTCTACTCCGGTCGTGGAATTCGTGGGTACATTTAGCGGTGCTGGTTTGTGTTAGTCATTGCTTGTGCCGTGCGAGCAGCGACGGATGTTGCTCATGCAAACAAGAGGCACAGGTGAGTCGTACCTTGACGAAACCAATGTCGGCGGACTTCTCGCGGAAGCACTGACGGCAGATGTTGAGGCCGTACTTGCGGATCAGACCAGCGGGGTGGGTGCAGACGCGGCTGTGAGTGTCATGTCAGCCTGCGTTTCTCTTCAACACTCTTGTGTGCCCTCTTGTCTTGTCTTGCTGCACATGGCCGCAAATCGCACCACAGGCAATGCAATGCCAGTATCCTCCGCTCCGCAAAGATGTATAATCGCAAACGTACCACTCGCGGGAGCCCTTGCCGTAAGTCCTAGGGCGGGAGTACCAGACCGACTCGTGAGACATGCTGTGTGGTTGATTGGGGGGTTTTCGGTGTCGCTGCGGCGTCAAAGTCAGTCTTGACCTTGTGCAAATGTTTCTTGCGGTTCGGCAGGTGTACTGACAAAAGTTGGCTGTCGGAGACGGGTTAGCGGGCGTGCGTTGGCTGAGGCGTTCACAGTGTTGAAGTTGCAGGTATGAGATTCAATATTGCAGCCGGCCGATCCTCGGGTGCGGGCTAAGCGAGTTGCTCTTTCTTCGCACACAACGCGCTAGTGCCCTATTGGGTGATAACAGCAAGAACACCAACTTCACCAACACCGTTCCGCAGCGTTGTGGACTTCGCATTCACTTCTTGAAATCCTGTAGTCGACACTACATCAAGGCTTTCTCAATGCGACAATACCACCTAAATTGTGTATAGTGACAGAGCCTGCACCTCCTGAGGTGCGGCAATGCGGTGGTGTTGTCGAGATCGCCAGTGAAGCTGGTGCTGGTCGCCTTTGAAGCACTCCGGGGTAGCTAAGTGAGTGAGAAATAATCGCCCGCAATCGATTCCATACTAGACCTTTCTAATACGGTAGTTATATGAAGTCTGAAGCTGCTCATGTTTTTCTCGGTGGGGGTCTTTATATCCCGCCTTCACATCTGTTTCTATAGCGGAAATCAGGTTGCAGTAATGTACAGAGGTCTGATTCTGCCACACAGAATTGATGAGCAATCGCTATGCACGAAAAGATAAATGCTGTAGTAGTAATCATCAATTCGTGGTGTTTCATAAATCTAGTAAGGACAGTCATGGCGGCAACGGCCTCTCGCACAATATATACAGTAAAACTTCCAAACCCCCAAGCCTTTCCAACAAACCCTCTAAAAGGGACTCAAAGTACCTCTCCTCCTGCGCCTCGTCGTCTGCGTACCAGTCCTCTCCGCACTCTTACCATCAAGATCGGACACACACTGCAACCTGGTGGGACGAGCAGTGCTCCTCGCCGTGTACGCCCACCGGCCGTTGCCGCCACTGACAGCCATCGGGATGTTGGTCACACCGTTAACCAGGAGCGTCATTTTCTTATTGTCGCCATTGCGCACGTTGGAGCTACACGACACTGAAATGGTGCCAGATTGACGGGACTCCCATGTGTATGTGTCGATGGTAACGACGTCAGGTGCGGTGGGGCTAATGTTGACAGGGACCACGATCTTGCTACTGGCAGTGGCGTTGGACTTCAGGCTGACAGTAAGAGTGAAGTTGAAAGTCGTCTGAGTGGTGACCTTTGGTGCGGTGAAGGTAGCAGTTGGCGAGGTGGGGTTTGTGATGCTGATAGCAGGTGATGCAGGAGTGGTCTGGGTCCAGTTGAAGTTGAGCTGATCATTGTTGAGCTCCTGCGCGGTGTTAGAACCTGCTAATGAGAGTAGCGCGCCGACACGTTGCACAGCAGCGAACTGTGCAGCAGCTGCTACAGGCACGGTCTGGGGCGCATTGGGGTTGGAAGGATCACCAGTGGTGGGCGTCGTGGGGTTGTTGGTGGGAATGTCGCTGGGACTGCACTGCTTGCGAGGTGCAGGTGGGTTAGCTCCTGGGAATGGGCTCAGTTGTCCGAACTGCTGATCGTCCAAGAAGTCACCCTGAACGAGGCCCTGGATGTCGTTGAAGATGAGTGGTGGTGGGTTGGTTCCGGGCACGTCGACTTCAGGGAAGATCCATTCGCCAACAGCCTGGACAAACTGACCGGCCTTGATGCCGTTCTTAGTCTCAGTGACTGGGGTGTTGGTAGTGATGAGGTAATCGCGGGTATAGGGCGTGGTTGTAGCAATACGAGCTTCCCACTTGCAGCGAGTTTCTTGCCTTGGTGTGGCAGAACCAATGCGGCGGTAAGTCTCTGCACCAGTGCATGGGTCGACGTCGATGGCGCTAATTGTCACTACAGCCCCAGAGCAGCTGGAGAGGAATCCAATGACCCGGATGTCAGCGACCTCAACATTGGCAGCGGTATCTTGAACACCGATGAGCATGTCTTCAACGCGGATGTAGTTGGGTACGGTGTCCGAGGCTTGGGTGGTAACCTGGACGTTGATTGCTGTCACACTATAGGCCAAAATTTCTCCGTTGTTTCTAAGTCCAGAGTATTCGATGAAATCGCCGACCTTGAAGGGGACCATGATCAGTGGATCGGGCGCGTTGAAGTTTGTCTGCCCAGCCGGGCGATTTGAGTCCTTGCATGTCTCTGCATTGCCTGCGTGAGGAATGCACATAGGGAATCCAGAGAAGGACGAGACAGATGGGTTCTCTGTGTCAGCGATGAAGTAGGGCTGTGCCGTAGTCTTGGGCGCAAATATGCCGTCAGGGTCGTTGATTCTGACCCTTGGCCCACCAGCAATCTGAATCACGCCATCGTTGATTGCAGAAATATAGCCTTGACTGCCTTCAAGACCGAACCTGGCTGCGACTTGAATCTGTCCTGCGATAGGTTTGCCGCCAATGATGTTGCCAGTTACGGTGGTTTCAAAGCCTCCAGCTCCTGCGCTGCATAGTTTGGGGAAGGGAGCGTATACAACGGGGAATTGGACAATCATATTCTTCGGAACAGTGATTGTGAATTCATTGACACTGATGGTGCCTCCCGCGTTGTACTCGGATCCAGCTGTGCAGCTATTGTCACGTTAGTAAAGTTATTGAGAACGATGGGCTTAGACTCACGCATCAAGAGATCCTGTGACTTGAAAGGGAATGATGTTGGGAGTCTGAGCAAAGCCGACTGACGCCAGCGAGAGGAGCGAAGCCAACTGTGTAAGACGAGACATCTTGACAACTGTAACGAAAGTGTTGTGATGGGACTGGATGAAGAAAAGACGTAGGATTTTATATCTGACTTGCACAGCTTTGTTCTTCTGTATCCCCGCGTTCTGGTCCACGCGCTGGAGGCCTACACGAGGTCCATTGAAGCTCCAGCTGAACTATTTCGCTTCGTGTAGGCTGTCCAGATGCCTACGGTCCAGGGTTCAACGGATAGAGTAACTCCAATTATTCTGGCATCAGAAGTCAAGCGAGCAACGTTACCAGACTCTGCTTACCAGAGAGTGCCAGCACATGGTCGGCGTCCGCCATCAATACTTCCAAGGCTTTTGACGAGACTTGTAGAGCTCCAGGTACCCGCGGAAGTCAGTGTGCTCGCGCATCCAGGTCGTAATGGCAAGGCTGATCCAAATGCGGCAGCACGAGGGCTTGCTTTCTGGCCAATGTACCTAGTCAAGCTTCTGACGGGGCACGCTTAAGGCCAGCATCCTCATGCAAAGACTAGTCTCGACACCTTGGCGCAGCTTGTGTATACCCTAGATAGAAGTCTCCACTCGGGAGCGGCTGAGGACTGCCAAGAGCCCCTCGTATTCAGTCGGTGTACCCCGGGCCTTACCGGAATTGCCGCGAACGTGGAGTAAGACATCGGAACCAAAGGCCCATGTTATGGTGCCCAGGAAGCTAGACGGTGTCTTCTTTGTTGCTTCTTTATTCTGCTTCCCCTTCTCGACATTAACGTTGAACCCTTCCGGTACCGGTGTGGCGGAACCGTTCCAACAGCAAGAGTATGTCTTGAGAGAAGACCAAGCTGCAATTCGGCACTTGCGAGATGGTCCATAGCATCAGCTGTGCTCGACGTGCCGCTCATGGCTTGCAGATCGCAGCTGCACGGTGTCCTATTCTGAGATGTTCGGGTCCAGGAACGCCCGGATGATCGAGCATAAACTTCACAGCTTACAATCGTCCCCGCTGCAAGGCGAACAAGCAGGATTGAACGGGTCATCATTGTCATTCGCTCGTTGCGCTGGGCACAGCATGATGAGGCGAAGCAGATATTGTAGGGCTGTTCTAGAGCCATGTCAGCTGAATGGCCTCGTGGAATGATGCTTGGCTTTCTGTCAAATGCCGGTACCGCGCTGCGAAGACCAGCCAGGACCGACCTGCCTGGCGCTGGATGGCACTCTTGGGCTCGACAATGCTGAACGAGACTGCCGGTGAACACGATTCGGCGAGGAAGCCGACGTTCTGGCATCGTCCAACACGAAGCGGAAAGCCAAAGATAGGTGTGGTGTTTGGCTGCTTTTGCAGGAGTCTCGCTTATCTCGCTTTGAACCAGGCCGGGGGAGAGATCGACCCATTCTTCGCACGTGTCGATCTCGACCATCCAACACGAACCTCAGCCTCTCCGGCTCGCATTCGACTTTGAGGCTTGCCTTGGCAGCCTCGAGCATAGCTGTCTTGACAGACCGTCTTCAAAATGCCATATATCTAGCCGATAGCTCTTCTCTATGATTGCCCTCCGCCCTCAGCGTCGCCTTGCAAGGACCTAGTGACTCTAGTAGTTTGGCGTGCGCCCGGAGGGCCTCGGGTGCATGGAGGAAAGCGAGCAGGATCTGTACCCGTGTGGTTCTCGTCGTGGACTTTTCAGAGGGTCTGCTGCAAACAGCTTTGTGAAAAAAAAAATACTGAATACCTCCAGGCTGCCAGCTTGATTTCGACTCATGTCGTCTGAAGGGAACGGCGATTGAACTTCAACCCATCCAAACCACTCCTCAGTGCGCTCTGTTGTTGTTAGCAGGCTGCGTCTCGCTCATCACGAGGCACAGTGAAGTTCAGTCGCAGGGAGAAGCCAAGCCAGCTAGCTGATGCAGACGTTCGGGTTGTCCAAGTTTCTTGGGGTCAACAGAAGCGAGGTCGCGATGGTTGCTGGGAAACGCAGTCGGCCTCCCCACTTTGGCACTGCGAACATGAGGAGCAGGCACAAGTGCAGCGGGGCTCCTGTCAGACAAGTGGTTGGTGCGTGAAGGCGGCACGGCAGAAGAGGCACAGACGAAGGACGATCGGGAGATCACGCCGATGCGAACTGTACACGCGAGAACGACGTCTTTGCGATGCCTTGTGGAGATGGCAATTAGGAATGCGGTATAACTGCGTGGTTCCTCTGCAGATGTTGGTCGTCTCGAAGGCCACCAGCTTATTTACAATCCCAACAATCGTACCCTCGCGAACTGCTTTTCGACCCAGCTGAGCCATCACGCGCTACAGGGCATACATCCCTGCGGTACAACCAAGTTTCTCTGTTGTACGCTGTCTGCTCAGCGAGTGGTGCGGAGATAATGTGGATGAAACGGTACTTTCGTGTGTTGATGGGCGGCTCATCACCGAGGCAACGGCGATCAACAAGCCCTCACCAAAATCAAACGCGCGAGCCACTGATTGACCATAGGCCGGCCGTCGCCATCTTCAAGATTGCATCACTTTTGGTTTGGCAAACAACGCATTCTTGACACGACCACATATACATACTGTGGTAGTGCTGTGAGCGTGGTCGGCGCAATTCCTCTCTTTAATTGCAGCTCTTGCGACGACCAGCATTCCTCGCTTGGATCTCGCTCCCCCACCTGTGCATCGACATTCATACTCGGCCGATTCCACACCGCACTACATACTCGAGATCACCGCCGAGTAGCCCCACTGCGCTGCGCAGTCACAGTGCATACGCGACCAACGACGCCGCTGGCAGGTCTGCAGCCACCATGGACACCAGCTACCTCGCTCAGCAGGTCACCACCATCATCGGCCAGCTGCACGGCCTCTTCGATGAGATAGGAGTCCCCAGCCACGAGCGTGATTCGCGCGAAGCAGAGGTACATGCCAATGTACGTGTACGTCTTCGAAAAGCATAGCTGACTTCGCTCTAGCTCTTCTCTGCGCTCTCAGACACCCTCCATGGCCAGCTGCGCACTGTCACCAACGAGAAGCACGAGATGACCGAAGAGGCGCACGGCCTGATCAAGACAATCAAGCAGATGGAGGCTTCCCTAAACGACAACAAGACAAGCCCCAAGTACAAGAACGACGAGCCACAGGTCACCTACCCATTGACGCGGTGTCTGAAGGCGCTAAAGGAGAAGTACAACGCAGTCGCCAAGCAGCACCAGGAGCGCTTCGAGCAAGTTCGGAGTAGGTCACCTCCTCTGCGGCTGCATAGCTCTGCTGACATATCCAAGAACTTGCTGAGGCTCTCGAGTCGTACGCATCGCACCTCGAGTCCGACTTCGTTACCATCAAGCTGCCACCGACCGCGCCAGATGCGACCGTTTCGCCCTCGTTCGACATCTCCTCCTCCTACGTAACCAGGCTCGACAACGAGTTTACCCGCGTATACGAAGAATACACAAAGCGCCTGAACCAGGTTCAAGTCGTGTGCCAGGACATCATCCAGCTTTGGGCTGAACTGGGAACGCCACAGGCGCAGACAGACTCGGCGATAGTCAAGTACCACCGCGATGCGCCGGAGCAATTGGGCTTGCACAAGGAGGACTTGGCCGAACTGAAGGTGAAGAAAGACCGCCTGATCGAGGAGAAGCGCGGACGCGAACGACGAATTGCTCAGCTACGAGCGACCGTCGAAGAGCTCTGGGAGCGCCTCAGCGTAGATCCCAACGAGCAGAAACACTTCCTTGCCAGTAACCGCGGCTGCGGCCTGCGGACGATCAATGAGTTTGAAGACGAGCTCTCGAGGCTGAACGAGCTCAAGCGCCAGAATCTGCACATCTTTGTGGAAGAGGCGCGTATCAAACTACAAGAGCTATGGGATGCGTTGTACTTCTCGGAGGAGGAGATGCTTGACTTCACACCCGCTTTCTCCGATGTCTGTAGCGACGCGCTTCTATCGGCACACGAGGCGGAGATCTCGCGACTTGAATCGCTCAAGGAGCAACGATTACCCATCCTTTCGAAGATCGACCGACACCGTGAGCTGATCAAGGAGCGCACTGAGCTTCAACAGTCCAGCCAGGATGCCTCTCGACTAATGGGCCGTGGTCAGAAAGGCGAGAAGCGAGATCCTGGAAAGCTGCTGCGCGAAGAGAAGATGCGTAAACGCATCGCAAAGGAGCTGCCCAAGGTCGAGGCGGATCTCAAAGCAACCCTCGAGGGCTACGAGGGTGAATGGGGTCGGCCATTCCTTGTCCATGGCGAACGCTATCTGGATGAGCTGTACGCTGCTGCACAAAAGGCACCTCCACCACGGGCGAAAACTCCATCAAACATGAGCATGCCCTCGAAACAAGGAACACTCACCAAGTCCAACTCTATCGCTCGCGCTCGAGCTGGCACTATCCATGGACAAGCAATTCATGGACAAGCAACTCAAGGACAAGCAACTCAAGGACAAGCAACTCAAGGACAAGCAAACCACCGACAGACACTCAACGAGCCACCCAGTCGAGCTAAGACACCTGTATCGAACAACTTTGGCGCAAGCACGATGCGCGGCAATCCTTTCGCGCAGTCTGTCTCTGCAGCATCTGGCGCGAAGAGCCCCTCCAAGCTCCCAACCCGTGCACTACAGAAAACAACGGGCTCACCTGAGCGACGACCTGGCACCCTCTGCCGGACTGACTCTACGCTGTCCCGAGCCGAGTCGACTTACTCTACTCATTCTCGGGGCGACTCTATGCACTCTACGACATCTTCCATGCACTCACAAGCAGACTCACAGTCATCGACACTGCGAAGGATGGGTCCTCCCATAGCACCGCCTCCACGGATGAAAGACCTCTTTATCCCACCAGAGCCTACTGAGACGCCCAAGAACCGCTTCGAATTCCACCGCGGAGAACGCAGCGAAAGTATCGTACGTAGCATACCGCCAGAGGACCCCTACGATGACCGATTTAGTCAAACGATGCGACCTGGCTACCCTGCGTCATACGCACATGCGCCGACTCCATCGCTCTCATCGAACAGCAGCCGGCATATTTCGCAAGCGTCTTCAACAGGCTCCGGTCAGGCAGGGTCGGAAAATTGGGAGACCTTCAGCGAACAGTCTGATGATGCGCCTGAGAGTGACGTTGACTTCCAGAACTACCGCCGTAGTCAGATCAAGCGTGCCACACCTGACCATGCCTCTACACCGCGGGCTATCCAGGGCAAGAAGATCAGGGGCATCCGCAATGTCGACGGCGGCAGCATGATGATGGACCAGGACGGCCGTATGGTCCGTTGCAGTGATGCTGGCTGGACCGACGATGGCAGCGTTTACTGAGGTGATGGTGGCTTCAGACTACCTTCGACTTGCCACAGCAATTTCTTCTGCACCCCTAGCCGCGTACACCACCGTGTGCGACCACCATTCTAAGCAGCCAACGCGACCACATGTTGGCCACACGGCATCTTTGTTCGACGCGTTGCATCGGCCTTTACTTCTTTCGCTGTAATCTTTGACCGCTCGGCTGTCTGAAAATTTTTGCTTCGACTCATCTCTTTACACGAGATACGACTGGCGGCGATAGTCGCCACGTACCAGGTTGGACCGGGTACATTGCATGTCACTTATGCATGTACCCACAGGATGCCGTTGCCGCATCCGCGGTGGCAATCGTGTCCAATTTCACCTTCTTGTCGTTCTTGCCATTTCTGCCTTTCTGGTCCTCGCAACCTTTTCGCGAGTCGACGGCGTTCTGGATAGCGATTTTGGGCACTGTGCTGATATAGCTTTTTGTTCATCAGTTTGTTTGTGTAGCGAAGCTGCGAGATGCATATGGTAATTCTCGCGAACAGGATTGAGACGTGTACTATTACGATTGCGCCAAGGGCCGCAAAGACAATGCAAAAATCTTTACCACCATGCTGATACTGTGCGACGTCTGTGCCCTTTCTTTGCAGTGCATCAGATGAGATGGGGTGTTGGCCTTCCTATTAAGGTTCCTGGCACCGCCCGACCTTCTGCTTCTGGGATACGGGAGATCTTGGACTGAAGCGGAAGGTCGGCGCGATGGAGGGCGAGTGACATGTGTCCTTTGAAGAGACAGCCTGGAGGTATTCGACTCTCCCAGAATGAAACGCTACTATGAGGTCAAGGTACCAGGTGTATACAACGATAACGAAGCCAAGCAGCTGCAGGGCATGTCTCCAAAAAACCAGTTTCCAGGTCATGAGCCACACCTCGCGATCACACCCAAGTATTCTTTCAGCATCGCGCGCATGCACCCCACAGCCAGTTGGGGTAAGGATAGGACCTAGCGCATGCGAGACAGAGGTGCAGCGTCGAGATAAGGAAACGCTATCTGACAGGCCGGCAACCCCAGATGTTAGCCCACACTAGGGGCGCCTCTTCGGTGTGTTATGCTGTCATGGCGACATAATGGTGGTGAAGTCACAGAAGGCTTATCTTGAAGGTACACGTTGTAGGGCTTGAGGCAGAAGAGAAGAGGGCTCGAAGTGAAGCTTGCTGGCGCTGACCGGACTGCTCAGTGTCCTGGCTACACCGCCGCAGAATGCCCTGACTACACCGCCCCAGGACGCCATGATGCATTCTGCAGGCCTTCCAGAAGGAATGCAGCGTGGGGCAGGGCTGACAGGCCAGAGCACAGGCGAAGCACAGGCGAAGCACAGGGGTGGCGCGCAGGCGATCCTCCTCGGCCCAACTCTAGCAGTATTCGACCGCCGCCAACGGGCACTGACCGTTCGGAATGCACTGGGCGACGCACAGCGCTTCACGCTTCACGGGTTTCAAGCAGGTGGATGCAGCGACGTGGAGCGCTTCGAGGCTCTGAAGGACAGGAGACTCAGCTGCGGAATGTCTCAATGGTGCCTGGCGGCCATGCGTGCCTCTCTGTGTGCCGTGACACGGTAACATGCAGTGCTGATCCGGTGTGCTCTTGTGCTCGATAGGAAGGTCCGCCCACGCGACTGGCCGTCATTACTCAGATGTATCGAGCACTGATAGCCCTTGTGTGTGGTGACTGTCCCGGTGCAACCCGTGAGTGCGCTGCCTTGCCTTATCGCTGCATGCCACCGTACTGCGTATCTCTGCCATACTGCACACCTTACTTCTCCCCAACTTCACTTCAAACACCACCAGCACATTCGCCAGCCGTTTCCCGCACATTACTACCACGTCCACAGTCGCTGTCGCGTGCCCGGGGACGTTCGGCCGACCCTGACCCTGCACGTCTGATGCTCCCCTTACCAGCTGTCCAATCCCGCCGCAGCAATAACGTAAAGGATTCCATCCCGACGCGCAGCCGAGCAACGTCACAGACGTCTAGCCGTGCTGGGACTCGGAGCATTGTTAGTCACGGGAAAACGCTCACAGGGACTCTTGCCTACCATGATCTCGCCGAGAAGCTTCCCATATCTCCAGCATTCTCCGCCACCGCGCACCCGACCAGCTGAGAAGATGGGCACACGAACCCAGAGGAATCCGCTCGCACCGCGCACCACCAATCCCGCATGCACACCAGTCACGCCCGCTGAGCCTACTGACACCATGCTCAAGCACTCCAGTCCCGTCGTCATACCTCCTCGAACGGCTACACGAGCGTCTTCGACACAGACAGTCCGTGTAAAAGGACAAAACGGTGGCAGGCCAGCTCGCTCCACCAAGAGCCACAATCCAGATGCTCTCCCACCAGCAGTCGCCGCCCTGCTGGCTATCACAGCAATCCCCAGGCAGCCTCCACGGCGTCGCAAGCGCCCTACGTCAGACAGGAAGATATCCATGGACGAATTGATCCATGAGTGGAAGCAAGATGACCTGGAGATTCCGCACTCTTTGTCTGGATCCCCCATGGATCTGCTACTGGGCCGCATCGATGAGTCTGAGTCCGACTATGGCGGCAGCCTGCCGAGCTTGGAGCAAGAGAAGGGACAATTTGGGGCCTCAAGATCCATATCCAGCGACTCACTCTCAACACTGCCACCTTCACTTGACTACGATGCTCCCTCTTACTCCTCGCACTGGGACAATCTTAGCACGCCAGACTCACTGAGCCGCAAGTCTCTCTCAGAGCGCAGGGAGAAGGTCTACTCGTCACCACCGAAGGAGGACTGCGTCTTGGACCACCCATTGCTCTGCTTCAACGTAGAAGACTCAGAGGAGCCCACAGAAGCGAACATCCCAGATGTCGTTACCATCTCGCCATCGAATGAGAGGTTCAAGTCATTCAAGTCTAACCTCACGGCGTCACTGCAAGCACTAAAAGAAGCGGCCAAGTCATTCTCGAACTTCACGGCACCAAGCGTACCGCCGGAGGACCTTCTTACTCGATCGATTCTGTCACCCAAGTTTACCAGCGAGATGCGACCGAAACACTCGGAGGGGCTCCCATCACCAGCGCTCCGCCGCTACCTCAACCCTCAACCTGCTCCCATCTCTCCCACGGAGCTGTCCATGCAACTTCACGATGCGCTCATGATCGACGCCGATGCCGACACCCATGCGCCGATGATCCAGATGCAGACATACGACCGACGTGGCCGGTCATCAAGGAACCGACGCAAAAACGCGGACCCGTTTTCCGAAGCGGGACGCTTGCAATCACCAACACCGACCGTCCGCCAGCGCGAACCCCGCGAGAACAGTGACTTCTTGCGCGTTATCGTTCTCGAGATGAACATGCGCCGGGTCGGCAAGCTCGACGCGAAGGCCGTCGGCAAGGCGCGCATTTGGCTCCCGCCAAGGAAGTTGGGCTCTAGCAAATCACCTGCCTTTCAGAGCGCAAGCGGTGTGCCGGATAGATGGGTTGGCACGGCGGCATGAAGCGCTTGAAAATGCACTAATAGATGGAACGAATTTGCTGGGCTGGAAACCCGCATTTTCGCAAGATGCAATTTGCGGTCGGGCACACACGCAGCAAGACCCTCGTAACGTTCACGACACACGACAAGTTCGCGACTGCAAAACCGGCGCAGAAACCGTTTGACGTCGATGGCGCTATAGCCTAGCGACGATCTCGCACTGGACGTCTCCTCGGATCGCATGACCTTGGGCGGTGCTAGCGGTGCGATGAAGTGGATACCAAATGTTTCTACGGATTGCCGCATACGGCATTGGCGCGCCCACGACCGCTGAGCTGGGAATGTGTAGAGAAATGGACCAAGCCCTGCGAGCAGGATTGCATACACATCATCCACCACAAGGATGAACGCCACATGCATCTGCATCCAGGACAAGTCCCGGCATACCCGCAGTGCGCTCAGCGCGGTCCCACAGTGCACTCGGAGCCGCCTCGGTGGCGAAAATTTTCAGCCCCAACGTCGCATGGACACCAGCCATGCGCCTAGGCACGCGCAAACACAGCGGTCTGCGGAGTGCAAACCGTACCTGCAGAAAAACGTGCTCACACCGGAGTGCCCACCGGAATACCCATCGGAATGTAATCATGCTCTTCCACGCGTGTTCCCCCACCAAGTCCAGGCCTGGGAAGCCGGTTTATGCCGATGCCGGGAGTGGGGGCTGCAGTTCTTGTTACTCGAGATTTACTCGATGCGAAAGACACATCCTCGCTGTGCCATGGGCGAGGAGATGTTTGAACCCTGAAGTGGTTCTGCAACGGCTTCGAACACGGCTGTTGAAGGGAAGTGGACACCTCGACGAAGAGATGGCAAGAGCTGTGGTGAAAGGCCGACGAGGGGACGAGAATTGTCCGACACGGCGGTGGACACAAGATGAAGAGGGATAATAACGATTATGGTTACGATTGCATGGCATTCGCAGCGAGCATGATGGAGTGAGGTCAAGCGCTGACCGCACTGCACTCTTTTGTCTTTTCTTCAACATATTATGTTTCTACAGAGGCTTCTTCCTTACAGCATATACCCCTTAACATCTTAAAGCTACAATATCGTATTGTACAAAGCACAAAAACATCGAATACAAACCTCAATACCAAACACTGTTCCTTCGTCTGTGTGCTTGTGGAGGTCAAAGTGCGAATACAGGCGTCCACGAAGGATCTCCACCTGCTCGGCCCGTCTACACAGTACGCAGGCCTGAACGGCACATTGAAGACCGGAAACGTTTCCGAGAAGTCAACTGTTGCTAGTGGAACAAGTATCGAGCAAGATAGACGTTTCATTCCGACGGCTGTTGGCTTGAGATAAGAGGCAGTGACTAATGACTTCGTCAATACTGTGCAGTCATTCGAACAGACCGAAGTTGATTTGTAGAATACAACACACAGAACTAGGTTGCTGGTTTTTACATCCACACCTGATCGACACTGTAAACACCCTCGAAACGACTAGACATCCGCACATGACATGCAGCATAACCAGAAATGAGTTTCGTTGGATAGTAACGCGAGGCGCGCTCTTGCAGCGCAGCATCTTTGGATCATCATCACAACGACAACAACATCAATTGTACTCATCGACACCGGGAGCACTGCAATCTCTAGCGCGGAAGAGACGTCGTGAGGCTGATATCACACGTAAAAAATGCCACGAGCCTATGTTTGCTTCTCGCTGCTAATGCTGTTCTCCAAAAGACAAGCAACATCGATGGGAATTTCTCACTGTGCATGGTTGTCGACCCAATACATTCAATTATGGTCCGTTCGTCCTCAGGTCAGTCGTGGAATTTCACTTCGAGTGATCAGGGGTCGAACCTGGAGATCTCAGATACGAGGCAGTCTCGCTTATCCGCACCTTTCTCGAGTCCCACCACAGATTTTGCGAGCATTCGGGATAAGTGGAAGACGCACTACGGCGCAGCATAATACTCTGAGTTATATGTTAAATAATTGCTACTTTCTTCATCAAAGCAGTTAACAACTGGCCTAATGGCCCAATGGCAAGGCGCTTGACTACGATTCACTGAATCCGATATCAAGAGATTCCAGGTTCGACCCCTGGTTAGGTCATATTTTTTCTGTTTTTGTTTCGTTCTGCTTTTCAGCACTATCATCAGTGCGCTTTCTGTATCGGTTTGCGGTGCGGAGATGACTATGTCGAAATGGCGGATGGTGCGACTCCCTTTTTGCACAATCGGTCAGATCTATCAGAACTTCATGCGACACAAAGTAACATCAAGTCTAACCAATCCTGCCCTCGTAGCAGCCCATGCCAGCATGGGAAATGCTGTATGTCCAGTACTGCTGCTCTCGCTGGCTTGTCCAAAAAAAAAGGGACGTTTGCAAGCAATTACTTTGGTAGATATCACTCAAATGTCATCGTGCTTATACGGCCCCTGTTTTTATTTGAACGAGAGTCTGGATGTTTTGCCAATGTCTCCTGTCACGGCTTGCATTTGGTCGCTCGACTGTTTATCAAACATCCGAAAGCACAATTCCAGATTCGACCCTTGGTCACCTCATCCTTGTCAACATTCGCACTTCACCTCTCTCTACGCCACTTGCAACGATCACAACATACACTTCGCCATCGTCACAACCTCGCAAATCTCTTCAGCACATTAACTCTGCACCCTACGTCCAAGCCAAGAGCCCTTTATATCTTCACAATATCTACCCTACTTCTCTCCCACAGCCGATGCGCAACCGCAACACCCCTCTGCCTCTCCTCATCCGTAACCTTCGCGGGCTGGACAATGACTCTTGCGTACGTGCCGGCTGCGCGACGCTTTGCGAGGGTACCCGGGTTGATTACTAGGACGGATTCGACGACCTAACCACAGGTTAGTAAAATTTTAAGGATATAGTTGAACCGCAAAGGGAGTCGACGTACCTTAACAGTGCCTTGCAAAACACTAGGTATAACAAGTATATCCGGCCTCACATTCAGCATCTCACCAAGCTTGAGGTAACTCGTGTCGAGCGGTGTGCCGATGGGCAGGAACGGACTCGGCTTCTCATCTGCAGCATCCTCTCCCTCCCCTTCCACCAATTTCTCCTCCACCTCTACAGGCTTGATATACTTCTCTCTACTCATCGGCGGGAAAACAGGAAGAAAACTCCTCTGTTCAAGCACATTCCTCGCCCCCCTCTCGTAGAAATTAACACCCTTCGCTTTCCCGCCGCTGATCTCTTCCTGCCTCAACATGCTCAGGATGTCAACGGAGCTCATGCCCACAGTGATCTCGTTCATGGATAATGTCATCGGGTTGGTGACGCATTGAACCATTTTACCTGCCGCACCGAGGCCGAGGTCGCGCTTGTTGAATTTGTCCTGAGGAAAGGCGGCCGCGTGGTGGTGTGCGTCTCGCAGACTCGGGACGAGGATGACGTTGCACGTAGCATTCCTGGCCACGAAATCCTGTAGCGCGCTTGAGATGTGATGTCGGAATAGATCGGTCATAGTCGCCTGGTCTGGTGCTGCGTTTGGCGGGGCGTCGAAGTCGCCGGTGCGTATCTGGGGGTGTTCCGTGTCGAGGAAGGGGCCGAGCAGGATGATAGTATCTGCGTAGGCGGAGGTGGCGTTGTCAAGGAAGGTGTGGAGCGGTGCGAAGTCGAGGTTTTGGTCGGTTGTGTAGGGTCCTGCGGCTACCATCATGGTCAGTGGACGGGCGTTGTCGGGGTCAGAGTCAGGTGTGTCAAGGTAGCGTGTGTTGATGGCGTCGAGTTCTTCAGGTCTGGTGGCTGGAGGGTTGAGAAGAGGGAGGGAGAGGATCTCGGAGACAACGAAGATGTCGCCGCTGGCGTTGGTTCCGCGTAGAGCGACGATCTGGCCGGGGAAGAAGTTGTAGGAGGGGAGGCTGTCGACCTTCAGTGGCACTCGACGCCCTGAACCCATGCGCCGCGAGCCTTCAAGGACGAGTGATGCTGTGTTAAGCTTCCCTTCGCTTGTGTCGCTTGCTATGCGTCCTACTGCGATGATCTGGTTTGGTGATGGCAGACTGGGGTTTCCAAATGCGCCATCATCCAAGCCCATCGATTCTTGAATAAGCTGGCGAAACTCGTCTATCCTGTCGTCGAGGACTTCTGACGCTTCGGACAGCTTCATAGTCATAGTGCGGTACGAGAACTTGGACATATCCGTGTTTGCCTTCAACTTCATGCGCGGTACGGTCGGCGGTTCAGAGGGAGGATCTGGAAGTGCCATATCGCTGCTCATGAATTGTTCGGTGATGTCGTTTGCGTTTACGCGGGTCGTGAAGTCAAATGCCCTTTAGATGTCAGGATAGAGTCTCTTTCAGCAGAGTAAGGTTCTCTTACGGCCCAGCTGAAGTATCCCCCTTTGGTGTGAGACCTCCAGCAGGCGAGCTCATGAGATGCGCCTTGCTTGCTCGCCCGCTGGGTGTGTCGAAGTTGCTCTTGCGCTTCACTGCACTTCCGTTCGCGCGGGGCGTGTTCGGTATCAGTCCCTCGATCATATCGTACATGTCTCCGCCCTTCCCTCTCGGTGTCGGGCGTTCTCTCTTGACCTCAGTCCTCTGCTGTGCTTTCCCTCGGCTTTCGCGTTCCAATGTGTCCTGGATGGTCCTTTTGAAAGCCCGTACGCTCTTCAGCTCCATCTTCTCTCCCTCGGCGCCCATCTTTATGCTGTATGCCTGCCATTTGAAATCCAGCTCCTCGGCAGATATCGAGTACAGTCGCAGCATTGACTGCAATTCCGCGAGGACATCCGAGGGGAGTTCATGGTCTTTCGTGTCGCAGTAGCGCTCGAAGCGTTCGGTGAGTTCGGTGGTCGCGTCGTCCATGATTCGTGTGTGTATATGGGAGAGGTTGTGAAGATGCCACAGCGGTGCTGGTGCTGCGCGTGAGACGCGTCGACGCGTCGAGGTAAAGTGGTAATGCTAACGCGATAACGGCTAGCGGGGTGGGGATCTGCTACAGGGACCGGGGGTTGTCGCCAAAAGTTATCTTGGATGAAGCTCGCCTAAACTCCTATCACGGAGGCACTCAACACTCCCCTCCTTATACCACCACGCTCCTACCCTACTCGAGTACTACACAAACCATCCCAAACTCTTCAAGATGACGACAATGGGCCCAATCGCCGAGCCCGCCGCTGGCAGCACACCAGCACCTCCCGCCGCTCTCACCGCCGATCAACAGAGCAAGTACGACCAATTCCTCACCGAAGTACGAGCCTGGGGGTCACTCCCCGCCTCCTCTGCGAAAGGCGCCGAGTCCACCCCTCTCGACGATAACGAACGCATGTGGTTGACCCGCGAATGTCTGCTTCGTTACCTCCGCGCAACCAAATGGAACCTTGCACAAGCCTCCACTCGCCTGCGCTCTACAGCTGTCTGGCGGCGCGAATTCGGCACTGAGAAGCTCTCAGCCTCATACATCTCCCCCGAAAACGAGAAGGGCAAGCAGGTTCAGCTTGGCTTTGACAAGTCGGGGCGGCCATGCTTGTACCTTCTGCCACAGAACCAGAATACCAAGCCTGGGCCAAGACAAGTCGAGCACCTCGTGTACATGTTGGAGAGGACAATTGACCTGCACCCATCAGGCCAGGAAAGCCTAGCGCTGTTGATCGACTTCCGCAACACATCCTCAGGCGGCACACCAGGACTGGGCATAGCGAAGCAAGTTCTCGACATCCTGCAGAACCATTACCCCGAGCGCCTCGGCCGGGCATTGTTGACACACCTTCCCTGGTACGTCTCGATGTTCCTGAAAGCCATCAACCCCTTCATCGACCCCGTCACAAAAGAGAAGATCAAGTACAATGAGCCCCTCACCGACCACGTCCCTGCATCTCAGCTCATGAAAGCATCTGGCGGCGACATCGACTTCAAGTACGACCACGACGTATACTGGCCGGCGCTGGAGAAGCTTGCTGCGGACCGCAGGGCGAAGAGGGCAGAGAGGTGGGAGAAAGCCGGCAAGCTGATCGGTGAGAGCGAGATCTATCTTTGGGGTGGCGAGGAGCAGAGCGTTGGTGGTGGGCAAGCTGCGGATGCTAATGGCGCGGCCGCTGCTGCTCCCGCCGGTGTAGCTCCTGTCGAAGCTGCACCGCTCAGTGATAACGCTGTTGTTGCGCCACCGGTCCACGCTCCAGGTGCGAACGGCGATGCTGCGCTTGCAGACGACGTTGCGAAGTTGGACGTCAAGGACGGCGAGGCTGTCAAGCCTGCGGTCTAAGTGTGATAATCATTTGAGCGTTGCATCTTGGAGTTGAGCGATATGCATCATTAGACATAGGTTAGATACAGCGAATCTTTTGCCTTCGAGGTCAGCACACATCGAGTACACAGTTGAACGCCCGTTTGGCTTTGGAGGCCACTGTTCATCTTTACATATTTGATCTGCTTTTGATTTTGGTTCACATTTCTACTATCCACAGACAAATGAAGCGTGCTCAGGTTACCCAGACATCTGCTAGACCCGTGTAAGTCCTCCGTGTTTTGTTTCTCTTGTGGGACCAGGACACGACTGATGGCTACGAGGTTGCCAATCCTTCGAACCGCGGTCGCGAGGCTACAACGTGGTCACCACAATGTGTTTCCCCCAACAGCGAGGTCTCAGTCTCACTAACTGATCAGAGTCTCCAAGTTCGTTCTTGGCCTCATCGGGCTGACAAACGCAGCATCGCTAGCACACCGACCGGCACCGGATGCATGGGGCGTGCCCCAGGTGATACGCCTTGGGTTGGCCACTCTATGTACACTGCCTCGGGCGAACCTGACTGCTGGCCCCTACTCGTTTAACACCCCTGTGAAAGAGGTAGGTCGGATTCTGCACTTACATTGGTGACACCGCCCTCCAGTCATGTTGCCATCTCTTCACCTCGGAGACGCTTGATATCAACTCTCTTGAATAGAATGTCGAGCATGTCGTCCGTGCTTAGAGACCCCATTAGCAATCTTGGCCTATAGAGAGACGTCATATACATATTCCAACATCTATTTCGCCCTTTCCCCTCACTCCTCCTCGAAGATCTCATGGCCAACGTCACAATATTTATTCTCAACGATGCAACGAATATGACTTTAACTTGGGTGACGAAACCCGTTTATAAGTCCGGCTACGTATTCAAGGATGCTTGGTTTTTGTGCTACTCAGGTTCGGTGCGCTTTGGCAGAACGGCACGCCAGCCTTCTCTGGAGGCTTCCTGCAAATTATGTGCGCTACAACATATGGCGACAGTGTCATAAACCAAATGGAAAGGAGGCCGGTCAGAGAGGCATTGAGAGCTTACCGGATGATTTATTGAAGTTGAAGGTGAGATATGGGCAGGTCAGCGACGGTGCCGGTGAGAAGAAGTATGCAGCATTCGGAACGGTGGAAGAGACTGAGGTCCTGTTCAAGGGATCATGAGGAACTCGTCGCTGAGCTACCAGGTCATCACCTGTAAGGGCGAGGTTTCTTGCTTCAAATTGTTCTATTTACGGTGGTAGTGTTGGTCGAACCAAGTCGCATCCAAGCCTCACATACTTACGAATCCCCAATCCCACTTCAAATAATCGTCAAAACCCCCGGTGACCAGTAAAACACTGTAATATATGCGATAAGACAGGAGGTGCCGTTTGGACATAGTCCAGAAAGCGTTCTCAGTTTGACTGACAACGCTAAGTTGTCTGTTGCTGATGCTCAACCACAGCAACAACCAAGTGTCTTGTCAGCTCATTGTTCTCCTTGACAACCGCTTAATTCTCTCATCTCACCATCTTTTAGCGTATAAATTTTTCGCTTATCCTCCGTGGTCATTTGTAACGCAGCTCGGGATGAACGAAATTCCTCATGGAGTAGGTTGTTGCCATTTCTCCATACAACGCCGACTTGGCGAGCTGCTGTGGACGACGCCATCACTCCCGCAGTGCTGTACAAACCCCTGACAGCATAAATTGCTGTTTACATATTTATTGCTTACCGGGCGGGCAATTGTACACAGCCTGGTGCCACGGCGTATTTGGGCCTTCGACTTCAGATATCTTTGGGCTGTTCCTTCCCGTCTTCTCGGTTGACTGTCCTCGTCTCTTTTCCATCGCACGATATTACGACACCTACCACCAACTCGGAAGTTTTGCTTCGCAATGCCTCCTTCTCCTCTCTCAGCACGCGAGCCGCAAGCCGATGCTTTGCAGCACCAAGCAGGCTCATTGCACTAATCGTCGATATCCCAATACTCTATGTAGCCGTGGCGGGCTTCGCGGTAGTATATGTTCAATGGCCAGGACCAAGGAGAGGGGAGGGGTCGGATGATTTGATGTGTTCTTCTTCGTCTAAGGTTTCGTGGTGTGGGATGACAGACAAAGGCTCATAAGGTGGTACCTGATAAGCTCTTTATTGATGTTTGATGCCGCTGGTTGCATCGGAGTCGAGGGTACAATAGCGTCGATCGTGGTATTGATAACCTTGTCTATAATGCCGAGCAAATGACTACCAGCTATTCCGAATAATTGTAACCACCAGGAGTGTGCATTGTTCAGTCTGCGGGTATGAAATGTGCTGACAGCTGCATGGTGGTCCTCTTCTGGTGCGTAGACCTGGAGCGAACAAGCACTGCGAGGATGCAGAAGTGTGACGGTTCATTTGGGTCATGGTAGATGCAGTGCAGTTCGCTGTCTGAACAATCTTCAAGAGTAAGGAAAAGCATGCCGAGATCAGGACAAATAGCTAACGCACGTGTAGAAGTGCGAGACTTGACAGGGGAGTCTGCGGTATACATAGGGTATATGAGGTGAAGTCGTTCATAAAGGGCTACAATCATCAAAACTCGTCACAAGTCCACCTCTTTCACACTATCATCGTGGTATCCCCCGTCAAAGCCGTCAACTGATCAACACTGGGCGCCGTGAAGTCATCATCAAGCGCATAATCCCTCACCCACACGCCCACCTCCCCATCCTTGCTTCTCCACCCAGCTCCTCTATGCTTCAATAACTCCACAATCTCTTCAACATCCTTAGTCAACGTCTCGCCCGTACAATCCTTGCTTCTGAACTCTGCACCATCTTCAAAATCGAACACACCCAAGTAGCTAGCAATGACCTTGTAGCTCTCAGTCCACTCTAGCCAGAAGTCGCCAGATTGAGCTCTACCCATGCGGTCTGGTTGGCTGAGCAGGTCGTTCTCGGGTCCAGGAGCGAGTTGGAAAGTGACGTTGCGCAACGTGGGTATGCGGTGAAGGGCGCGGATGATGCTTGTGACGTTCGTTGCGAAGGGAAAGACGCCGGTGAAGCTGAAGGATGTGATGTTGCAACATGTTTCCACTTCTTTAGCTAATCGCAAAAGCATCAGGTAGAGCATCTTGGGTGACTGTTTGAGGTGGTATTCATAGGTGCTGTAGGCGGTGATAGAGGACCCTTCGTTATATCCGACATAAGACCATGGACGACGGTGGAGAAGCGCAGTATTCCAAGGTCGACAGCTGGAGCTCATGTGGTCGAGACGTGGAGGAGACGGCTGTACGAGTTCGATGTAGTGCATCTTCATGTCAAAAGCCCACGTGTCTGAGCTCAGCATTTGCGTGTCGAGAAGGCCAGCGAGAGTCGCTGGAGGCGCGGCCACAACAACACGAGTTGGCTCGAAGTAAGTGAATATCTGTGTCCATATCTCCGCGACTGCTCGAGCCAATGGTGCGTCGGCGGTGGACACATGGCGCAATCCGTACTCTATATCGGTGTGTACCACTATGCTTTTGATGTGCTGCTTGAGCTGGTACTTTGAGACAATGCGACCAAAGTCTGTGAAGCTGCTGTTAAGATGTGGCAACCATAATATCGTTGGTGACGACTTCAGAAATTCATCGCCCTCCTGTATCCTACACAGGTTGATAAGGATGTCATCGAACGATTGATCAAAAGCGAAGGCGGAGCTGCTCTTGAACTTGCTGCGCATCTTGGTATAGATCATGAACTCATGATTGCTCAATGTAGATAGCTGGCCTTGCATGCTTTCGATGAGTCGAGCATCTAGAGGTACCCATTGCGGATTTGGGTCGAGGGGAACCCTAGTGTATTTGAACAATATTTGAATGACGACCTTTCTCCAGCGCCATGACACTCGGGACAAGTTTTTCAGAGGTGTAGCATCCGCGACGGTCAGTTCCGTGGAGGGCTCGTGGGCAAATTTGGCAATCGAGGGCGCCTCGATGTCGAGGTGGGATGCGATCTGAATGAGAAGCTCACTGGGCAGCGCATGCAGGCTGTGGGATGGAGCTTCATTCATCATTGATGATGAGTCGAATTAATACAGGAGTATGAGTATGTGTAACTCAGCATCTCCAAGTTGTAAGGATATCTTTGAGGGGTCGGTAGGGTGAGTGTTAAAGATGCGGAGTTGATGGTGGAGCTAAGGAGATGATCTATCGTACGTCATCCTCTAGCTGGTCATTCATTAGAGCGCGTTTGGACATGAACAAAGTACAGCGCATAACACATCTGACAGTCTGAATTATGTGAGATGAATTGTACATGTACATTTCTCACAGTTAGAATCCTGCCCTCACAGCACCCTCCAACCACGCAACACCAGCCATCACGCCATCCACAATCCTGACCCTTTGCCCCTCCTCCTGCCCCAGCTCTTCAACACACGCCTCTCTTACCATCTGATCCATACCAGCCATGCCCGCACAGCCCAGACAAATCGCACCCACCTTGCCCTTCCTTAGTAGCCGCTTGACAGCATCCTTCATCTTCTGCCTGACCTCCTCAGCCGGCGCATCATGCAGGTCCGTCGCATTCAACCCTGTTGTCTCGACCCCAGCAAACCGCTTGCCCGCATCAGCACTTGTGCCGAGGAACTGCACTGTAGCCTCTGTGAGGATGTCCTCCCAGACCTTGCCTGTGCTCACAATGCCAAACTTCTCCTCAGGGTGTATTGACTGCAAACTGGCGCCCACGCTTGCCTCGAAGATGCCGGTGACAGGCTTACGACCAGCCTTGATAGCGGGCTCTTCCTTCAGCAGTGGTACGAGTGGGTGTTGCGAGTAGCATGCGACAAGGAAGGCATCGTAGCGATCGAGAAGCGGCCCCAGGGTGGGTAGGCAGTGCTTGATTGACTCATGCGCATCTTCTTCGTTGTTGATGCTCTTCACGCCATCAGGTGCGGTGAAGTAGTCGTGCGTTGTCTAGCTGCGGTCAGTTGCTGGGATGGAGTGGTGAGTGGTGCTGATTAACATCTTTGAACTGCAGCGCGTCGACCAGAGGCTTGAGGCCATCGGTCATCGACACCGTCGAGTTTGGGTTGATGACGAGAATGGAGCGCATCTTGCTGCATCTAAGGTTGCGTCCTTGACGGTATTCACCCATGGGTCTCACTTGAAGCTTTCCTGTTCATTCTCTCGCTACCCCGCGAAATGTTGACTTCGCGCGTGATGGGCAAAATAGTGGAGCTCCTGCGACAAGGGGTTGGTTTACGCGAAGCCTGTGACATCATTCAGCTTTACGCGCCGGACTTGGGCAAGTTTCAATGTTCATTGTTCGACGAAGCTTGGACAGTGCGATAAGAGGTCTGTCTGTTAAACATACTATAAGATGTGTGTGATGTGATCACGATGCAGTACAATTGCAGATCGGTACGGGCGGTTGAGAGATCGACGTTGATGGTTTGATTAAACTACAGAGGGCATACGAAGCCTGGTGTCGACGAATATCTCCTTGGCATGGTGAGACATATTCGACTTGGAACCAAGAACAGTGGGACCTGCTTTATCGCACATGTGTGATAACAGCCCAGTGTCTACTGGTCCAGAGCGACATCAACAAGTATCCCATGCTAACGCCTTTGCTGGTGGCATTATCGCGGTGTGATGAAGGGTATAGGAAACTAGCTTCGTAAGCAAAATGCCATATCAAAGGCAGAGGCGGCAACGTACAGGTCGTAACATCGTCAAGGGTATGCGTTGTCTAGCGGAAGCAGGAGAAGCGACCGCAAGAGATCCTGAAGGGAGCGCGGCGGACACCATGCCTGTCAGCGACGACACCACCGCCTGGAACATCTGTTAGCTTCCGAGTTATCCAGGCGAGCAACCAAAAGTGAACTAACCGCCATGTTTTCCGCCCCATTGCTTAGTCCAGAGAAGACCCATGGTTGTGTAGTGTGACTTGTTGGTGGTTGATGAAGGTTTGTTGTAGCTGTCGAAGCTTGGTAACGTATACTTGGAGGACGTGTTGGCTTGTGGTGGGAATGAGGAGCGATTGATGCGTTAAATAGGGAGTTGTTACGGGAGGCTGAAGCAAAGCAGGGTAAACAAGCTGGCTGTCAATGAAGCCTGTGACGTAGGCCAATTTAGGAAGTCTTGGCCAATGACACTCTTGCGTGAAATATCCCGTCCCGCACAGCCACAGCTTGCGAAACGACTGCAACTCAAGTGGGATCTAGAGCTGCAGCTTCACCAGATCTGGAATTGAAGTGCCTCCTAATGTGGTAACTGACGTTGAGGCAGAGCGGTGCGCCACAACACCGCGGGATGATCTCTTAGATTCTGCACGTTAGAAAGCCCGAACCAGTAGATCTTGGGGCACAATTGCGACATCTTGAGGCTGTGAAGTGTAGCGAGAAATAGTTGTAGCCTTCATCTTGTATGTTCTGCATCAGTGGCATGACGAAAGATTGAGATATCGATCACAGTCAGCATCTGCAAAGCGAAGGCTCATAAATCACTACAAGCCTCATGAAGACAAGGCCCAAGATAGGAGCTTATTGAGAACAGCTTGGCATAGTGCAAGTAAATGTCGCTCGCTTTGTTCGGTTCGACCTCCCGATGACGGCTTCTGACTTGCGGCACGAATTCCCCTGTGCAAGGACGGGTGCTTGTGTTTGTATACGTAGGAGTTCGTGAGCGCCATACCTGTGCTACTGCGTACGGAGTGATGTTGAACAAAGTGCCATTCACAAATGGCCTAAATGCCGATTGCCAAACGCTGTTCAAATTCGTTATACAAAGCATGCCTGTTGGTAAGAGGAATTGTATGCGCCCCAGATCCTATCCCTATATTGTACAGATTTCATGCAATGGAGCGGCTCAGCGCGCCATATCCTTCAGCCTCGTTCAAAATGAGAACTTTTCCGTAAGGCCTCTCATGCGTTTTCCCTTCCACCTATTGTACACTGGCTGCCGTCTCATTGTTGCGGCTTATCGGCCAGGCAGACCACCCTGTGCCATAGCAGCGTTCTGCTCCTGGAACCTGTCACCGAGGCGCTGCGAGCCCTTCATGTGCTTGTCGACGCATCGCATAACGCAGCCCTCCTCGCGCGAAGTGAGGGACTTGCTCTCGAAGCCGTTGACGCACGAGTCGAAGCATTGCTGGACGAGGTTGGAGTACATCTACCATTATCAGCTCCCATTCCATCGAAGTTGATTACATCAGTCTATGAAGAACTTCAGTGAGCATGTACGTACGTTCATGAATTCCTTCATCTGCTTCTTCTCCATGCGGTTCTGGAGCTCACGCTGCTCGCTCTGTGTAAGTCTGCGCGCGGTCAGCTTTGCACGACATGCATGAAGTGGCAATCGGCGCATACTGATCCATGATGTGTGGTATATGTGGGATGCAGATAGACTGTAGTTGGGTATATAGATGGTATAGGCGTTGGTGTTGCTGTTGATATGACGTCCTGAACTATTTTCTCGAGAAGCTCGGACTGCACAACGGCTGCACCTGCCCCGACCAGCCCACAAGGAGTTGTAGGCCGAAGGAGCGCCTCGAGGATCTTGAGACAGATAGCTTTCGATCTAGAACGCTGCTTCAACCTGATTCCCGCTCTCATGGATCGTTGCACGGCGGGCCAATATCTTCTCATTTCCGGCGACGCGCTTGTACCTGTACCTTTTCGGCGCCAAGTGCAAGCTCTATTATTGGGCCGAGTAATGAGCAGCGACGACAGAACAATAACTGCTCTCTTAATCCCATCTCTGCGCTGCATCTGCTGCTGATCGACCGTCTATCCGCGCTGCGACAGGTTCCAGAGCACACGCCCTGCGCAGTGTCTGAATGTCAGACGACCGTAGGTGCCGTCTTCCTTGGATTTGAATCAATCAGCCACATCAGAGGAGCCCTCGCCAAGTGTCTATCCAACATCCCCAGCGCTCACCACCCACTGCTGCGATCATTGCCCTCTGCAGCCACCAGTCCTGCACACTTGACGTCGCCGTCGCCGCCAGTCCCCAGGCGCAGACTGCCTTCCTCTTGCTCCCTCCAGCCTGCTGCTTAATATCCCCGCGACCTGTCGCATCGACTCCTAACCGCTGCCGCTACTACGTCGCGTTGTTCACGAGTCCGTAGTGTACCAGCTCCCGCCGACTGCACGGCCGCACGCGCCGCACTGCACCCGCCCAGCAGCCCTCTGCAACGTCGCTCTGCTCACTCTCCTGCGCCCACGACGCCCTGCAGCACCACGGCGAGCCCCGCAGGCCTGCGATTCTTCCGTTCGCTACGCTGCGACGTCACAGAGTGGCCCCGTTCCTCTGCCGCCTGCAAGACCACTCTGCGGGCCCACTCTGGATTGCTTCGACTCCGCAACACACAGCGATCATTCACAGCCCGCGATATCCTGCGCCTGAAGAGCTGCGACGCTCTGCAGCCTGTCTGCCATGCCTGCTGCGACGCAGCATCACCCCCACACGCCGCGCGTGCGCAACGGCGAGCCTCAGCCCGCTCCAATCTCCGCGAACGAGCCCGTGTCCGCGAGGCGTGACTTGACCTCGTGGTGGAGGACCTTTAGCAAACGCGCAGTCAAGAAAGAGGAAGAACAGAAAGGTAAGGCGCCTTTCCATGCTCCATGCAGTCACTCAAGCGCAGCATTGCTCTGTGGGGAGCTGCGCTGTAGAGGCGTACCTGATAAGGCTGAGTCTTATCCGGGTGCGCTTGCAGCGTCTCCACTCCAGCTTGTTGTATACAGCTACTGACATCTCCCCAGCAGAAGCTGCACAACAGGGCATATTCGGTGTACCCCTCATCCAAAGTATACCCTATGCTAATGTAGCAATATCACTGTTCAACGAACACGGCGAGAGCTACATATATGGCTACGTACCCATTGTAGTCGCCAAGTGCGGCGTTTTCCTCAAAGAGAAAGGTTAGTCTTTTTGCTCTTAGCTATTTCCAACAGCTAACAGCCCCTAGCAACTGACGTGGAGGGTATTTTCCGGTTAGCAGGCTCAGAAAAGAGAATCAAGGAGCTCAAGACTGCGTTCGACACCCCACCACGATACGGCAAGGGCCTGGACTGGACAGGCTACACAGTTCACGATGCAGCCAACATTCTACGCAGATACTTCAACCATCTGCCAGAACCCATCATTCCTCTGGGCAACTACGACAGCTTTCGACAGCCACTACGAAATCACCAAGCAGAGGCTGTTGGCCCTATTGAAGGTCAGGCACCCTCAATTGGAGGCTTCGACGCAGACGCAGCTGTACGCAACTATCAGCATGTTATCAAGAGCTTGCCATCCCTAAACCGCCAATTGCTACTATACATCCTGGATTTGCTCGCAGTATTCGCTGCGAAGGCCGATGTCAATAAGATGACAACATCCAATCTGTCAGCGATCTTCCAGCCGGGTATACTATCTCACCCACAGCATGATATGTCCCCACAAGACTACAGGCTAAACCAGGATGTACTCATTTTTCTCATCGATAACCAAGACCACTTCTTGATTGGTATGGAAGGCACAGCTGTTGATGAAGGTACCGTTAAGCAGATCGAGAGCGGGCCCAACACACCACAAGTACGGACACCGACAACTCCTGGGCGAAACAACTCAGGCATCAACCGCTCAGCTTCTACATCATCGAGCGCGGGTGCCGACAGTTTACGTAGATATGGTGGTGTTCGCCGCAACGTTTCGACCTCGTCCAAGCGTTCACGTCATTCTGGAGCTATTCCAAGCCCTGTTACTCCAGGCTTTGTGACCCCACCCACATCTGGTGTACATAGAAGCAACACTTTGCCGTCGAAGCGATCTCCGGCTCTCAATAGCTCTCGTTTCGCAAACAGACCTTCGGGACCATCGACACCTACAGCAGAAGATGGCAAGGCGTTACTGTCGCCCAACACAATCGAGTCTGCAGCGGCAAATATCCCTCAGCCTGAGAAGAGTGCAAGCGAAGCAGATGTCTCGAAAGCGCCACAACCTATTCCGAGCCAGACGCTGCGAGTCAACGTACCACAAGAGCCTGCTCAGCCGGCGCCTGTGCCCGAAGATGCTGTCCCGAAACGCGCAATGACTCTTCCTCCTGGCAAGATTGAGCTTCCCAAGCCTGCTTTCGCGCAAGTAACCCAGCACCCTAGGGCCATGGCAGATACTCCAGCACTGGAGTCCATTCCTGGAGCATTCCCGCCATCAACGCCAGGCGTCGTTCCGCCAAGTGAGGTCAACACTCCGATCGCTTCCGTTCCTGCCTCTATCCCTGCCTCCGTTCAAGCAGCGCACGTATTACACCCTCCACCTGCCCAAGGTTCGGGCCGCCGTAGCCCGCATATGACCCCAACTCGCGAACGGTCAGAGTTCCTCGAAGCACCAGTTGACTCCGGTCCATCGGTCGAGCCAACTCCAGCTGTCCGCACGTTTACTCAGATACTTGCGAAGGTATCTCAGTCGCCTTCCGATATAAAGGATGGAAAAGACAAGGACGGTCGTAAGCCGAACAAGTTACAGAAGAAGCGGCTTCCGTCAGGTCAGATTCCCAGCGCTCACAGTTCGACCACGTCCTTGACTGGTCAACTCGCAAGCCTGGATGCCATTAGCGTTGCTCCTGCGCCTGCATCGCCTCTGTTCCCACCACAAGCTCCTTTTGCATCACAATCGCACACTAGCGGTTCGAAAGACGTGCTGCCTTATGCTAGTAACGACACATTCTCTTCACGAAATTCTGGGAACACCTTGAAGCCTAGCATGTCTCCATCAGCTTCCTTCAGATCTCATTCGACGGCGACCGAGTACTCGGAAGCCGAGTTGAACGAAGAGCCTCCTCTTGTAAAAGAGGAGAAGGAGAAGCGCAGTTTCTGGAAAGGACACAAGCGTGGCGAAAGTAAGGCCACACCTACGGCAAGCCAGACCGACCTGCATGGTTCAGTACCCGGCGGCGACAAGAGCATGAGCTCCTTTGGTAGCAGTTCAGGCTGGGCCACAGGTGGACGTCGAAGTGGCCAGTTCGACTCCAACCAGACACCGGAGACATCGATGGTATTTGGCAGCCCGCCAGATGGTGACCGCTCCTCAGACAAGAAGGGCACATTCGACTGGTTTCATAAGATGAGACATGATCACCGAGAGAGATCTGACAAGAGGGAGCGAGCTAAGAGCCCTCCTGGCAGTATGAGTAATATGCCTTTGCCGCAGAACTTGACGAAGCCTCGCGATAGTCTCCCCATTAGAGACCGATCTACGGATGCTCCGAGGTCCACAGGCGATGAACCCAACGATGTGACGCCCACCGGAAGCAGCCCTGCTGCGCAGATTACCTCGTCAGTAACCGACACACGGCAGCAAGCGCCACCAGTGGCAGCGAACCCCCAGCCACAACAGACTGTGGGAGCCACAGCTGGACCCCCACCTGCTACTGCGAATCCTGTTCCAGTAGCCATACCTGAGGAATCAATCGCGCAATCCGCGCCTGATGCTCTTGCTCTCAAGGACTCGGCGACGACGATCCAGCCAGGCACTCAGCCTGCAACAGAGCCTTCATCGCCCGCGATCCAGCAGCCCGTGCCCTTCACTCCAATCAGCCAGGTGCTGCAATCCTCTCAAGAGGAACCCAGGACGCCTACAGCTACATCGCATCCCGTCCTCCATGCACCGTCGCCAGCTATCGCTGAAATCCTGGCTGCGCCAGCGAGGAGCTTCAGCAGATCTCCAGAGCGGGCAACTCCATCACCTTCGAGATCCCCACCTCCTAATTCGACCCATTGAGGTCTTCACTGACGTTCATGTACAGTAGAGCATTACGCGCTACTACAGCGCTTTGATACGCGGAGTTCGGGCTTGTTTCGATTCTGGATACCATGTTTTCAAGATGACGGCTGCTTGGATGCCCCAACAAGGGTACTGAGGGCGTTCGGTATGGGTTAGGATACACATCGATCCTGGGCGAGGGAGTTTGTTTGGATGGGTTGCATGTAGTGAAGAGCGATGAGCGATAATCAGTTGGCGCGAATGTCTCTGACGATGTATAGGCGAGGCAGCGGTAGTAATAATAATCTCTTTAATATTGTCGAATATCTGACTGCACGTCACATAGGTATCTGATAGAGGTCTATATGTGAAGACCTATAGGTATCGACAGTTTACAGACTCGGTACGCCCTGAACACGTGAAGAAGCCCAGGCTTGTAGAAGTCTTTCCACGTCTGAGAGCCCCACTACTTCCTGTCGTACGATGTACACCACGTGCCTGCTCTCCAGACGTGCTGTCAGTTCCTGCAGGCTGCATAGTGCAGACAATGTACCGTAAGCACTACTCATAGCCAACCAGGCCTCTTTCAAACTGCCTAGAAATCTCCACATTTCATGATCTCAGCTCATTAATTCGCGGCAGAAGAACCCGTCGTGGCACTGAAGCCACGTATCGTTCAAATCTCCACTACTTCCACTGCGAGTATGAAAGGTATCGAGGACCTGCATAGACTTGTCCGGTGAGAGTTGAGGCTGAATGCATAGTACACAGCTGTGGGCTTTTTGTATCTGTCGCCACATGTCTATATTGAACAGGTCAAGACAAGCGCACCGCTCTGCCGTCTTGCACCATCGGCTGACAGACGATTGACAGACGGCGTCGTGGCGACTTTCAGGCTTCACAGCCAAGTTCGAGCGAGGTCGAGGCGGATGCATGAGCCTAGCGGGTCTTAGTTCATTAATGCCAGAAAGCTGACTGGGTGGAAGCCTGCCAGCTTCTTCCGCTGGTTCGCTCGCTCCGCTCGCTGCTCGGTTGATGTGCACCGGGAGGCTATTTTTGGGCCACGCAGGGCCATATCGAAGGCCTGTCGAGATGCGAGAATTGCGAAGCCTTCATGACACGCAGCGCGGCGAAGTCATCCCAATAACACGAGTGTGACTGTGCTGAAAGAAGATCGTGAGGTGAGGTCCACCATTTTAACAAGCACGGCGTAGGTGGCGTTGCAATTCGTATTGCAGACAGGTTTTCAATATCGAGATGAAGCCGGAGTGGAGTTGGTGAGCACAGAAGCATTAACGTGTGAAGCCGTTCCCGTTCGTGGCTCAACAACTGGCGTACGGGACGCTATCAGCCCCGGGAAGTTCAAACGCGCTGTGCCGAGCCAGAGCGCGCGGTCCACGCATGACGTTCGGAAACAGGGATGTGGTGAGCGAGCATTGTGTGAGGCAGGGGTATCACGTATAGGGCAGTGTGAGCTGTCTTGATACCTTGGATGGTTTCAGGCTGCAAGAGGTAGCACAGTTGCTCTCGAGAGTGTACGCCGGCAATTGTGCTGCATCTGGGCATATAAAGGAAGTTATCAGCTCAGCAGATGGGCCTCAGGCAGGACTGCTGCGAGGAGGCTCAACCCGCTTGCGCGAAGGGATCGTCTTGGCGGAGTCTCACAGCAAGCTAGAGGTCTGAGCGCTCGGGCTGGGAGCGACGGGCGTTCAACGCTGGACTCGTATCGCCCTGTAGTCGCATGTATCAAAAGCCTTGGGGCGGCGCCCATCTGCCTGGACGACTTTCTTCCTTGCCTGCCATCCGAATTCCCTGTTTCTCACTCCAGCTTCGACTTTCACTGCCGTTTCCGTTCGACACATTCGATTGTGTTGATACACTGTCGCTTTGATTAACAAAGAAAGATTGTTGTTATTCGCCCGACAAAGACGTGCCTAGATTGCGCGTGGCGTTACCAGCCGTCCGGGACTTGCTTGGGAAGTTGTAAGCGTTTCCGCTCCGGTGCTCTCACCTTGATAACAACCCCAGCCTGCGTGCTATAAGGCCATAACAGCTGCCTGAAGCGGCAATATGTCCTTGTACTTGCTGCATACATGGCCGCGGAGTCGATCACACACATGACGCCTTCCTAACAGCGATTACAGTCTTTACTGAGACTCATCCTCGCCTTCACTTCGCCAACTGACGCGATTCACGATGCGTTCCTTCCGCTACACATTGCTGGCATTGCCCCTGCTGGGCGGTGTCATTGCTGAAGAGCCATTGACACAAACCTCCGACGCATCGAACTTCATCTACGCAAATGCCCAAGAAGCATTCCAGGACCTGCTGAACGCTCTGCCCGAGGAGTCGCTGCAAGCCGCCCTCAACTCGCTCACCAAGTTCAAGGCAGGTGTCTTCGAGTCGCACCGCCGCGGTGTCGAACATGTGCACAACAGCAGCCCCGCGCTGGCGACCAAGCTCATCGTCGCCGCCGTCCAGGACCTGAAGAAGCGCCAAGTCGCTGCACCCTCCAACGGCACAACACCCGTTGTTTCCTCCAGCCAGACCCCCGACCAGCCCGAGAGCAGCGCGCAGCAATCCGTCCAGCAGCAGTCCAGCCAGGGCCCCGAGAGCACACAACAGCAGAGCAGTGCCGAAGCCCCAGCAACCACCGCCCCCAGCACGCCCACCAGCCGCCCCGTCCTGATCCCTGTCGAAGTCACAACGACCAACAACCGCGGCAGCACTGTGATCCAGACCAGCGAAGTGCTCTCCGAAGTCACCGCCTCAGTCCAGGTAACCGTAACCCGCACGACTACCAACAACGCCGGCAGCACCGTGGTCGTCACAACACAGGAAGTGCGCCCCGCCGTGATCCGCACCACGACCGACTCGCGCGGCAGCAGCGTCGCCGTCACATCCGCTGCCAACTACGCGCCAACGCGGGGCGAGGTGCTGACCACGACCAACGCCGAGGGCAGCACGTTCCTGACCACGTACACGCCCGGCGGCGGTCGTGTTTCTAGTGTGCGCCTGGTCACGACGACGGACGCGCAGGGCCGCCCGCAGACACTGACGAGCATCACGTATGTGGACCCGACGGCTGTTGGTGGGAGTGATGAGGGGGGTTCGGGCGCGAGTCCGACGGCGACGGGGAGGCCGAGTGTGCAGTCTGGGTCTGCGAACAAGCACAACGCTGTCATGGGTCTTGTTGGACTCGGTGCTTTCGCGTTTTTCTTCTAGGCTCGCGGAGGCTAGGGAATGTGGAAGAGGTGGAAAGCAATATTTACGCGAACACGACTCTCCTTTGGCATCGCAAACATGCCACGTTGCAGTCCTTACGGCTAGCATTGTCATTCGTGTATATCAGCATTTGGGATCATTTGAAGACGGACAGGCTAGCTGGACGAGTGAAAATGGACATATAGCGGTGCATATAGTTTGGATTTTGGGATTGGCATACATACATGGAGCGTTACGGCTCGTCACTTTCCTTCGATATACCCACAATCTCTTCGGCATAGGATGGTTGGAAGATGGACACGGTGGACGGCAAATACGTAGTTTAACTACGATAACGAAAGGGACGAAAACATCACAAAACATTACAAAGTTTTTGACATGAGTAAATCCATCGTGTATTGTTTGTTAGCCTTTGCGGACCATCGATTCGTAGAAGCCGCGCCAGGCAACTTGCCAACATAAGTGGAGACCTCGGTGAATGTTTATGTTTTGATATTGACAAAGTATGTATGTATGTCTATTTACACAGCTTTCCTACCAAAAGTACCGAATCGAAATGGGTATCGATGCAAAGCACTCGGCCCAGCCCAAATTCCAATGCAAACCCAGCTGCACAAAATCGCGGGCGAACCGCAGCTCAGTCCAAATGCACCACCGGGTTGCTTCCCAACCGCTCCGATGCATGCTGCCGCTAGACTGCGATGTCGCTACGTCTTTCGCACAGCGCCAGCCCACTTCCCCCGTACGAGCGCAGAGCAGCCCATCGCACGGAGCGATGGTACTATCTCGCCTTTGTCGCAATGAAGTACTCGACACTCTCGCCCGCCCAAGACACACAATCCGTCCCGCTCTCGTACCGCTCCTCGTCGAACAGGCCCGCAATACTCTGCTCATTCCGCACTCCCTTGGTCACCCCGCCCCCGAAGCTCTCCAACGACACAACCTTGCACCCAATCTTCAAGTCTAAAAACTTCTGCAACAGCGCGTTGTTCAGCTCCTCGCCAAAGACCTTGTTGTTCACGAGCACGACATCGGCTCTAGCCAGCACCGAATCGATGGCGGGGGACTCGAGGAAATTGCCGTGCAGAAGGTGCATGGCGCCGATGTTGATGTTCCACAGCCGGGCCCTGGCTTTCAGTTCGGAAGCTTGTTTCGTAGCCAGACTGGCGGCGAGATCCATGATCTCGACCCCCCAGCTCTCGGCGCCTGTTTGCAGTGCGGACTGCAGGACGACGTTGCCCACGCCGGAGCCGAGGTCGACGAAGACGTGGCCGGAGTGCAGGTTCGTCTGGGCGAAGATTTTGTGCACAAAGACGGGCATTAGCTCGCCGTATGTCGTCTCCTTCCCTTTTACTTTCCGCAGTTTGTGCGAGAGAGGCGAGACGATGCGCGCATATGTCTGTTGGGTCATGTGTTTCACCAGGCTGAGGGGGATGGCGTGCATGGCGTCCATTTTCGCTTGGATTGTGCCATCGGCCAGTTTCGACTTGACCAGCTTGTTGAATCTTATCAGTTCGAGCTGGTAGTCGGCGAACGTGCCTGAGGCGGCTGCGCGCTTGAGTTTTCGCACTGGCCCGGTCACGTCGGAGGAGAGTGAGGGGAAGAGGTCGACAGGGAGGTAGTGCGTTATTATCTCTTCGATAGTGAACTGGATGTCGCCGAGAGGATTGTATTCGGAGGGGTCGGTGGGGATCTTGGCTTGGAAGGACTCGGGTGGGAGAGGGCTGGGGTACTGCAGCTCGAGGAGCGGGACCTTGTTAGGACCCGGCCAGGCGGGCTTGTAGTTCTTTGCGAAGGCGCCCTGGGTCATGACGAGGCCGTGTGTGAGGCTACCTCGCCGCGAGCGGTCGCTTTTGCTGCCAGCCTCGCCGTTCTCCTGCTTCCGTGCGGACGTCCCATTCGAGTGCGCGTCCGCGTCCCCGTTCGTCTCCGAGTCTCGCCGTATCCGTATGCGCCGGCTCATGTCGGGCTCCAGCTGGCGGTTCATGCCGGTGGGCTCTATGCTGTTGCTCTTCAGCCTCTTGCTCGACCCCCCGACTGCCAGCCTGTCGCTCGACTCGTCGCTCGACTCGTCGCTACTCGCCCACAGCGGCGGCGTGCTGGGCGTGACCTTTCGTTTGCGCATGTTCGAGACGGCCGGCGACTCTCGTGCAACCGGCCGTGGCCGTTGCGCCGACGAGGACGAGGAGAGCTGGTATCGGTTCGCTGCCGGCGCTGTCGCACCTGGGCGCGCAGCACTGCTGCCTCCGCTGGCGGTCCTCCCATTCGATGCAGGCGTGCGCGGTGCTGGCGGCGGGGCGACCTTCTTCAGTATGGTGACGGTCCGCGTCTTGATCTTCGGTTTGCTGGGCTCGAACATGGCGGGCTAGCGAAAGTTTGGCTGCAGCAGTCCGGGAGTGTGCGTGTCGTGTATGCGTGTCGTATGCGGGGTGCGAGTCGTGTGCTGCAGGCCGGTGCAGGCGCAAAGGAGTGTAGTGTACAGGTAAGGCGAGCGCAGGCAGCCGGCCGAAGGAGAAAAGAAAGACAAGGCAGCACTCGAGGAGCCAATACGGAGGTCGCACGCGCACTCAAGAGGATGACCAGGTCGGTTCCCGCGCTGCAGGGACGCCACGCACGGTGGACAGGGGTTGTTAGCCAACGGTAACTTGGCGTCCCCAGTGTATGGTCTGAGGAATCCTTTGGTATCTTGACTGCTCGCGTGCAGGACCTCTATGAACACTATATGCTTCGATGAGTGTGAAGTGCCACTTCTGTTCCTTCTGTCTGAACTGTTTCCAGCGCTCTTCGACGTCCATGTTGTGTCGGAGCACCTCCGCGCTGCCGTCGAACCATGTCGAATTTTCGATATCCATTGTTGCTGCTTCTGGTATCTGTTTCAGGTGTTGAGTGTGAAGACAACGACAAAGCTACCGAGCAAGATAAACACAAAGACACCGCATAGACACAAAAGCATGTCAGGGTTGTAGTGATGTTTTGTTAGACTCCAGGTCGTTTCTTGGGTCGCAACGTGCGTACCACAGAAGCTAACCAACCAGACTCGAGCTGACCAGCAACTGCCACAGCTGACAGTAGAGACATCACCGCAATACGATGCGTGTGAGTGAGACGAGCATCGTGCCCAACAACATATTAACGTATTTAGCTTGGGTATCTGTTCCATCATATGTACCGTTCCAGCTATCCCAACCATACATACACCCATATCCATAGCCTTCATTAACCACTATATATCCATTCATTATCGTCTCACATCAACCCTTTCCCTCGGAACGCACCCATCACGTTACACAAGCAACAGCCTCCCACCCAATACTCCACCTCACACTCCCCATAATCACAGTCATGATGCTCAACCCCACGACAACACTGCTCGTCCCATACACATACGCATGCCCCCTCCTCAACGTATCAAGCTCAAGCATCCACGTCGACACCGTCGTCAGCGCGCCGCAAAACCCATCCTCGATACCTTGGAGCACTTGACAGCCCACGACACTGCCGCCCGCAACACCGCCAATCGCCACGCGCTGGAGATCGTACGACATGCCGAGCACCGTCGTGCCGAACATATTGCACACAAACGTGCCGAGCGGGAACGACGGAATCTTGGCATTGAGGAGGAGCGAGACATAGTATCGCATCAGACACCCGACCGGCGCGAATACGCACGCGAAGAGTGCTTGTCCGCGCCATGCGTTGTGTGGAGGGAGAGCGACCATAGCCACCGCGCCGATCCAGGACCCAATCCCTAGGACAACGAAGAGCGGATCGAGCACTCTGCGCGTGAAGCGGAAGGGCAGCGTGGGTGTAACCGGATCCATGTAGACGGCTAAGTGGGCGCCCACTCTCAAGCTGCAGAAGCACAAAGCCACGGTGATGAACACCACGCCCAAGAGCGCCATGACCGAGTACCCAGCGTCGCGGTGGACGAGCGCCGAGGGACTCGAGGTAGGATGGTACATCGGCGCAGCCAAATCGTTGGACATGCCCAAAAACACATCCCTCACAAAACTCGAGAAACTCGTAAAACTCCCACAGAACCCCGTCGTCAAGCCCACATATATTGGAATCGTCTTCTTGACCTTGCCGTGGCTCTTCTTATCCCTCGTCCGCTGCTTCTCCAAATTCTGGTGGCCTTCAGCGGGTCGGTCTTCGGGTTGTGCCATGGACGCGCCGCCGGCGGAACCCCCCCATTCTTCGCGGAACAACCGCATGTCCTCGGATAAGAAGCCCATGATGAATGTCCCTGCGACGTTGGCCCATAGCTCGCTGAAGAGGACCGGCGCGCCGGGGTAGAAGGTTAGTGCCTGGAGGCCGAGGCGCGCCAGCGAGCCCCAGATGGCGAAGAAAATCAAAAACGACACTGTATACAGTTCTGTCAAGAGCTTAGACGCGCGCTGGGCTTTTGGCGTCGACCAGGATTGGTGGTATCTGTCGGCTTCGGAGAGCTGTTGCTTCGCGTCGTCGGTCATGGTAGGCAGCGCTGTGATGTTGTTCTGGGACTGGGCCGCGTTGCTGGGGTTTGAGCGGCTGAAGAGTGAGGGGCGGCGTGAGCGCTGCTTTGTTGGTGTGCGTGGTTCTGCGTGTTGTGCAGGCTGTGGTAGGTTGCTTCCGCTGCGCTCATCGTTGTCGAGGTTCGCGCGCCAGTACTGTTCTCTGTCGACCGGTAGACCCGGCAGTTCTGGTGGTGGCGAGGATAGGAAGTCCAGATTGTCCCATGACGCTGCAACTAGGAGGTCTTCTATATTGCGTCCTTTTGGTGTAGCTCTTGTGCGTGATTTCGATCTTGATGTGGCTGAACCTCTACCTGTGCTTGATCTCTTGCTCCTTCTTTTCTCCTTCTCTCGACTCGCTACCGTTTCCGAGCGGTCTCTTGGCACAGCAGGCGCCGGTGAAGGACTCCCAGGCGGCGAGGACAAAGTTTCGCTGTCCGCACGATCCGGATGGAGGTCAAAGTCCTCTGTGGTCCGTGGCAGACTCTGTCGCTGGGACAGTAGACTCTGATGTCTTGAGCGCGAGCGGGCGTTGGAGGAGCTCTGCGAAGTATCCGACCGCAGACTCGCACGCTGCTCGTTGAAGTGGAATTCGCGTTTCGTAGGCTCATTGTCGGCGTCGGCCATGGTGATCAATGCCCGGTGACGCAGGGCAGGCCAGCACCCGTCCGTCGACGTCAAACCTCAGATCAACAAACGTCGTAAAGGACTGATCCTCCAGGAGCCACGCACGATCTCATCTCGTCGGTTCGGCAGACGACAAGGAAACTGGCACCCGAGTCGGGCCCTTAGCTGGGCTCTGCTGGCTTGCCATAATCAGACCATGGGCGCTCTGCATTTGTAAACTCAGCGGCCAAAAACAGCGTCTGCGCGGCAGGGCAACGAAAACCAGGGCAAGGCTAAGAGTGCCGGCGTACGCCATGTCTCCGATGGACGCAGGGATAGCCATGCCAGATCGCGTGGAAGATGCGCCGCTTAGCGGAGCGGAGCTCACCGCGCAGCTGATAGCGGTGGGGTAGCTCTATAATCACCTGCCCGACTGGATGCACTTGGACAGTGTACACATGGCCGTAGTCTTCACTATAGCCTGAGTTGCTGCTTCTTTCCGTCAGATACCATACGTCTGTCATTTCCTCGTCTGTGATATCCGCCATGTCCATCCCAAAGAACGCTCACGTCTCTACGCACCCATGCTTGCAGGCCAAGCTCTCACAGCTGCGCTCAGCGTCGACAGGGTGCCGAGATGTACAAACACTGGTGCACGAGATTGCTCTGATGGTCGGCTATGAAGCTCTAGGTTCAGCTCTAAAAGCACAAGAAGAAGGCACAGTACGTCCTCTCCTCCTCCTCCTCCTCCACCAAAAGTGGGGTAGCCCTGTATACACAACACTCCGCTCTCCAAAACTACACCACACCCAATTCACACCCAATTCACACCCAACCCACACCCCTACTAACACATCCCAGGACAAATCGCCCCTCGGCTACTCATACACCACCACAACCACCTCTCCCACCCCGTCCCGCATCTCCCTGGTCCCCATCCTGCGCTCCGGGCTCTCCATGGTCCCCGCACTCTCCTCTCTCCTCCCTGCCCCCGTACCCATCCACCACCTAGGTCTCTTCCGCGAAAAAACCACCCTGCAGCCCGTCGAATACTACAACAACCTGCCCTACCACTCCCCGACCTCGCAGCACGCGGGCGGCCCCGCCGACCTTGCCATCGTCGTCGACCCCATCATTGCCACGGGCGCCACGGCGTGCGCGGCGATTGATAGTCTGAGGGAGCATGGTGTGAAGAGGATCGTGGTTGTGGGCGTGCTGGCGACGGAGGAGGGGTTGGCGGCTGCGTGTGGGGAGTGGGAGGAGGGGGTGGAGGTGTGGGTTGGTGGGTGTGATAAGGGCGTGGATGAGAAAGGCATGATTAAGCCGGGACTGGGGGATATTGGGGATCGATTGTTTTTGACGCTTGGGAAATGAGTAGGTGTTGAGGCGGGGTACTGGTGGGTGAAGCATGGGGTGGTTTGTGTGGGAGGTGTGGAGAGGACGGAATCTTCATACACGTTCATACAACACAACATCAACAGCAGTTCATACAACACAACATCAACAGCAATAACGAACCCACGCTCCATACTCACTTGCCAATCTGATATCCCCAACATCGACGACCATGGACACCCCAGCCTGGCACGTGTTATGGACGACTCGAACCAAGCTTTGACCGGCAAACCTTGTTAACTTCCGCTCGGACCGCTGTGCTTACAGTGTCGTAGATTTGGATAGATCGCAACTGAACTGGCATATCTCAGAGTGATTCCGAAGCCTTGCACCTGGATCAACGTCTTATACATGCAATATTGACGACCCATGTATGCATTGAATGTGCAAAGGTAATGTGCGGTGATGGAAGGTTATGCTTGTGATAATGCAGCGCATGTGCTGTTACTTTGCGCTGATGCTCTTGACATACAGATGATATTACACAAAAACAAATCCAGTCATACCTTGCATGTATATGTACCTGCATCACAGTAAGATCATCAAGCGAGGAGACAAGCCCTTACCTGCAATCCTACCTTGACGGTGCGAGTAAAAAGCGCACTGATACTTACTACCTACCCGCATAGTCGAAAGAAAAGTAGAAATACAGGTAATGAGCATCACTTTTGCCTACCCTTGCCCTATCCTTTCTGCTACTCTATGTGCCATAACCGTACTGAAGAACGCATCCAGAACAATGGACCGAAGTCGAAGATCGCAATCATATACTGGCAATCGAGGGACGTGCTGTAGAAGGGTGTCTTTGTCCGTACCAGGAACAGCTGGTATGTCGGAATCCGGGTGTCGCGCCATCTGCAAGAGTGAATCTGCTTACCCTCCAATGCTGATGCGGTTTGTGTACGTTCTTGGTCTCACCCTCGTTGACGAAGAAGGTAGAATAGAAATGGGAGGTAACCTGTGACAAACCCATTTGAGAGCGCCCCGGAACCTTCCCGGCTTAGTACCTCCTGCGCTGGCTCCTGTCATCGTAGCTGTCGCCCTCGTACGCACGTTTCCGCGAGTCGTCCCGACCGCCCTGGCTGTCTCGGCCTCCACGGTCGCGGTCATTGTATCGATCTCTGCCGAGCGGTTCATTGTTGGCACCGCTAGATCCTCGATCGCCTCCGCGTCTATCGCCGCCGCCATAGCGGTCGCCTCCACGGTCGCCGCCGTAGCCACTGCTGCTGCCGCCAAACCCACCTCGTGGCCCTCGAGGACCGGCAGGAGCACCATCGGGCGGGCCATAGCCGTTTGAGCCTTGGTAGCCGATACCACCACGACCTCCGCCGAAACCACCTCCGCCGCCGCGGCCGCCACCGAGTCCTCCTCGGAAGCCTCCACGGTCACCTCCACCAAAGCCGCCGCGACCGCCTCCTCGGCCGCCAAATCCACCACCGAAACCGCCGCGACCTCCAAAGCCACCAGGTCCAGCTGGCGCGCCAAAGCCTCCGGCACCACCTGGGCGTGCGGAAGGGCCCTTAGTGTAGCCTCGGCCACCAAGACCTCCACCGAAGCGGCGTGGACGCCAGCCAGAGACTGTGCGGCCGCGCTCAACATCAACGAGTACACGGCGGTCCTTGATTTTGATGCCATCTGTTTCTTTGTAGGCGGCCTTCATGTCCTTCTCGCGCTCATACACGATGAAAGCATAGCCACGTTTTCTCTTCTTTGGCGGCGCGTCGGGCGGGGCGGTCGTGTCTTCGACGATTCGGATCCGTTCAATGGGTCCATAACGGCCGAACTCGCGTTCGAGATCGTCAGAGGTCGCGCCGTATGCGAGACGGGACACGAACAGTGTCTTGAAGGCGTCGCCCTGGACTTTGGGATCTTCGCTGGGTTTGTCTGTACCGTAATGTTAGCAGTGAATCAACAAATGGATAGAACGAATGGATAGCGCACAGTCCTTGATGCCCTCGGTCAGCAGCTTCTCCTGCTTCTCCTTTTTCTCAATCTTCTTGCGGTCGCGCTTCTGCAGCCAGCTGTCCGTCGGCACGTATCTGTCGTTGTCTTTGTACTCGCGCATGGCCTGCAGGTACTGCCCAACGCCGCCAATCTTGGGCGTGCAGCGCTTCTCCGGCGCGTGGTCAATGGGTTCAACCCAGCGCAGCGGAGGCCGCGGGGCGAACAGGTTCAGCAGCATCGGCGGGAGTTGGTAAGTCATCTTGAACGCAGTGCTGGAAGGCGCTCCAGCTACAATGTGAAGAGTTGAGGGAGATTGTGTGGATGATGCAGAGAAGTGATGATAGGTGAAGTTGGTCGCGTTTCAAAGCAGGCAAAAGCACGGAAGAATTTATCACGTGACCGTGAATTTGCGAAGTCGTCGGCAATATCAAGCCTGGACGTATCTACCGTACCATTGACCGCCAACATGCCTCTCGCAGCGACCAGGACGGTCGCGAAGGCCCAGGTACCCCTCCTCAACCCCATCATCGCAACTCCGCAACTAACACACCCCAGAACGGCGTCGGCGCCTTCGTCCTCCAATGCAAGCGCCTCGAATTCCACTACTGCAACTGGTGGGGATCCTCAAAAGGCATGAACGCCTTCATCAAGTCCTCTCTCCCCTCTTTCGCGCAGCGCAACCCCTCCGTCGAGTTCTCCGTCAGCCCGCGCCCACGCAAGCACCCCGTCATCATCGCACACTACATCAATGGCGCCACACGGTCCATCTGCGTTAAGAATCTGCAGAACGAGGGGGTCAGGGAAAAGGCGGAGGCGCTGAGGGATAGCAATGGAGAGAAGAACAAGAGATTGGGCAAGCCGGTTACGAGTATCAATGAGAGCGTTAGGGGTATTTGGAGTCCGTTCCATGGTGCAAAGATCCAGATCTAGGGGAAGACGAGGAAATGGGGATGTAGGAAGCGGACAACGTGATAGGAGAGCCAATGCAGCATCTTCTGGACGCGAGGGTCGATGGATCACTCGACTGTACAATACCTAGGCATGGGCGGCGCATATTGGGTTGGATATGTACAGAAAATGTACGAATACTGTCATCGACATATTTAAGATGCACAAACATCATCACCCGCTTGCACATATTGTTCCTTAGGCTTTGGTTTGTTCATTGGCTTTGTTCATTGTTCGTCAGGTAACGTTATATCATGATATCCAACTACAATCTCGCCTCGCTGCCATGAATTCACGCAGAGTTGGCGTTGATAATGTCGACGAACGCAGGCTTCAGCGACGCACCACCGACAAGGAAACCATCGATGTCGGCCTGCTTGGCAAGCTCGCCGCAGTTCTTCTCGTTGACACTGCCGCCGTACAGGATACGGGTCTTCTCAGCAGCCTCGGACGAGACCTCCTTCTTCAGCCACTCGCGGATGGCAGCGTGAACCTCCTGGGCTTGCTCAGTGGTCGCGACCTTGCCGGTACCGATGGCCCTGGTACATGTCAGTGTTGCTCAATCTTTTCTTAGGTGGTAGGGCTCACCAGATGGGCTCGTAGGCAACGACAATCTTGCTCCAGTCCTTGACCTTGTCCGCAACAGCCTTGAGCTGCTTAGTGACAACATCGACGGTGGTGCCAGCCTCCCTCTGCTCGAGGCTCTCACCGCAGCACAGAATGACACTGATGCCACCGTCAAGTGCAGCCTTGGTCTTGTTGGCAATGAAAGCGTCGTCCTCCTGCAGGATGGTACGGCGCTCAGAGTGACCGAGGATGGTCCATGTGATGCCGCTGTCCTTGAGCTGCTCGGCGGAGATTTCACCGGTGAAAGCACCGTTGGGCTTGTCGTAGACGTTCTGGGCAGCGACCTCGATACCCTTGCGGAGGTGCTCGCGGGTGAGGAGGAGGTAGAGAGCGGGAGGAGCAATGACGACCTCTGTTGAGTTATCAGCTCTGCTGTTCTTGCTAATCCTCGTTCACGAGCTACTTACCAGCGTTTGGGTCGAGCTTAGCATCATTCAGGTTCTGGACAATCTTCTTGATGGACTCGATGGAGCCGTTCCTGTTATTTGATCAGCCTTCCAGCTCACTGCAAGTCGAAGCCTAGAGCTCTGAGGGGTCCCATACATCTTGAAGTTGCCTCCGATGAAGAATTGACGTGCCATTTTGAATGCTTTTGTGTGTATATAGTATTGAAAAGGCTGTAAGGGGTATCGAATTATGCAAAATGAGGTTGAAGGTGTAGTGGTGGTGCAATGCGTTGTTGAGCTTCTGTGCAGACTACCTAAATGTTTGAGCTGGCGGGGTCATGGTGGGGCGAGTGACGACCTTTTTGAGTGAGCTCGAGCTTCCACCAGCCCTCCGAAGCTGCCCGAAAGCCTCGCATGGCCCGGCCGTGAAAACACTGGAGATGCGGAGCTCACAAGAGTTCTTTGGAACGTGAGAGAAAGTCACCCGAGGTGATGTGATGCGTGCTGTCTCTACTGCTGGTGTCCTTACTCAGTTCGTTGCCGAACACCAAGAAACTGCTCTAGCAAGCGAGTACATCTTGAGATTGTCTTGCTTTCTACTGTACTACAGAGTCCCCAGCCTCAAGATGATCAATTGAAAATCCATTGAGGCTCTGCTGAAGATCGAGCAACATAACGTCACACGCAAGGACTCAAACCGCCTGCAGCAACGAAGTGGATCTCCGCTTCCGAGCCTAGCTCAGCCCTACCATGTCACACATCCTCACCTTCGACTTTCCAAAACCATCATCTTATCGAACGAGGCCAACATGTCTTCCAACCCAGAAACATCTTCACCGCCCACCGTTCACGGTCTCTCCGTTACTTCGCTGACCCAATGCGCCCATTGGCACTCTCCACTAGACATCATCGCTATCAAACACTTCTGCTGCCAAAAGTTCTACGCCTGCATCAGCTGCCACGATGCTGGTGAGACCCACAGGTCTGACGTGTGGCCAAGAAGCCAAAGAGCGGAAAAAGCAGTGCTTTGTGGAGCGTGTGAGCACATTCTGAGTGTCGAGGAGTATATGAATAGCGGAAGTCGATGTACTCGGTGCGAGGAGGGCTTCAATCCTGGGTGCAAGAATCACTGGGATCTGTACTTCGAGATCGATGAGAAAGACTCGACTTCATGTGGTAGAGAGTGAGAGTGCGTGGAAAGAGGTAGAGATTCGAGTCGACGATTTGGGGGTCTGAGGGTATGGGCGAGGCAAAAATGTCACCAACACATCATGCCATATCAAAACTATCAAGTTACCACCGCACGACGACATGCCTATCATCCCCTTCGCCCTCCCTCACCGTCTTTAAGCCCACGTCTGCTGCAACACGATATTGAAAAGCCCTCCTCAAGTTCCCCACAGACGGGAGCACCAACCCACTCCGGTCGACATGGAACTCCGCAATCCTCTTCACATTGTTAATGGCCGCCGCTTCCAACCCCTCGTCTGCAAGCCTAGCGAACAGAAACTTAGTTTTCTGATCCGACGTCACATTTCGCAACCACGCCAATGGATGATCGTCCCCGCGCCGCTTCCCCTGCCACATCCGCTTTCTCGATGTAGCGACCCGCACAGCGTCACTGGTCCTCGCAAACCGTGTGTCGTCGCTCAGAACCCACTTCCCCACGAATCTCAAATCCCTCTTCGAATATCTGCTTACACTATCAACGAAGAACGCGCTTTTCGTGCTCAACGTCCCTGTAAGAACGATCTGAACACACCCTCGATAATGCTCATCGATCTTCCGAATCAACATCGACACATCCCCAATATGCCCACCCAGAAACTTGTGGCTCGTGCAGTTATCATGCACAAACTGCCCAAGCACCAGCCGATGCTGGTCTCTCTTCTCCACCGGCGCAGGTGTGACGTCGAGCCAAACCTGCTCTACACCCTTCGGCATCAGCGGAACAGCGTTCAACCAGGCTCTGATCAGTTCGGGATGTCTCCATGTTGATTGGTCGTTGTAGTAGTAGGTCCACCTAATACGCTCCGCCTCGGATTCGTAGAAGAGGACGAGACAGATACGTGCGACTACTGCTCCTCTGGTAATGCAAAGATTTAGGTACATGAGGCTGTCTTCAGTGTGTTGTCCAAGATAACACCTCCTTGTGCCCACCTTGGTTCTGCTGATGAAGTCCAGAGTGGCCTTGATGCCTTCCTTGGTGTGGAAGAGAGGAAGTGTCAGCTGTACCTTCTCAAGGCTATCCTGGAGGATTTTCTGGTCTTCTCTGAGCCACTTGCAGCTCAGGAGGAGGTGCTCTGGGGTCTGTTTAGCTCCACAGCTGCAAAAATGAGTGGTCTGCCTTGCCAATGTGAAACAGGCAGGCCTTGTTATATCCATGACCAAGCTTGAGCTGATAGAAGGCACTGGCAGCCTCTCTCCTGGTCCCTGGGGGCATCCTGAGTCTCTTGCCAATCCTCCAGCTGTACTGGGCAGCATAGGTGGAAGGATTATGGTTGACAGTATCAATGCTGTAGCTGCTCAAGGCCTTCTGCCACTCCAGGGTTGCCATGCTCTTGATCTTGATGCCAGTCATGGCTAGGCTGGTGGTGTGTGTGTGGATGGTCTCTTCTTGACTGCCTGCTTGGCCAGCCTGTCTGCTCTCTCATTGTCTGTCACACCCTGGTGTCCAGGTACCCAGTGGATGGAGACAGTGGCTCCCTTGCTGACAATCTGCTGTGCTGCGTAGATGCATCTGAGCTGCCATGCCTAGCCAGGCCACAGCGCGTCGAATGTTGCATTGGCTGTTCATGCTTGCGGAGAAGCCCTCGTGTATAGGTGCTTCAAGAGAAAAGTGAGCGACAAGACGATGTGGTGAGGTCAGGTATGAAGGAGTGAGGCACCTGAGGCGTCGCGTTGGGTGAGTCTGTTTACTCGACCCAGGAGGAAAGAGCACCGACGCACAATCATGTGACGACACCAACGATCACGAACTAGCGCGCTAGATAATTGCAAAACACGTCATGCTCGATCGGTGTGTCTACATCCAAGTTAGAGAATACTGGGAGCGCCCTCAATAGCAATTGCTTACCAGCGATAGTGTTCTGCAGCAACGTTTCTTTATCGTTGAGCTGCTTGTAGTGGTCGATGTAGAACTGCTTCCGCTCAGTAAGGTCGGTGATTTTATCTGCGTCGGCCTTGAGGGTTTCTGTCGTTGTTTCGGTGCAGACGGCGAAGGATTTTCGACAATCTTCAATGTGTGGTTCAGCTATGATCAACAGATTTGCTAGGTCGTGGAAGAATGCTTTGACGGTGGCGCTGTGTCTGCATTGTGCCTGGATCCTGTGCCATATCAGTTTCACGCGAGCCATGTCGTGATTTGGCAATGTTGTGAATGGATCAATTCAGGTTCTGGAATGTCGGATCAATGGAGACAAGAAATTGATGAGGCTAGGTATCCACCCTTTTGCAACGTGAGGCGAGAGCTGCAGGTGAAGGTAAACGGGCTGCCGCTAACAGCCTCTTCGAGCGCGCAAGTCAACACAGAGTCACAAGAACGTCGTAAGGGAAGTAAAAAGCTCTCGTATAAACGAGCGAAGTATTGACAAGAAGCTCTCTACATCTTCTCACTCCTCAATCCCTTCGACGTTGACAACCAACAAGTTCAGACATTGGAAACCTGCAACACAAACACTCACTGCCTCCAGGCTAATCATAGCCTAGTTTGCCGCAGTCCACAGCGCTGGACCAGGGAATGGGTAGCTGGTGGGGCTGGTGTAGAGGTTGAACAGAATGCCAGCGTCGTTCCTCTTGTACAGACTTGTGCCAGCAACACCGCCAGACGGGGCGACTGAACCGCTGCCTGTGACCTGCAAGTTCAAGCACTGCGGAAGGTCAGTAAGTCTGTATAGTCTCTGAGCATGATAAGAAAGGGACGGACCTGAGGGTATAGCTGCGCGCCGTTGTCACTCTGACCGCCGTGCAGGGCAATGATCTCGTGACGGATTACGTAGTTACCAGCCTTCAGGTTCTTGGGAATTGTAGCAGTAGAGGTGAAGTTGGTCTGGATGAGGTTGTCGGTGGCCCAGATTCCCGTGCCGCCGGGGGTGATCAGGCCAGCCTGGGAGATCTTGCTCCAGCGAAGGGCACCGGGAGTGAGGGTCGTGCAGTCGCCTATGTGATCATTAGATGCATTCAGAGAGACCTAAAGCGAGCATGTTTACCATTGCAAGGAGCGATGTAGTTGATGATGGGACCCTTGTGGCTGTCTGGCCAGGTGTTCCAGTAGAAGGTCAGTTGAGAGCCGGCAGCGACGCTGGCGTAGAGCCTGGCGGCGGTCGCGCTCTTGTGGCAGTTGATGTTGTCAGTGCCCAAGGCAGCGGGCTCGACGAATCCAAGATCCTGGTTCAAAGAGTCCCAGCCAGCTGTCTGAGGCCTCGAGTTCGCAGGGGAGTAGTACCACACTGGGTCGGAGCCCTTGGTCCAGACATTGTTGGTACTGACACCGCTGACGAAGCCGTGAGCGGATGCGACGTCGAGAAGGGTGGCGACAGCGCCGAGAAGGAGTGCTGCGGAAAGCATCTTGTAGCGAAAGTCGGACGCTAGTGGGTAGCCTAGGAATGAATGCTGGTGATGAGGTAAATAGGTGACGATGTTCTCATCTTATATACTTCCAGTCTCTTTCCCATGTTCGACATTTCGCCGCAACGGTCAACGGAGTCCTTTCTCCGCCTCATCATCTATACCCAAGCCCTCGAAGGATCTCAACATGAATTGCTCGGTGGTGCAGTACCAATGAGGCTGGTCAACTGAGGAAAGCTTGGCCTGTCGTTCTTGGGGTAGTGGAGATACCCCGAAGCACGAATAGTATAACGCAGTCACCATGCGAGTGACACGAACGAAAACAAATGAAACAGATACTAAGCCAATCCTGGTAGCGAGTTCGCGGGGTGCATCAAGATGCTTGACTGGCAAAGTGCCGGAGGCTGATAGCGAGACCATGACCTTGTGTCGGTTATAGGGTTAATCTATTTTCTTCGGAACGTTGATATAAAGTGCCGTTAGCGAGCAGTCCTTAATAAGGCCAACGACCAACGCAATACACAACGCCAGCACGTTGCGGTCAGCTGGGCTGCCTCCAAGTCTTCTCGAGAGTATGTGAGCCCGTAGCAGAGGTGTCCAGTATTGCGATGGCCCGCCTTCTGAGGTCGCGGGCTTAGTAGACAATATCGACGTGTCTTATGACCCGACGAATTCCACTCTTCACGCCATTTGCGCATCCGTCGCGCAACCCTGCTGTAACCTCGATGCTTGTCTGGTTCTGGTAGAAATGCGATGATGTGAGGTTGTCGTCTCGGCGCTACCAAGGTGGATGACCAGACACAAACTTCGCCGAGCGTTGACACTATGATGCTGACCCAGGTGCTTAGCGGAGGTATTCACGTCTTCGTCTCGAGGACTCTGGACTGATCAGCTGTTGCTGCTGCTGAAGGGGCGCTTGTGAGCGCAACTAAAGTCGTCGAGAGAGAGCACATGAGAAAGTTTCGTGCATTAAGTGCAAAATACACTCTCAACAGGACAGACTGCTCTTATATCGCTCCGACAGCACCACTGAGGAACGTACGAGGCTAAATGTGCTCATACTTATTGCGACGATCAGGCTGCGAAATGCCATAGTGGCACAATAATGTGCTCAATATGTGCTCAACTATACAGTGAGGGATGTGAACAGAGAGAAGACAGGGGTCAGTATATGTGAGGATGTGACAAGGGGAAGAACGAGGAGTGTGAAGGGAAGAGCGGAGAACACAAGTCGGAGATGTTGACACCTAGCTGCACCTGATCCGAGAAATTGCCGAGGCGCGCGTTCTGCGATTCACCTTCCGCTATTACCACTTCACTTCGCTATCAAAGTGTGGGCCCTCATACTGAACGCTGTGTTCCTCTGTGTTCGTTTGGAGAAGAAAAAGTCCCTTCTAGATGAAATGCATCAACGCAATTCGAAACGCAACGCAGAGTCTTGCGACCGTTGGACTGCTCGTAAAGCGACTGAGACAGCCGACTGGATGGCGAAAGCCTCCTCAATTCGCTCGCTTTCAACGATCGCTCTTGACACGTCTCGACGCCGTTCGCTGCACGCATTGAGACCGTTTCTTGATTTCAGGCCTTGAAACGACGGAAGGCGGCGGTTCTGATGTTCCGATCGTCTCTTGCCGCTGTGGTGTTGGATTCGCAGCATCCCACATTTCCTGCCACACGTATAGTCGTATCCGCAAGAGCGCCTTACGAGTGTGTCGCTGATCGCAGGAAAGGTTTGTTGTAGGCTTGCGACACAGATGCGGCTTTCTATAAGTATGATCACGCTGGGTCCTCTTACTGAGGCTCCCAGCTCCTGCCTTTAAGATTCCTGCTGGAAAAGTGTGCCAATCACTCTCAACACAAGCGATATTTCTCTACAGCGCTTCGAGATGTCCACGAAGACCACAACTAGTACCCAAACACGTCTTCGCAGCGGTAGCAGTACCAAGAATCTTCAGATAGCCGGATATGATCGGTCTGGACTCTTACGAACATAATACGTTGAGTCTGCGCGTGACAGCGGGCAATCGAGGATCGACATTTTAGTATGTCTGCCGTAGACTTTTCTTGCTATGCGGGAGGCGATGAAATGTGCTGATTCGACCAAAGCAAACCACCGAGACGAAGCAACTCTGGCGATCGATCCTCGACGTCTTCTTGCCTAATGGTTACCCGAACAGTGTCAGCGATGACTACACAGCCTACCAAATATTCGACTCCTTCCAGGCCTTCGCTGGGAAGATTGCCGGCATGATAGGCTCTCGAGCTGTCTGGCAACGCCTTGGTGTTGGCGACTCAGCAGCCTCGCCAACAGGTACCATGCTTATGCAGGTCATTCGCAAATGCATGGGCAAACTTGCCACTATCTTCTTTGCCCATCGCATGAGTACTTCCATCGAAGCGGAGTGCAAAGCGTATCGACTCGAGTCTGACCCTCTGACCGAGACCGCCATTGTCATTGACTGCATGAGTCCGCGGTTCCTACGCAGATTCACTTCTTAGTTCTTTGCATCAGCAGCATCCTCTTATCAGCCGCTGGAGTCGCAGGTGGTGCAAGCAAAAGTTCCCTGAGCGGTCACTTCGCCAAAGGGAACAACCTAGGCGAACTGAACGCGAAGGATGGCAGCCAAGAAACCGTTATATCTCCTGCAGGTATGATGACGGGCACTCTGGTCGTCTCGTGGCTCACAACACCTTTCCGGACATGGTTTGCATTGCTCTCGCTACTGGCTCTGCACTTCCTCAACCGCACTGGCGTACGAGCCGTAGAGATGCGATCCTTGAACCGGGAACGCGCCAACATCACTTTCTCATCCCTTCTGTCGGCCGACAAAGTTATGACGCTCTCTGCCTCGCACGTTCTCAATTCGGCGTTTCGATCAATGTGCTTTTGTCAGCTCTAGCAGAGGGCGAAGTTCATCCCAGAACTGGCGCAATGAACCTTCAAGGGGTTTCGCTATCGGCTTTGTTGGAGCTCTTCCAAGGTGAGGAGTATATTTGGTGGCGCCAAACTCAAGCTCAGCCAAAGTCGTCGGATGCCGTCGTTATGGTGGTATTGAAGGAAGGTGCTACTGCCCAATCGCAGTTAAGGGCGTGGTATCATGGCCTCCTCCTTTCTCGGCATGTGCACGACTTGGATGAAAGCACTCAAAGGCAGCACACCATGCTCGGGCACGTTGCTCGGACGCTGGCACAGGCATCAGAGATGTTTGATGCGTATGCAAAGATGCTCACGGACGCTGGCTGGGATTTAAGCATTCCACTTCTCCAAACTTCGTCCGGTTCTAGGATTAGGATAGAGGCGGAGTAGTCGAACGATGACTATATGAGCTTCTGGAAGACAGTACGGACGAACAGGTTCATATCCAAAAAAAAAAAAAATCCAATGAAACTCCTCACCTGCGTTATTCTTCGGTTGCTCGAAGAGCTTATGAAAAAGCTATTGATTTGGTTCTACCTCTCACAATTCAAGCATTGTAGAGTCCTTTCTTTGATCAGAACCTTCAAACATCGTCCGCCATGCAACAAGCAACAACCCAGCAGCTCGTCTGTGAGGCTCTGGAGTATTAGGTCGCTTTACTGGACCGTACCCGGAACCACCAACATGTTGGGCCAAGCTTCCTGGGCTAGTCCTTGCTCGTAAGCTCTACGCATACGGGCCTCAGTCTGACTACTTCGAGCGCAGCGACTGTATTGGGTGGAAGCGGCGTGGTGACTCCGAAAACCCAGATGGATGTGCTGTAATCATGTCGTGGACCCAAGGGACAGACCTTGAGCATTGCGCGCCTTATCTTAGGATGAACGTGGGAAGCCAGCACGCTGGTGAAATCTGGACGGAAGTCCTCGGCTTTGAGTGGAGTGCAGTCACCGTCGATGATGATGGTAGCGGAAGATTCCCTTGCCAGAGAAACAGTATGGCGTGTTTCGTCAGTGAGACCGCGAGTTGAAGAGAGAAGTTCCCTGTACGGTTCAACACTGAATTCCACGACTTGATTGCATAGCTCGGAATATGAAATGGTGTTCTGGCGCAAATGTGTAGCATACAGCGGGGACGTACAATATCGTACTGCTTGTAACGGTTATAATTGCGGAGTTCAATGTAAAAGTTTGATACGAATGTGCAGGCGATGTAAGAAGACGTGAATGGCCAGATGGGGCGTTCCCTAGCGCGTAGTTAGCGTATTTCTTATCTTGCTCTTCGATATCGTCTCTCGCACTTTCACTGAGACCAACACAAGAAGATCCTTTTGAGTTCAAGATTCAAATCTAGTTGAAATTGGGTACTGGTACAATGCTATGCAGAAAATTTCCTTGTGGCCCTTCTGGCAGTCGCAAGACCTTTCTCAAAGTCTGCTTTCCTCTGCTCATTCTCTAAGATCTCCTTCTTACAAACCTCCAATCCAGCCCGTTCCCTACGAGCGATATCTCCCAAGGTCTGTGCAGACGCAGGGCTCAATAGTGCTTTTCCTTTCTCCAGTTTGACAACCGCTTCATGCAGCTCCATGAAACCCCACGCCATGCCGATGAGCATGTCTCGCTGTGCCAACCATTGCATAGATAAGCTGATCATCCACTTCGAGAAGGCGACTGATTCTGCGTTACCAAATGCTACGACATCTTTGACGTTTGCTGGCATGGAAATGTTTGCCCGGCCGCAGATCTCTAAACCTAATTCAACGATGCCAAATGATTCACCGTTGTCAGTACGCTGAACCTCGTCCATACCCGCTACGCCTTGGCCCTCGACGTCGAAACCAGTCTGGGCGCGCAAGACTCGAACAAGCGCAGAGCCGAAAGCGTCCGCTGCACGTACTGGCACGGATGGCAGAGTCTCAAGAAGAGTGGGCGATGTGAACCATAACGGAAGGAAGCTGCGTAGTCTCGACTCGTCCAGACTGAACTCGACGTGAGCGGCATCGTCGAAGATTTCGTTATCAGTCAAAGGCGTTGGGATCTTCGAAATCGAAAGAGCCGGATAATCGACGAGGATGTCCAGATCCACCGAAGCTGCCGCTGTTGAGACGTTGGACGACTGTTTCGTGAATTCGTAGTACACGATGGGATCTGGCCGAGGTGTCTGCACAGGCATACCGAGCTCATCGATCCAAGCTTTTACGACATCAACCTCAGTCTGGGTGAAGCTACCGAACATCTTGCCCTCCCAGGACAGCTCTTTCACAAGTCTGCTCTTCTCGCTATCGCCTTTGATAACCCAAGGCTTGCAGTTGCTCAGGTCATGAAGGAAGCCTTGCTGCCACTGCCTATCGGCAAAGGCCTTCGGTTCGAGCCAATCTACCAGGGAACGACGGCCGATTTTCAGGCGACTGTTGCAATGGATCTTGTGTGCTACGAATGCTTTGGCGGCGAAAATGTCGAGGAGTGCAGCTTCTGTCTCCGTACGAGGAAACGGTCCATCTGTTTCTGCCTTCAGTGAGGGACTTTCAGGGGTTGTTGGCAAGCCTTCTGCAAGGATGTAGCCAGCTTGTACCCGTCTCCACGCAACATGCGCGGCCTCAGCCCCTTCATCTTGCTCGACAAGATCGATGTAATCGGCGACTGCAGCCATGGCCATTGCAGCATGTCCTGAGTCCGCGTTGTCGATCGAGATGTGCAGCTCGAAGTAGTATGGGTTGAGTCGAACCTCGCGGAGTTCCTTGACCGTCTTTAACAGATGCAACGGCAAGCTCTCGTACGCCATGTTGAACCCCAAAGACTCCGGTAGGAAATTATGTGGGAAGAGCGAGATAAGCAGCTGAGCTACGGCAGCTTTCCAGCAACGAGTCTGATCCAGTTTGTGATGAGGATTGATGAAGTCCTTTGAATCCGCGGCAGGAAGTCCGGCATCGATGTCATCCATCAGTTGGCGGTACACATAAACGTGGTTCTTTGCGAGGTCGCCATCTCCAAGCTCCTCTGACATCACCTGCCATGCGTTTTTGGTAATCTTGCGGTACTTGAATGGCGTCGTAACCTTATTGATATGTCCAAGCCAGGCACCATCGACATACTTGACTGGAGCTGCCTGCTTCAGCCACCATTGGGCTTCTTCTTTGTCGCCAAAGATCTCGCGAGATCCTCCAGCTCTACGGCGAGCCAAATACTCCTCCCAACGGTTGGTGACATCCACATCTTTCGCTTTGAGGAAGTGGTTCAAGCTCTCACGAGAGAACGTGTCGACGGAGAGGATAGTGCTGCCCGAGTCATCCAGGGCGTCACTGATTGTCGACGACAAGAACGAAAGAAGAAGCTCGCGGCATTCAGGCAGTATCCCGGGATGTTGTTCGAGGTTATGAAGCTTATAGTAGAGCTGTTTATAGGCTCTCAGCTCAGTTGACTCTACCACAGTAGGAGCTTCGGAGGTTGAGTTGTCCCTTGGTGGTTTTTCTTGGGTGGCGGCAATCTGTGGACTCTTCTCTGCGGCTTTGAACCTCCAGCCTTTGAAAGACAATCTTCTCGGGCTGTCTGGAGCCTCGGGATCCTTACTTCTTGAGCGCCCTTTTGCGAGGCGGTTTCGCACCTCACTCCATGCAAGGAGGGCCAGAAATGCGATCAGTATCGCGGTTGTGGTTTGTATGATGTACATGATGGGCGGATATGGCCGGACAGGATAGGTGAGGGATCGTTGACTCTTTATTGAGAAGTCACATCATACATGCATGCCTCGGAGAGGGGAGAGGCGAAACAAGGCGAATCGTCGCACAGGTCCAGAACTCAATCACGCTGACGATGGCATTGTTTAGATCTGGGGTAAGGTATCTGACATGTCAATGTCATTGCTCCCTGCACAGCACGCCGGTCCAATTAGGGACCAAGGGTAACGTAAAACATCCACGTGGTGCGTGCGTGATTCGCGACTAGGCACCACAAATACCCGCAATTGAATTCAAGCGTGAGATCTTTCCTCTCCAACGCCACCGATCTTAACGTTCTTTGCGGGCTACTGGTACTGGTGTAACTATTGTATCCGAGAGCCGTAGTATATGCGACACGGATTGTATGTACTCAATATCACCTGAGGGCCATCGACTTGTTGTTTAGGAAGGTGTTCTTGGCTACATATGAAGGATGACAACGTGGTGTTGTTCGCACTGCCGAGACCCACGGGTAAGACCACCGAGACGTCACTTTTACCCGTTCATGTCACAACCTTTGTGTTGCGCGCTTTGCACGCGCACATTGGCCGCGGAACATAAAGCACACCATTCTACGTCACATCCCCTCAATGCCTAGGTAACTTTGTTTGTGTACACGTATTACCCCAGATCCTACAACAAGACTCGAATTAGTTTGAGGCAGCATAGCATAGCAATTGCGCGCAAACATAAGGTCGCTATAGTTCTGTGATCATGTCCGAGTCTACAGCAGCCTATGAGCCGCTTACCAAGCACCTGGCTGGGGCAAAGTATACTTTTGTCTGTCCATCTCCAGAAACTGCTGGTAGAGTAGTACAGAAGAGGACCTCCGATCCATCGACAAAACATGCTCGGACTGCACAGGACTTCTTTGGTTGGAGTCTCCCATGTTCAAGGTACGCGCCGTCAATTCGAGCCCACTCTCAGACGTTCTTGAGGCCCCCCCAAAAAAGAGATGAACACGTCTTTCCCACCCATGCAGCTGTTACCCACCCCTCATGCTAATAAACTTCCAGACAGATACTCAAGTCGATAATACCGGATGATGTCTTCGAGAGCCTACGCAAAGCCTCCATTATCACGAACGGTGATAGTGACGACGAATACCGCTCGACGATCCGCGTATCAAACTTCTACCTAGCCAATATCCCGGAGCTTGACAACAGCGCGACACCGCTTTACTACATCCACTCGTCCTTTCCCGCCTCCTCGGACTCAGTCTTCTTCGGACCTGACACATACCTGTATACTCAGTTCTTGAAAACTGCTCAACATCATCTGCCGCAAGATCTGAGCAGCGCGATAGATGTGTGCTGCGGTTCGGGCGCAGGTGCGATACATCTAGCCAAGACTTACCCACAAGCAAAGGTCCTGGGTTTGGATCTCAATCCACGTGCACTTAGGCTAGGAGGCGTGAACGCACACCTGGCCAGCGCCAAAGTAGAATACTACGAGTCAAATCTTTACGCCGCTGTACCAGATGAGAACAAGAAGGCTGGGATAGACCTGATTGTCAGCAATCCACCGTACATCGCCTCGAGTGCAGACGGCAAGGATTTGCCGATGTACGCAGACGGCGGCGCTGAATTTGGGCTTGATATATCGCTTAGGATCGTCGAAGAGGGAATGAAGATACTCTCAACAAAGGGTGTCATCATTGTGTATACAGGAGTCGCAATACCGACCGCAGACCCTGGCCATGACGCGTTTCTCGAGAAACTCCAGACTGTAGAGGGTGCTGAATTGGCTGAGTACACGATACTGCACCCAGACATGTGGCCAGAGGAAATCGGGCGTGGCGCATATGCAGATGTCGGCAGGATACAAGTTGTTGGAGCCGTGTTGAGGAGATCCTGAGGCTGAGCAGGCAGGCACGGCTGGCAAAGCGGTACGAGCGGGGCGAGTGGGACCAGGCGCAGGCTAGTTTAGCGCACTTTCCAATTGTGAAAGTGAAGTCACGCCTGCATGCTTCCGCAACATTCTGCCACATTACGTCTCCCCTTGCCTCCTCGCAGCCTGAAGCATGTGCACATGCCGCATATCCAATCGGCAACACTGCAATGACTGTGCGTTACCCAAAGCCTTTCAAGTCAGTGGTGCAGCCTTACAACGATATCTCATTCCTGGAGATGATGTGGGCTTCGAAAGAACCTCAGGTCTTAATTCCAAACTTTCAAACCCATATGGCGTGAGAATAACTGCTCTTGTAAGACTGCATTCCAGGACGATTTCCATGCACAGAAAGACGTCAATACCGGATCCATCCATCCTTAAAGCCACATAAAAGCTCGATGATCCTACTGGAGGCTTAGTTATATCATTTTTCAGCATAAATCCGCAGAATGGTCTCTGTTTCCGGCGTCAGTTGCTTCTTGCTTGTACTTCTATCCTCTATTTTCTGCGCAATTGCACAAGACTCGATATGCGGCACTCTTGATTACCACGATGAGGTGAACTTGTCTTACTACATGGGCAACTTCTTCTACAATTGGCCTGGCATTGTTCACTCTGTGAGCCGCATACTACCAGCAGGATGCAAGTTGCAAAGTCTTCCGCTACTAGTCCTGGAGCGATACTGATGCGCAGTACTGCGAATTCTTCGACACAAGCATGTAAGTGCTCCTGAACAACGAACTCTCCAAAGCTAACATTGCGATCCAGCGCAGGAAACTTCGCCACTAATATTACCTCGCCTTACTACTATTACGATACCGGCTGCTCCTTTTCGCCTTTCGGCACACCGGTCACGGTGACCTCGTTTTCGATACTTACTTCTACCATAAGTCTTACATCTTCTCGACTCTCCACAATTACTTCGTTCGCCACTATTACATCCACCCTGCCGGCAGTGACGCGGACATCAAATATTGCCGGAGCAGCTGTCACCACAACCCGAACCGCAACCTCCACCTCCACCCAGACCCTTGTGGCGCAGATACAGACCGTAACTGCCAGCTTTGTGGCGACCCAGAACATTGTTGCGACCCAAACTCTCCCGGCGCAAATCAGTACCGTGCTGTATCCAGTTACAACGACTCTGCCGGCGCAGACTAGTACGGTGTTGTATCCAAGAATGTGTGACAGTTTATGGAGTGAAGAGGTCATGTCTGCCACGTGTGCTGGTGCAGTGCTCTTGCCTGTTCCAATAGCACTTTCTGTCTGAACGACAGATACGTCATGTAAACAGACCCTGATGGCCCGGTGAGAGAGACATAACCCTGAACAAGAACAACAACAATACATACCGATTTTACTGCTTCGCGCGGTTACCCCTGACTTACTGCCCTGAGCGGTTACACCTTCACTTATTGCATTTACTGCAACAGAATGACTACTGCTACAAATACAGCGGTGTATTCCTTCACAGCTCTTGCACTGACGCAGAGTCGAATCCAGGGAACCAGTGCCACTGTATACTACTCAACACATCAATCAATGTGGATAATCATTTTCACTTTCGCTCCCTGTGTTGTTGTGCCTCAATTAGCGCAGCGCCGGATCAGGTTCCGGAAATGGCGCAGTCAAAACCGCTTGTCCTAAATCTCGCCTATGACGTCGTGGCTCTGTACCCTGATCACTGATTTACTGAAGCGGTTACTTGAAGTGCTGGATGACTCTGGCTTACTGTCGATCTGCCCTGAGTCTGCCATCGTTCGGCGGAGGCGTAGTAACATCCCGGCGAGCATCAGCCGCATCGAAGCGAGGATAGAAGCGAGTTAGCAGCATGATCTCAAGTGTATATGAACCAGGGTCTCGTCTGCATTGATGGATAATTTTCAACGAACTACCCCAGAAAACATACAATACGGTTCACTCGACGAGCCTTTACCAACCAACCACTATGTCCGGACATCAGCACCCCACCAAGCCATACGTCGACGCCTCGGACATGAACAACATGACAAAGGAGCGCGAAGCAGCCCAAGAACAAGCCCCATCCTACACCAAATCGTAAGAACCCCACTCAAACGCCACCCACGCACTACTAACCCAAGACAGAGGCCCACCACCAGCCTACACCGTCAATGCCGCAGCTAGCGACCTGCTAGCAATGCGCGAAGGCGACCCAGACGAAAAAATCGACGTCCTCTTCGTCTACAGCCACGACAAGAAATCCATCAAAGACTACCTTGCCTTCCGCAACGTGGGCACCGTGACGCACCGCATTGTTCCACGACTCATGACGCGCCGGCTTTACAACGAGCGCTATGCGCACGATGCGAATGGCAACTTCATTGGAACGGGTGTGAAGGCGCCGGATGCTGGGCTGGTGTTTATTCCGGGCAAGGGCACTGAGCAGGATCTGCTGGATCAGGTTAGCAGGATGGCGCATAGTAGGAAGAATCATGATCCTAGGGACTTTAATTTTCAGGATGGGTATGGGATGGCGCCCATGGGAGGTGGTTGGGGTGTTGCTAGGTAGCGATGGAGGATGGTTGTTCCTTATGCTTGAGAGTTGATTTGGCACGATAGGATGTTGATGGGGTTGGGTCGTTCTTTTGCCTAGAATGTTCAGTATGCTCCGTGGTTCGTTTGGTTAGTGGTGGAGTTGGTTGTTGCTTTTGCTTGGGCAGTTGAATTCGGTTATTTTTAGGTGTTGTATCAATCTACACGTTCTCCAGGACAGCATCGATACCAGAGACCGTAACTTGTGTGAACTCTTTGTCAACATCGGCGTATGTGACCTTGCCATGATCGATAACCAGTGCGTATCGTCCGTTGCTGGTCGCCTACGCCAGCTTCCCAGCCGTGGTTCTTCGAGAAGGGAGCCTTGAAGTCGCTCAAGAACAACTACAAGAATTGGCTGTAGCTGTAAAGTAGTCCCTTGATCAACTGACAACCTTGTCATCCAAGCTGCGATTGATCTTGCCCCATGCGCACATCTCCCAACCATCGTTGTACCCAATGACAGCCACAAGGTCAGCCTTGCTCTTCACTTCGTCTATTCTCTCGAGGATCGGGGGTATGTGAGCGCCCTCGCAGGCAGGCGTGAACGCTCCCGGAACGCTGAAGAGCACGACCTTCTTGTTTTCCAACTCCCTCGAAATATCGTAGTTGACGGGCATGCCAGCGAACTTGTGAAGGTAGGCAAGTAGCTCTGCTAAGCAGTTTGTGGTCTTGTAGTGACCCTAGGAGGACGTCACGTCGGAAATGGTCATGTATTGCTTTGCCAATTCCACAACTGAAAAGTTTCAAGGCTTCACCCAACCGACTCTTTTGATGGGCCAGTCCAGCCATGCTCTATGCTCTCTGGGCAGCAACTCCCATATCCCACTCATAACATGGTGTGTCCATCCCTGCATGTACCAAAACTGATCCAGAACACGGATCAACACCACGAAATGTGCATAAATGATCATCGGAATTGGGTCGCGCTGCTGCAAACGCTCGAGATAGCTGTCTGTCATGCGATACAACCAGCCGAAGGTAACATGGTATTCTGTATCGGTACCTTGATATCGATTGTCGTACATCTCGCGGAGGATATCGACAGCTTGAACGTTGTCGTCATGGTCCGGCGTATCCTTTGAGACGAAGTCGACATGCTCACGTAATTCGTTGAGCTGCTTCTCGTATTCTTCAGGTACTTCTTGAGCTGGTAGTGGGCGGTTCTTACTTTGCACTGCCGGTGCACGTGTCTTGACAAATTGCTGTCTCTCGATGCTTGCAGATGTTGTTCTGATGCCGCGAAACATCATCAGCCAGTCAGACTTCTTGTCTCTCCCAAAAGCAAGGTACTCGCCGGGTTGGGGGCCACGTCCCCAGCTAATGAAGCATATTATCTGAACAGCCAGCAAAACTGCATCGCAGTTGCTTGGGTTGAGGTTTACGATCTCCGGTGTGACCAGTACAAGTGCTCGCTCATAGTGGTGGTCTGCCGTAGTAACATATTGCTCTCGTCGATCGGGCCGGCAGTGTGCCAGGTGCAGCGCTGTGAGTGCAAACATTAGATGCAAGACGAAAGGGTTCCTGAAGCCAACGTCGGCCATTTGGATCTGCCAATTGATACCTGAAGTGGCCCAAGGCGAAACGGAAAAGCACGTAGAAGTGGCATAGTGGTAGGTGAGCTCGATCTCGGTTATAGGTAGTTCTCCAGGATTGAAGTGGTTGCTGCTGCTTGCCCCAGATTGTGATGGCGAACTGGCCGCCGGTGCAGCAAAGTCGCACTGTACTTGTCGACGCTTACAGTTGTCACATTCTGGCTTTGTCTCATCACACTAGGAACGTTAGCATTGATTCTCTTGATTAGTAAGGGTACATGGATGCAAGCTTATGGTGCCTAAAACTATGGGAGGCACTGAATGCTAGTTTACAGGCCATGTGCAATCCAGTAAAGCTTCACAAGACCACAGACATTTTTGCCGACTTTGTAAAGCAATCCAAAAACTGCTGAAGACCTCTAGCTTGTCGTACCTTGATGCGGCGCGTCTTGCAGTTCTTGCAGCCGGCACGCGACTTGCGGTGTGATCGTCTCGTTATCTTCTTTTCGTTATGGCCATCTTGTTCGTTTGCAGATGGTGATGCTGTGTTGGAGTGAGTAAATGACAACGGCGACTCTTGCTGCATGTTTGGAGGCTCGGTATGCATAGTTGTAGCAAGGAAAAGGTAGAGAAGGCACAGATGCGTATTTGAACACGAGGAAAGAGCGCAAACACGAACGCGCGGCTGTCTATCCTAGCGCCATCGCCCCCTCGACACCTCCATGTATCAGCTTTCGAGCGTTTCGCAAGCATTGCCTGAATCGTTTGAACGACCTTCCATAGCGGTCAAATCAGGCAAAGAACGATGGTTCTCCTGGAGATCTTGCCGAATACTTACTCAGTTAGGTGAAGAGTCCGTGCGTCTGCCTGACTCGCCAAACGAGAACCTGCGTATTCTCTTTTGATACGATGGGAACCTTCGGCAAAGTCTAGTGACAGTAATTAGCGACCTCAACTTATGCAACCTTACCTTACTATCTCTGTCTCCGGTCGGCTTGGACTTTGCGTCAGGGCCCCTGTTACAGATATAACCTCCTGGTCTGTCCCTTCGGGCCTGACCTCGTTCCAAACATCGCAGACCACATCAAACCATACCCACCACGCCTATCTTGTTACCAAGCAGCAATGGGAGTACCTACGCAAGCGGTGCCTCCCAGCGAGACACCGTCTTTATCCTCAACAGCCAATACCATACCCGCCGATGCGCCACCGCCTATGCCTCCGCCACCCTACTTCAAGACACACTTCATCAACCCCAGCTCCTTTAAGTCTGCGGTCAATAGCAAAGTCGACAAGCCTCTTGTGTCGCTATTCCGCCTGGGCGTACGGATACTCCAGCTCATCTTCGTACTTGCCTCAGGCATATCGTATGCCACCGAGCTATCACACGGCAACGGCAGGGGAGGCGCATCAGGGAGCTTTGTCTTCTCGCAAGTCGCATTCGGTGCTACACTTATTACTCTCATCATCAACGGCGCGACTGTGCGATATTACCGCTTCTCATGGATTGTCGACTGGATCTTGGCGGTCTGCTGGTTCGCGCTCTTCGCGGTCTTCTATGAGGCCTACTTAGGGGGCGGGGTGGAGCCCTCGTATGGGGGAGTGAACTTGGGACGAATGGAACGCGCAGTCTGGTGTGACCTCATCAATGCGCTGCTATGGTTAGGGAGCGCGCTGTTCTCGTCGACAATGTGCTGTTCAGGCGTCAAGGCTTCCATCAAGGGGAAGATCAAGGACAGACGGCAGAGGAAGGACAAACAGAAGATGATGGAGACGATAGGCGAGATGGAGATGGGTACTATCCGGACATAGCGATGTGGTATGGACCTCTTTATTGAGTTTTAGCGATCTTTCCTTTGCATCTTCGTATTTCAAGAGGCGTTCGTAGTCCATGATGATAAATGAATGAATACGGGTGGCATGGCTACAGGTGCTTCTTTGGTGCTTTGTTGCGTGGATCAGGTTTCTTGACAACAGGTTGAGTTGAGTCGGCGCGGACAGAGAGGTCTTTGGCTTTGGCAAGGCTCTTCTTTGTTGCTTTCTCTTTATTGCTTTCTTTGCATCACGACGATTAAGAATGTACTCGCACAGATCGAAAATGCTTGGTACTGCGATTTTACGGTTGAAAGTACGTCCTGACGTTGACGATGATCGCTGCAAGAGGGCTGTGCACCCAAGCGACAAGGGCGGTCTGCGGTTTCCCCCTTGGCGGCCGTTGAGACTCATCCTTTTGCAGCCCTGAAACTTATCTGTTCCACTTCCTGCACCCAGCGCAACGAAAGTGATCCGGAAGGATTGATCCAGCACTAGCCTTTTCATCGCATGCTGTCGTGATTCAGACGCCTCGATGCAGGGCAGGGCAGGGCTTACAGACGATGGTGTACCGAGGTGCGTGGCAGCGCCAGCCCTACCCACGAATTCAACTGACACCCCACTGTAGGCAAACCATCATCAGGTACATGCCCCACAACGACTGTTGCGACAATGACTGACCTATCTTGAAGCATGCGGAGAATGTAGAAAGCGCAGAAGTAGGGTACGGAAAGATTCTTTAGTGTAGTCGGTCCGCGGCAACCGCCTCATTATTCGCTCGCTGCCTCTTCAAGATAAGGCTAACGGTTGATCGCAGTGTGATCAAGTCACACCCTGTGGACAATGCGTCAAAGCCGGTCGCATATGCCCAGGGTATCGCAATGCTGTCGATCTCCTGTTCCATGATGAGAGTGCGAAGGTTGTTAGGAAGAGTAAAGGCCAGCCTTCAAGATCAACTTCCACGTCAACACCAATTGAGAATGCGGTCGCAGCACAGAGCTTGACTCCTGTCAATCTCACTAACTTTGTCGTGTACCAGCCATGGGATGACTTGGGTGTCCACTTCTTCATGTCGAACTACGTCGGCACAGATCCTGCCGTGTCACAGCTTCATTACCTTCCAGACTTCTATGCGAGGTCAGGATACGCAACTTCGTCATTGCAGAAAACGATCATTGCCAGCGGTTTGGCCGGCTATGCGAGAACAGCTCGTCGGGCTGATCTGATCGAACAGTCCACCAGGACTTATGTTGCCGCAATACGAGACATCAACACCACGCTGTCCAGCCCCCAGACTGCCGTTCAGGACACCACGCTCATGTCGATCATGATGGCTGCGATGTTTGAGACTATGCTAGTCTCGCCAGAGTCAGGCATGCACAACGTCAGCAAGCACCTCGAAGGCGCTATGTCAGTTGCATACCTGAGCTTGCAACAGCGAGCGCCAAGCGACATTTTCAAGGCGTTACTTAGCACCCTGATCCAGAGTGTGATCATGAACTGCTGGATTCAGCACGTACCATTACCTTTCCGGTATAAGCAGATCAGACCATACGTTCCCGAAAGGATCAACCCCACCTCGGTCCACGCAAAACTCGTGGACATCCTGTCGCGAGTGATTGAGTTCAGAGATGACCTCAAGGCAAGGTCGTATTCGAATCCCGACGCGATACTGCAGAAGGCTTTAGAGCTTGATGCTTCTTTGAAGACCTTCATTGAAGAGATGCCACACCATGCGTCTTTTGAAAAATGCTGGATGCCGACGATACAGGCGACAGAAGTGCAGCAACTGGTGTACAATTGGGTTTTTCATGGTGAGACCCTCGTAGTTTAGGTGTGTGGCTCTTCGCTGACCAGTCTAGCCTACCCGCAACAGTTCGCCGGACATTTCTGGAACAACGTTCGGTCTTGCCGCATACATCTCCATCAGCTCATCCATCAGCAGTGCTCTATACTTCTCTCTTCCAGTACAGGAAGCGAATACACGAATCTGCGACTACAAAGATCAGCCTCCGAGTCACTGACGATACTGCTCGCTGAGGAGATATGTGCCACAGTCCCACAGCTGCTCTCATACTCTGACTACCTGAATCATTTCGTGGAGTCGACCGAGTATGCTCTGCCAACACGCACAAGATCATCGAACCGCGGCGAGGGCTTGACGGCATCAGGCTCTTCACAGCACACGATGGCAGCATCAGAAGACTCTGGCTCCAACGTCTCCACATCAAACCACTCCACCGCATCAAGCCCACACTCTACATCCACGCAATCATCATACGCGTCCAACAAAGACGCCCCCAGGAGCTACGCATCCAAGATTCCCCCCTTCACACCCGGCGCCCTCGACCCCGCCAGCGCCTTCCACCTGCTCCTAAAACTGCACAACCTCACCCTCGTTCCCTGGCTGCCCTTCAGCATGAAGTCCTGGATCCAGGGCCGACTCACCTGGATCGAGAATAACTCGGACCCATACAGCGCCTCCCGACTGCTCTCCATGATCACCAAACGGCCCTGCGACGGCTTCCCCGTCTCTACTGCACCGGGCCAGATACCTCACGGCGGGATTTGCGACACCATCGCGCTCACGCCAGCAGACCAGCGGCTCTGGTTCCTCGCGCATAGTTGGCTGTTCGTGGGGATTGATTGGAATGCAGATTACTATTCGGAAGCAAGTACCTCGTAAAAAGATGATGAGCGAGAGTTGACTGGGATAGCAATAGGATGGAGGAACGCGCATGACGAACGAGAACGGATGGCAGATGAAGATGGATGAGGAATCCAGGTATCCGGTTACATCAACGATACCGTCACCATTGATGCAAGAGGCAAGTGTCTCGTTCGAAGATTGGCAAGCACGACCTGAATAGAACAGCAATAGGGCGACGCAGCGCGCCGGCGACACAGAGATAAGAGAGGCTCATGATGATGGACGAGGGATCAATTTCGCTATGACGCCCGACGTGAAACTGATCTGGAGAAAGCCGCACTGGACGTTTGGATAAAGGAGATGAAAGTACACGGCAGACGAGAAAACGCTTTATGCAATGGGCCGAGCAAAGAAGGACATAAAACTTCCGTCTATACATTCTCTCTACGAAGAGACACCGAAATCGATCTAAGAAATGCAATTCTAGTATCCTGCCGCAAAGCACTTTCGCAAGCAGGATCCTGCCCAAAACGCCCGCTGTCATAATGTAAGCATTCGATAACAGCCTCTAGCCCCTCTCATATGAGACGTTGGAAAGGTGTCTACAAACGGCGCTCCAACGAGAACATCAGTCCTGCGTAAGATCCAGCTGCTTCTTCTCTCACACCTCGAGCGCCCTTTCCAACTTCCCTCTCCCCCTGCGTATCACACCCACCAGCCCCGCACCATCATTCTCCTGCTTCTTCCTCAGCAGCCCCCAACAATAGCTCGGCGGCGCCTCATCCAATCTCTTCCCCCAGAGTTTCCCATCCTGGATTCTATACCGCTCTTCTTTCGACTCGTCCAGGCCCTTGGGGTACAAGTCTGCAAAGGCCTGCTGCAGCTTGGGGCCGTTCTGGTACTCGAGGCCATTGAAGAGCGTACGAAGATACTCCATGGGCACGCTGTCCATGCGGCGGCCGTGGTAGCGGCCGGAGGTGAAGCAGTAGTTGTTGTTTCTGCGTGCTTTTGAGGAAGGTTTCAGGCGGGTGGGAAGGGCGGTATCGAAGCCGACGCCGTGGCGTGAGGGTTTGGCTGATGTGTCTTGTGCGGTTTGGATGGATGAGTCTTCTGACAATGGCACAGTCAAGGAGAAGGGAGGTGGTGGTGTGGTGTCGATGCCGTAGCGGCCGAGGGCGCCAAGGTGGTAAGTCCCCTTGACCGGGTAGGAGAGGTACTCTCCAATTTGAAGGGGTTCGTATGGCTGGTGCGACTGAGGGTCAACTTGTGCAGGCACGGAAATGGTGCCCTCTTTGTACAACGACAGAGCTGCAATAGCTTCAGTGACTGTGAACATGACGAATCTGAAAGATACACCTGCAGGAGGTGCAATCTTCTTCGGGTGTGCCTTGTCCCTTTCTTTTCCAATCACTTGATGTCCTTGATCCTTGTCTGACTTGCCAGGATTGACCTGATTGACCGGAGTCCCAGGTGGAGGCCCGCACCTCTGATCCTGAGTGGGCGCTCTGTTGCCTACATCGGCAACCACGGCCTCCGCCTTGTCGACCTCTTCCAAACCATCCTCTTCGAATTTGAGCTCAGCTGTCCGCCGTGCAGTCGGTGCTGCGGGTTTCTTTGTCTTTCCCTTGCGTCTTGGGCCTAACGCGTATCGCGAGTCGGCGTCTTCGTCTTCCGTGTCTTGCGAAGCTGCAGGTTGGGGTCGCCGTGCCGCCTCGTCTTCGCTCGAGTCGATGTCGTCAGTCAGGTCCACCTGTGGAGGCTGTCGCGAGCCAATGACGCCATTGCCATTTGTCTTGGGTTCGGTGTCATCCTCTTCCTGAACTTGTACTTGCTTGCACGCCTGACGCTCTGCTTCTCTCATCGACTTGGGTGGTCTCCCAGGTCTCTTCGCCGCTCTTTTCGCTGCTCTCGTTGCCGGTGCAGACTCTGTAGGCACGGGATCTGTTTTGACCTTGGCAGTGCTTTTCACCTTCTTTCGACGCTTAGACGAAGGTTGGATCGGCGGCTGCGCTGCGCTCGGTGCGGCATCGTTGCTGCGTTTGCGTTTCGGCGGAGCGACAGGTGGTAAAGCAGGAGGCTCGGTCGACTTCGATTGTCGGCGTGTCGTCACCATTGCGACTCAAGCGCTACCTTTGTGCCGCTGTGAGCTGTGAACGAGTGACTATGGTGTTGTAGACTCTCAGGCAGATGGCGTCAGTGTTTAGAAAAAGTGAGCACGGACTGCAACGCCAAAATGGAGGCAGTCGCGACCCCCCACGTGCACCATCTTCCAGTTTCATGGGTAAACCCTCCCTTGTCGGCCGGTCTTTCCATTGAAGTCTGCGAGTGCTTCTTTCAGACCAGGCCAAGAGTGAACAACAGTTGGCATGCCCTCTAATGTCTTTATGTAGTTCTCGTCCACTTCATCAAGACGCTTGCCTTTAAATGCGCCCTTGGGGAACTTGTACTTCTCAGATGGTGAAGCACCGTTCAAAGCACCGCCTCGTGTACGTCTTGGAGCTTGTACTGGTGCTTGTGTTGGTGGCTGTGGGTTCGTGACGGTCTTTCGCAGTTCTGGACGGTGGTGATCGAATGCTTCTTTCAAACCGGGGTGTCTGCCGTCGAAGATAAATGATTGCCCACCGATGGTGCGCAAATAGCTCTCTGGCACGTCTGAGATGTGGCTGTTCTTGTACCTCCCCCAATCAAAAACATAGTCTTGCACAAAGTCGTGGTCTGGGAGTCGTGGCGCGGCGTTCGTTAGGTTGTTGACAGCCGGTCGCTGTCCTCTTGGGAAGTCTGAGACGTAGGCAGATGATCTCGTTGAGTGATCGCCAGCACTTCTGGTCGAAGCCTGTGCGTTCGTCTCCTCTGTGAACTTGATGTGCGAATTTTGCGTGGCATGGTGGTTATTGGTGTAGATGGCCTCAATCTCGACCTCCACTACCTCTCCACTAGCATCGAATCTGCCCATCTTCCTTGCAGCCAAAGGAAACCCAGCCTGGTGCATGGTGTCGTAGATGGACACTGCTTCCAGCGCAGTGAACATGACTTCTGCCCTCCTCGGTCTCGCTTTCCGTGGCCGAACCTCTCGAAGATTGATTATCATGTCGTCTGCGCTGTCGTCTGTGTCGACGTCGCTCATCGAGTAGTCCATGTCAGAGCCGTCGTCGGTGAGCTCGCCCTCCTCAAGATCTGAGTCGTCCAGCGCGATCGGGTCGAACGAGCTACCACCGCCTGCTCGAGCGTTGTTGTTCAGCGTGCCGAACTGATTCCCACTCCTCTGAGCCTTCACAAACGACCTAAACTCTTCTGCGCCATCGTTGCTGCTCTGTCCTCGTGCTGGGCGACCTCCAAAGTTGCCTCCTCGACCGCGACCGCGACCACGGCCGCGGCCACTACGTGTCGCTCGCATCTGTCCTTTCGATTTCGGTGGTGGAGGCCGAGGAGCTGACTTCGCATTTGCACTGCGCTGTGCAGCGACGCGTGCGCGCCGCTTTTGGCAGGGGCGCGGCATAACGTGACCTTTGACGACCTGCATGGGTAAATGTTGAAGACTCGGGATGACGCTTGAGGCTGAGTGTGGCGAAATTCGGGGAGTGTGGACCTCTCGTGTTGCGAGCCAACATCAATCGAGTCTGTCGAAGTCTTTCATCAATCATCACAACACAATACTATACCCATAGAAAATTAGCATCCGAGAGCACGATCGAAGTGTTGTAGTATTTTTCGCTCAACAGAAAAAGGCCTCTTAACAATTGCTTTCGGCATGGGAGCGCTTGACGCTGTGTGAATTGACATCATGGTAGGATTGCATGCTCTGCAGCTACCGAACCTTGGAAGCTGTTTGTGGATATGAAGGCGTTCACAAAAAGAGCAAGATACTAACAGCTTCAGATGATCCAGCGGTGGCACCTCCCCACTTGGGTACTGCCTCAACATTTGGCCCCCAAACACGCTCAGCCCCCGCAGCCTCGCCTCGTTGCCTGACTTCTGTCCAAAGCATGCCTTTTACAGCTACACTCTCTATACGGTGCATTTCTAGCGTACTTCAAGATGATGGACCCGCTATCGTTTATTGCGGGTATCGTTGGCATCGCTGCAGCGAGCGCTCACCTGGCAAATACGGTCCACGACTTTGGCGACAGGTCAGCAATACACGCTCACAAATGCATGATATTGGCTCAAAGATGTCACATCTCTCTACCAATCTCAAAGATCTCGCCACTATCTTAGACTACGGCCACGGCAAGTACAAGTTGCAGGTACTTATTGACACGGAGTCCATCATGGAGTGTGTGGAGAAGGTCCAGAAAGAGATACGGCAGATAGTCAAACAGAATAGCGGTATCTGAGCTCGAGTGAGGTGGGCGTTGAGCTCTGGCAAGATCGCCGAGCTTTTGGACCGGATCGAAGCGCTCAAGTCCTCACTGAGCAATGTGCTTGCCACTGTGCAGCTAGCCATTACTCACAGTGAGCCAAAACAACCTGACCTCGAGTGAGGTTCATCACATCATTGCCAAAACATCTGTACTGACAGCATGCAGGATCGAGCGGCTATAACAGTTAATCATTTCTGGGATCAAAGAAATACGCCAATCGGTGGTCAAACTGCAACAGGCTAAGCCAGCAGTCATGTTTGAACCACTCAAGATGCCCACTACAAGCCAGACTCCTGCGCTGCCAGACACTCTCGAGCACCAAGGCCTAACCCTACCTGACGCTACTTCTGATGAGGGTTCTGGACTGCAACTACACCAGAGGGCAGCTCACAATGCAGCAGAGGCTATACAACCCAGCAAATCTCAGTTCGAGACTGCGGCTTGGCTGTATCGCATGACGTTGACTAGCTCTGTTGTTGCAGTAAATGCAATAAGTGAAGGTGTAACCGCGCAGGGCAGTAAGTCAGGGGTAACCGCGCCCGGGATATCAAACCCAAGAATGTCTTGGTTCACAAGGCCAATGTCTTACTAGCTGATTTTGGTATTTCCACGATTTTCTGGATACGACAACGTGACCTTCAACAGCTACACAGCGATACTGCTCGCCGGAAGTCGCGGCTCATGAGGGACGTAATGCATCTGCAGATGTGTGGTCTCTCGGCTGCGTGTTCTTAGAGATGCTATCAGCTCTACAGACCAAAGACTTGAGTTGGGCAAAGGTGTTGAAGGGTTGAGATGTTGATTTATCCTCTGAGCTATTGGCTGGAATCGATCGGGACTATATAGTAGAAGGCAATAGCTCTCAAGATCAATCAATCGTCTCGACACTTCCACAGTTCTGGACCTGGAACGCCCTCAACGTAACTTACTACTCTATCTTCTTCTTTACATGACCAACTATGCAACCAGTTATAGCGTTTTGCATCCTACAGCAATTGAGAGTCTTTCACGGTTGTATCACCCATTTATATGCGGCAAAACCTATCAGGGATCACGAGAGAAGAAAATATTAATGTTTCTGATCGAAAACGTGAACTGCATTTTGGCAGAATTGCTTGGAGCCGAACAGGATGGTGATGCAAGACAGAAATTAGTTAAGAGAGTAGCGTTAGAAAAGCAGAAAAGAACAGAGGAAGGGGAGCGGCTCAGGAACCAGAGACCAGAGAAGAAAGAAGAAGAGCGACTGGGGACAAAGAGAGCAGGGGAACTGAAATCAAATCAACTAGTGCTAGGAGAGCAATCGTGGAAACAGACAGAAGAGAAAGAGAAGGAACAGCAACCGTGGGAACAGAGAGCAGACAAAAAGAAAGAAGAGCAATTGAGAAGACAGAAAGCTATGGCAAAACCCTCATTCGTCGGAAGGATTCGGGAGAGGTTCCTTTGATACCTCATCACTACAGTAAATCAGAAGCAGGACTAAGAACCTAGGCCCGATAATCTAGAAATTCCGACTTTATGCTCAAATGTCGTTAGAACCTCTGTTTTGTCCACACTCATGCGGTCGGCCACCCGTCAGTTCCAGACTCATCAACAGTATATGTACGAGGGATGGCTGAAGTAGCACAACACCCAATGGTGAAGACTCTGTGCTTGAAGGCTGTCCGTAGGATGTGAAGGAATGTCATCACTGTTTCCTGTTTGCCTTGAGCCCCCTTGAAAACCTAAACCGTATTGGTTGCGCCCCATTATCGCCCTGGAAATGCGAACACGGTGAGATTAGACTCTGAGGGGACACTCCAGAGAAGGCTTTAATTGAGTATATTATTTGTCGACAAACACAGAGCATACTTCCAGACCACAGCAGATGCCTTGGAGGCCGTAAGGGTCGACAGTAACAGGAGGGGGGTGATGACGGCATTTCTTGAATGGGGAAAAGAGGACGCCCCGATGACAAAAGAGGCGGTAGCAGCAACTGCGATTAATGGTAACAAGGAGGCAATAAAACCTTAACACGCTTATCGTGGCCTTTAGCATGCGCAAAGACCTGATGACATAGAACCGCATCGATAATCAGTGACCGCATTGATGCGCCTTGCTTATCAAACATAGATGTAGCATATAGCCACAACGCCCAGTGGGTCGCCTAACAGGGCTGACGAGAGACAGCCTTGCTCAAATGTAGAAGGTCGTAAATCGTGGGTAGGCCTGATGGCGGCATTACCCAATCAACGGTCTTGATTTCTTTGCAAGGCAGCATTCAATATATGTCTTCCCAAACATGGACGTCGAATGCGATATTTAAGATGGTAAATCCGCCGGTTTCGATTTCTGGGTTTGTTGTGAGCAACAAACAAAAGCAAACAACATGAGAACCCAGAATCGCATACTCCTAACTGTGGCGGGCATCATAGCGCTCTGCCACAGCTTCATTCTCCCACCTCCAACCGGCCAATTCAACGTCGGCTCGAAAGCATTCATCTTCCCCAAGCTCACACTCGACGATCCAGTAGCACCAAACGGCACCGGTACCTTCATCCTACTCAACATATACTACCCAACCGAACAACCCGCCCCACCCACAAAATACATCTGGCCCGATCTATCTAATCTCTACGAAACTTACTATAATCTCTCAAACGGTACATTCGGTAACATTACCGCGCCTATAGCCTACTCCGCTCCACCCCTCCCTCCAAGAAAGTGGAAGAAACTGCATCTCCCGACACTCATATTCCATCCCAGCTTCGCAGGCCCACCGTCGCGGCTCTTTCACGCTTTGCTCTCCAATCTAGCCTCTCACGGCTACTCGGTCGTGGCATTGGACCATCCGCACGAGGCGCCGTATATTGAGCTGCCTGATGGTACGGGGGTCACCGGCCTACCATTCAACTACCAGACCGACACGGAGGAGAAACTGAAGTTCGTGCAGCGCGTGCACGATTACCGTCTCAACGATGCATCAGCGGTGCTGAATGCCATACCGGCGATATCGAAACAATTAGCCATCCCGCTCAACGCCACGCACTTTTCTTTCGTCGGCCACTCGCTTGGCGGCTCCGCAGCGCTGGCGCAGGTGGTATACGAGCGAAACTCTACAAACCCACGCAAACACACCATCCTCGGCGCTCTAAACACAGACGGCAGTCTCTGGTCCCCCATTTCCGCCAACGATTCCTCAGTGGACCTGCGCATCCCCAACCTCCTCCTGAGCTCAGCGCAGCACAAAGGCGATCCGCTGTTTCATGACTTCGATGTGCAGCAGTCTGCCTGGGCGAAGGAGATCAATGTCGGGGGAAGATCCAATCACACGGATTTCTCAGACTTGATTGTTTTGAAGCAGGGTCTTGGGATTACGGGGGGTCAGGGCGCTGTGACCGCTGAGAGAATGATCAATATCACGCGAACGCTCGTTGGGAGTTTCCAGGGTCTGCTGGTGGGGAGAGGTGAAGGGGTTTTGAGCGGCTCGGAGGAGGTGAGGAAGGCTTGGCCGGAGTTGGAGTGGTTGTACAATGGAACAAGGTCTTTGTCTGGATGATAGGCGGTTCAAGTATCCCTAGCGTTGAAGTCACTGGCCTCATCTGGCGATAGTACAAGCGAAATTGCACTATTAAGTTTACGGCTGACATACAAGGTTCTCCCGTCTCTTGCTTGGCAGTCATGCTGATTCGTTGTGCGGTTGCCCATGAGTCGTCTGTCGATCATACCGAGTCAAGGAAATCCCGCTGTGCTCTCGTGCTTTTCACTTCTGCCATTTCCACAGCTGCCATGAGCTCAAGGAGCTACTTCCAGCTGTCGAGCCAGGTTTCAAGGTTGGCACGCTTTGGCATTTGCGCTTTGGCATTTGGCGAAGTGCCAGATATCGTGAGAGAAGCTGAGTTTCTCGTTCTGCTGTTGATGGACAAAGCCGGCTCTTGAGTTTCTGCAATCTGGCGTGCGGGATATCCAGATTCATGATCCAGTGGAGTCGGCGCTCTGAGATCGTTGCCGCAATTTCGCTGTTGAACTGCCTTAATTCCAGTTCCTTCTTCTCAAACTTCGTCAGTTCCTTCTGGTAGTTGCTGTACCAGGCTGAATACTTTCGATATTCATGTTCGTTAAGATGCTCGAGGTCGTACATGGTGTCGTCCTCTCTTTCTCTTCCATAGAAAACGCCTGCCTCTTTCTTTGCAGGCTTCTCATCTTCACGTGTTGGAGTTCAGTGAACTGTACGCAAAGGGAAGAAGTTGAAGATTGTACTGAGGTTGTATTGGGTGAAGCTACAAAAAGTATATATATGTGGATAGCTGTAAATAACGCTAGTGTGACTTGGCAGTCACTCTCATAACAGGTGAGGTACAACAGGCAGGAGCACCCCAAACCGTGATACCCCCCCCCCCCAGTTGTCACCACGTCAGTGAATTGGTGATAACTGACCTATCCAGTAGGTTGACTACAAACAATGTATTTGCATTAGGTGGTAGGCCATTATCCATCTGAGTACGGTCACCATGCTTTCAATGTGACTCCCATTCAGTCAGAGCATTCTTGATTTGCTTTGCAATTGTAGGGTCCTTTCAAGCTTGTTCAACCTTGCAGACTCCAATAGGTGCTGGCTGTTGCAATTCGTGCCTTAAGCAAAGCTCGTAGACACTATTCGATTGGTTCTCGGGGATGAGCAGAGGTACAGAAAGCCGTAGGGGTTGACAGTCACCTAAGCAAGGCTCGGGTGGTCAGGGGTAGACTATCCGGGCGAGGCGGTAGTAACCTTCGTAATAGTCAGGTAGTCGTCTAGTCAAAGACCGTGACGACTGGTTGCAATGAGTAGTACGGAGTATACTGTCTGGCTCGAGAGCAAGTGAGATTCCAATAACAAAGTTGATTGACGAGGTTGAACACGATGCCATAAGGGCAGCGTGTCTACTTGTTATATACTTTAGCAGGAGGATTTGCTCAGATCGCTCGGTATCGAGTATACTGCTCGTACCAAGTTTACTGACGCGGCCTAACTGCTCGAGTTGCTTGACCGAGATTGATGATCATACTGAGTATCGCCGACGCGGCCTCACTGCTCGGTTCGACCGAGATTGATGATCATACTGAGTATCGCTGACGCGTCCTAACTGCTCGAGTGGCTCGAGTTGCTCAACTGAGAGTGATGATCATACTGAGTATCGCCGACGCGGCCTCACTGCTCGGGTCGATCGATAATACAGTTCCTTGGCTCCTCTCGTATCGTTGCGTAGTCCTGTTCGTTCAGTGTTGTTGTGCGAGTTACTCCTTGATCGTAACAGGTACTTGGGTTCTTTACAGTTAGTGCTGCTACTAATGGCTATACAAAAAAGAAATCTATACTTCTGGATGGCTTTTAGTCATCTGAGAGAGAATATCTGTCAAGGTTGAGGTGTCTCCTTGCAGTCAGCCGCATGAGCGCTTATCTGCTGATTGGTTGCTACGTCGCACGATTACATGTTGACAGCCACACGACATCATTGTAGACGTTTTCTTATGTATAGCTCCCCTCTGTAGTATGTATAATAGTTAGTTGAATCCTTCAGTCCTTCCCACATGCGTACTATCTATACTCCTCGACAATAGGTAGGTGACTACTAGCGAATACCTGCTGTTGTATGTTCTGGCCTTTTTCCTTCTACTAATGATACTCTTGCGTCATTTTATTAATTTGCTTAGCTATATTTTATAAAAAGATGCACCTCTTTCACATACGACCATAGGACGTTGAAAACAAGGCTTCCCGTTTGCTCAGCCCTATTTAAGCAACGTACCGGCGGATTAGTAGTTAGGTGGGTGACCACTAGCGAATACCCGCTGTCGTATGTTTTGGTCTTGATGCCCTCTCTTTTTGCACCCTTCGCTAACAATCGCATCCAAATGCTCGCCACATTATGAAGCAGAGCGCAAGCTGTTTCACCTTTTGCTAAAATGGTCCTAACTTTTGCCTTTGGGAGTCGATGTATATGCTAGTCGCGGATTGGTGCCGTGTGTGACGCTCATGCATGCCCAGCTAAAGGCTGGCTGGAACGTTACGTGCAGCAAGGTATCACCCACCCTAAGCCTGATGGCAACATAGCACTCAAAGCATGTCCGTCGCTTTCAGCCATTATCGACTCACCGAATGTCCTGTTACTCACTTGCGTTGAGTTTTACGTTTTTGCTATGGAATCGTCAAACACAGCAATGTAGGACGGGGTGTCGGTTGAACTGCCGCATTCTCGATCGTACCACTAAGTTCTCATTATACTGACAGATGAGAAAACGCTACATTTCTTTGGTAAAGGCGAGTTTGCGCGCTGATGCAGTAGTCTTCCCTCTTCAGAGCAACAGCAGCAACCGAACAAATGTATGTGCGCAATGCCATGCTCTGAGTGCATGTCTACTCACCGATCAGGGAGTATCGCCCAATTCGTACATGTTATGATCGCTCTGCTGGCACTTGGCACGTGTACAATCATACAATAGTCGTCGCACGCCTCGTCCTCAGCCTGGTCTGTTTTCCTCCTCAAATTCGACATGCGCATTCTACTTGCCAGCGCGCTGTTTGCGCATGTCATAGCACAGCAGCTCATTGCGAACCCGATTAACGACTTTTGCAGACGACATCAGCACCAAACCTGTGTGATTGACAACAAACTCTATGTCGACGGGGGGTTCATCTATTACGGCGCAGATGCCTCAAAAGATAACCCACAGCCAAGTGAGCTTTCCAATCGTGTGACGAACTCGTCTAATGTCATGCAGTTCAATGACTGGTCAGTGCGGATTTGTCACAATTAGACACAGGTTTGCCTCCTCAGGAGATTGACTCCATCAAGGTATTCCTAAGTATGAATGTGTCCATGCTGTAGTAGGGACATGCGAACCTGAAACATGGTTGCTGACTGATATGCTTCAGGGCTTGGGAGTTCCATCTGTCAATGGTGGCGTCCTATGACCGGACGAAGTGAACAGGCTCTTCTATCTGTATGGCGGGGAATATAATAACGGAACTGTCCTGGAGTTCCAGATATTCTGGTTCTACGACACAATCAACAAATCCTGGAACAGGTCTCGAGGCTCCGACACTATAAGCAATGTATGGACAGATGCGGACGGAAAGCTGAAGGCTCTGTCGTGGCCTGCTTTTGGAGCTGGCACCGTAACTGATTCTGGGGTGGGGTATTATTATGGCGGATACCTCAGCAACAAATCTGTTGTAGACTGGAGCGGGGATCGCTTCATGCTGAACAGCCTGATATCCTTCGACATGACATCGCAATCCTGGAGCAACCGTACTTACGATAGCACGCCGCGCGCTGAAGGCTCGATGCAATTCATACCGGCTTCTGAAAGTGGTATGCTAGTGTACTTTGGTGGACTCGAGATGTCCAGTAAAGGCGAAGTTGAATACGTAAGTACGCCTATAACTGCGATGTCTCTTTGCTGACGTGAGACAGGCCAATATGAGTGCAAGTAATTTGAGCTTACATGCAGGCAAAGTGCTAAGTGTTCCTTACAGGACATATCAGTTTTCGATATCGTCCTTAACCGATGGTACATCCAAAAGGCTACTGGCGACATACCTCAACCAAGGCGTGGCTTCTGTACCGGTATATCGTGGGCGGCAGATCGCTCTTCATACAACATGTACGATAGCCATCAGTTTCCTGGAGTTACATGCTGACAGTGCAAGATATATGTTTGGAGGAATCAGTCCGAACGAAACTGCACTCGGCGATCTATACATCCTGACGCTTCCCAGTTTTACATGGATCTCAGTACGTAAACAGAAGATGCCTGTTTGCATCTTGAATAGAGCCCAGTTGACATCTCAAGTGGTACCCTGATCCTCAGCAAACAAATTTTGCTGGTGGCAAAGCCTGGTCGACGTGCGATGTTATTAATCATCGATCTCAAATGGTCATCATGGGTGGGCACTATACAAACAAGTCAACAGTCATATGTGATGTGCCTCAAGGCAAAGGTCAACATGGTCTTAATCTTGGGCAAGAGATGTTCGAAAGAGAGTTTGGCGGACAGGAGTGGAATAGCTTGAGGAGCAACCTGACGCAGTATCGAGTGCCAACAATATTGCTGCGGTTATCGGCGGCGGGTACGTATTCTAGCTACCCACCCCTACCTGCGCTAACAGCACATGTCTCAAAGGACTGATGGAGGTGCCGTGAAAACTACACCAGCAGCAGGATGGTCTGGATCAACAAACCAAGCCAGTTGGTTGGCAAGCGCCTTTGCCATGTCCTACTCTGCTGCAAGGAGGACGCCGACCCGGTCAGACATACCTGTGACGCCAACTGCTACCAGTTTCACACCGACTGAGCCACATTCAGACGATCCGAGCCCCGGAGCAATTGCCGGCATTGTAGTGGGAGTCTTCGTTGGGGCGGTCACGATGGGCATTGCCATAGCCTTCCTACTCAGGAAGAAGCGTGCAAAGACTCAAACTACAGATCAAGCTACAACACCTGAGCTGGAAGACCAAGACGAAACTTTGGCAAAACGAAAGTGGTTCCTCAAGGGCCGCTGGAGGAGCGAAGTCGAAGCAAAGGCCGATCCTCAAGAGCTGGACTCGAAAAATGTCAAAGTCATTCCAGGACCTCCGGTGGAGCTGGAAGCCTTGGAAGTGAGGCCTGCGGAGCAGATTACAGATGAGGACAGCCATGTCAGACGTTCGGAAGATGAAAGTACGCGGAGATAAGAGCATATTGCATCTTTTGGCTCTGCGAGCCGGAAATCGCTCAACATGTAGTGGCCATACAGCCCAAATACCGCACTGTCATACATCATCAATCCATGACTTACATCTCCTTCACCCCCCTCAAACACTCCAACTCCATCGGCCCAAACGTCCCACCCCTCATCCCCTGCCAACTCCTGACCAACTCCTCGCACCTCCTCCACCCCCACTTGAACTCCCTCTCCACCTCCTTGACACTCCTCTCGACCCACCCCTTCTTGCTTATCCGCCACCATTACCACCTCCTCCCCATCACATTTATGCTTGTGCTCCGATCAAGGCGCCTTCCCCATTCGCAAAGTGAATCCACAACTACGCGTGTTTTGTTAATATGGATTTTAGGCGTTGGGAGGGGAACCAGAATTCAGCGTTTCCAACGGACCGTAAACCAGTAGTGCCGAAGCCTATATCCAATAGTACCGACGGATTTTTGGTGTTGTTACGTACGTACGGCTCACGATTGAACGGGTTACGGACAGTAACAGTAAATCCAGACAGTAAATTTCCTATCTAGGCTAGTCTACAAAGTTGAGTGAACTGAATGTTCGGGTTGCTTCTAACTTCTGCGATACATGGCGGCTCAACTTGATGAGCGGGCTTTCAACTACACGGTTTTTTAAGCCAATTCTTCTGTAGTTGAAGTGCCTCAATAATACCTCCAGATAGTAGATTTCTATCTGTGCAGATGATGCGGCCAGCCATACTGAAGCAGCGCTCACACTCACAGCTAGTAGATGGGATGGACAGGAAACTGCAAGCCATTTTGAATAGTGCGGGATACCTGCCATAGCCAATTTAAGCCACCAACGCCGCGGGTCAGCCATCAACTCCTGATAATTGTCTTCTCAATTGAGGTCCTCATTGAGATTGTCGTTTTAATTGGCCAGTTTGTTCTCACACTTCCGACGCTTGGACCTGTGTGTGCCGTGAGAGTAACCCGGGTCCAAGTGAAGTTTGACAAACTTCCATGTGGGGTCCCCCTTGGTGAGGTCAGTAAAGGTCGATAAGAACAGCTCACGACACTTGTGTGAGCGGCAAACAGCTCGTACAAAGTTGTGAAGTTTTCCAACGATGCCGTGTGGTCGATATAAGTGAAACTGCTCTATCGGAGCTGCCTGAGCAGGCCGTTGTTTGAAGTTGAAGACTCCATCTCCATATAATGTAGCCTTAACAATGAGGTTGATGTGACTCACACAGCGGATGCGGCGCTCGGTACTGAGGCTGAGGTTTGCTTCTTTGTTGAGGTGATTTATGAGCTTCATGTTGTTGTTTGAGGCGTTATCGCCTATCAAACAGTTGAGGTTTGACTTGAAGTCGTATTCTCGGATGACTTTGAGTATCGCAAAGGCTGTGCGGAGGCAGTATGGTCACCAAGAAGGTTGTGAAAACCAATCAGAAGGTCTTGTTGGTTGTAATTGGCATCAACAAAGTGAGCAACAACACTCAAGAAGCTGAGATGATTCAAGGAAGTCCAGATATTGAAGCTAACAGCAATCTTACTGGTGTTGAAGTCGTGTCTTAAGCAAAGCTCGTAGGCACTATTCGATTGGTTCTCGGGGATGAGCAGAGGTACAAAAAGTCGTTAGGGTTGGTTATCACTTAAGCAAAGCCCGGAATGACAGAGGTTTGCCGTCTAGTCAAAGACCGTGGCGACAGGTAGCAACGAGTAGTACAGAGTATACTGTCTGGCTCGGAAGCTGAGGGTTGAGATTCCAATAACAGAGATGATTTACATACCGATCACGTGCACTTATCCTCCTGCGCCTGCCCACACCGTGACACGCGCGACGCTGCAAAAGCTTTACAATTGTCTCAAAGAGACAATCGTACAACCTCAAAAGCTTCTGCAGTTAAACAGAAGCCTGCGCGTCGTGCTGTGGGTGCTCGTAGTCATGCAAAGCCTGCGACACCTCCTCCGCCAGCTTGCACTCACACCACCCGCAGCGGCCGCACTCCCACCCTATATAATTGATTTGTATAGTAGAATATCGTTGCTTGGGTCTATAGAACATATTACCAATTTTTTCTGTAATAATAACCATTGTATGTGGCTCTACAGCCTCATATTTGTGGTGGTGGGCAGGGCCAAAAACGTGCATTGGTTGAATCCGTGCATTGGGTGCATAAAACAGTGACTTATTGGTCAACACTCCAAGCGCTGAAGGATATAATGCTTATGCCAACCCTCGTCTCTTTTCGGGATCCTTAGTTTTTTCTCCAGTAATTGGTACAAATTTGTGTATTCCCGTTCCGCATTTGCTGCATCAATGTTACTGGAAACGGTCAAATTGAGGACTTTTGTGGTGAACGATCAGGAGACAGCAAGTTCTCCCGTCTGATCTGCAGTCTGTCAAGGTACTGTTTTAGGGTCTCCGTTATTTAAAACCTGCTAGTAATGGACAAAGTGGACGAGTTGAAACGGTGCTTGGGTTCTTTACAGTTAGTGCTGCTACTAATGGCTATATGAAGAAGAAATCTATACTTCTGGATGGCTTTTAGTCATTTAAGAGAGAATATCTGTCACGGTTGAGGTGTCTCCTTGCAGTTGGCCGCATGTGCGCTTATCTACTGATTGGTTGCTACGTCGCACGACTACATGTTGACAGCTACACGACATCAACGTAGACATTTCCTTATGTATAGCTCCCTTCTGTAGCATGGAGAATAATCTGTTCAATCTTTCAGTCCTTCCCATATGCTTACTATCCATGCTCATCGACAATATCCGATGAGATATGCAGAGTTCATTGCCCTCCTTATTGGCTACAGTCGTATTAAATGCATAATATATTCTATAAAAATGAACACACCTTTCACATACGACCATAGGACGTTGAAAACAAGGCTTCCCGTTCGCTCAGCCCTATTTAAGCAACGTACCGGCGGATTAGTAGTTAGGTGGGTGACCACTAGCGAATACCCGCTGTTGTATGTTTTTGTTATTTTTCAACCCTCAGTTACATCAAATAGAAAGAAGTGCTTGTTGCTCATATACCGTGCTTGAACAGGCTCACCTTTTGCGTGCAACCAACACAAGGCAACAGATCGGGGGTCCAGTCATTCGTAGAACGTAACAGTCAACACACGCAAGGCGGCAGGAGTCCAACATGTTGTTGAAGTCGTGTCTTAAGCAAAGCTCGTAGGCACTATTCGAATGGTTCTCGGGGATGAGCAGAGGTACAGAAAGTCGTTAGGGTTGGTTATCACTTAAGCGAAGCTCGGAGTGATAGAGGTTTGTCGTCTAGTCAAAGACCGTGGCGACTGGTAGCAACGATTAGTACAGAGTATACTGTCTGGCTCGGAAGCTGGGGGGTTGAGATTCCAATAACAAGGTTGATTGATGAGGTTGAACACGATGCCGTAAGGGCAGCGTGTCTACGTGCTACATACTTTGAGAGGAGAGGGGTTGCTCGGGTTGCTCGAGTCGCTCGAGTTGCCTGAGTTGCTTGATACTAAGAGTACTGGTCGTACTTAGCATTGCCGACGTGATCTAACTGCTCGGATCGCTTGATACTGCAGTTCCTCGGCTTCTCTCGTATCGTTGCGTAGTCCTGTTCGTTCAGTGTTGTTTAGCGAGTTGCTCTCTGATCGTAACACATGTCTGTGCCTTTGCGACCGCTGTCAGACTGCCAGCTGAAGCGCCACAGATGGCATGCAAAAGGTCGCTATCGCGCTTTCTCAAAGTGCGGAAGGTATATTTGTTTCAGAATGATACGTGGTCGTTTGCAGTGGCTGGCAGCGGCGTTGCATGAAAAATTATTGAATATTTATGATCTTATGTACCGTCCCACAACATTGAAAAAGTAGCAGCGACAGAGTCTTTGAACTAAAGAAAAAATTCTGATACAGGCAAAGAGAACTCAGCGACCTGTCGTCGTTGGTGCCATTTAAAAGCGCGAACTACGACGCCGATCCCTTTTCGACCTGCTCTCCGCTGGTTTGCTCGACTTATAGGCTTTTGTCGGAGTGCAGTACACCTCTAATCTTGAAAACGCACGCGACTGATGGTTCAATCGGTTGCAGTGTCTTTCGCTGTCTGAAAGATCGTACTCGTCATCGTTCTCTTCTTGCCCACTCAAGTCTTCACCGCTGCTGGCCCCATTGTCACTACTTTCTTCATCCTCTACGCTCTCACCTTCCGTGCTCTCATCCTCTGAACTTGATGGTACGTACGAGGCATCGGAATCATCCTCAGATGGTTCATCATTGTAAATGAATGCAGACATATTTTCCTCCTCGTCTTCCTCACTTTCCCACTGTCTCCTGGTGTGAATACTCGCATATCCCTCATCTGAAGTATCATCGATTTCTCCTCCATCTTGCTCCGTAAATCTATTCAATTGTATTTTCGGAATGCTGGCTCTGGCCAATCGCCTATCGAGAGACCCAGGAGCTGTCTTACCATGTGGCAGAGTGGGCCTCGCTGGGGTGCGATGTCGACTTCTCGAGGCGGGCGAAACCAATTTCTCAAGATCCGCCGTCTCGCTATATGGTTCACAAGATGCGGCCCTTCTCTTTTGTATCACTGTATCTCCACTGGGTGTGAGGGAGAATATCTGAGGACGATTTTGACGAACGTCATGAATCCATCTTGAGATCTCGGGCTTAACGCGAGCATATACCCAATCTTTCACATTCTTCACAACCATACGCAGCGCCATGATGCCCCAGGATAGCTCTAGTGAGGTCGCCCAGATGCAAACCATGATTATACGACCCTCTTTGTGCCATGGTTGGCTTTTTTCGCTGCGTTTGCCCTTACTTGTATGTTAAATCACATTTTACTTGGACGAGACTATGGGACTTACCGGCTTCTCCCGATAGGTGATCCAGAGCTTGACAGCTGAGCCAACACAAGTAAAAGAGAACATGACTCGAGCGTTATGCAAGTTGGAACTGTCTCTTGCCCTTGCAGCCAAATGTTCTCGCAGAGTAAGTCCTGCAGCGGAGGCATTTGCCGCTTGACAATAGCAGAATTGCGCTCTTTTCTCATGGTCCCTCGATTTGGCTTTGTTGTCTTTGTGCTCATCATCTGCAACCAGTTCTGCAGTGCCACGTTTGACCTCTACGACGGCCCACGGGAAACACATCAAATCTTTGGCCTCTAATGGCTTAGCTTTATCATTCGCTACCCAATTGTGCAAAGCTGTCGTTGGTGCTGAGATGAGGCTTTCTTTTTTTCTGTTTCGTAGCTCCCCGAGGACTGTCAAAAAGAAGCTTTCCACTTGATGATCGCCCTCTGAAGTCCGAAACAACTCGTCTTTGGGTGAAATGACAGGGAACCCATAAGTGAGGTCAGGTTTCGGCTGTGAGACTCGTGTAATCTTAGGGTTCAGTCTGGCCCACTGTGGAAACTCATTCCAGAGAACGTTTCGCTGCCTATGAATGTCAGTAGGAACGGAGCGCATTGTAAGAAAGATGATAAGTACAGTTCCCACCCATTGAGCTTTTGCCTGATGATGTTACTTTAGTAACGTCTTTAGATACCTCTGAACTTACTCGTAAGAACTCGAGCCCCTATTGGCCTTGTGGAAGTCCCAGAAGACATACTCGCAGAGGATCTGTGTCCATTTGTCCTCATTCTCATTCCTCTGGTGACACAGTCGTACGTCTTCTAAAGCATGCTGATAACTTTCTGGCTTCAGATGATCTCCTACAGCTGCAGAAGTGGTGTAATCCTCTCGCTGGAGATAGTCGAAATTATCAACAGGCCTTAGGCACCAATCTTCTCTGCGAGCATCGTCGCGATCCTGACCGTGGAGATAAAACTGCTCCAGTTCTTCGTTGAATGTATTCCTTGTAGCTTTCGGAAAACGTTCCTGTAACCGCGTTATGGCACGACCTATTGGCTGTAGCCAACTGTCCAGTTCATCGATATTGGAGACCTTTTTGATGAATTCAATACCATGACCTCGGAGTTGCTTCCTGCTCAATTTGGGCTTCTCAGTATTTTTTTCTGGCGCCATGTTGCTGATGTGTTTTTTGTCTGAGCACTCAGGAGCGTACAGGCCCGCACCTTTAACATAGATTGGCCAAGTTCCACGTTCTGGCTGTTGGCTCATGCGAAGTTGCGGCGCAGTGCAGGTGGCTGAGTCAAGGCGAAACCGAAACATTAGTTGGCAGAGAACCTGTCCCTTTGGCTTTATGCAAATCAGCCACTACTATACATTGCAGGAGAGCCAACAAGTATTGTCGTAATGAAACCATAGATGAACGTACTGCAACTCGATCTATTCCATCGCAGGCGGGTTTGGGGGGGGGGGGGGGGGGGGCGGCACCACACTAATGCAGGGGCATTATTGCTAAGACCACTAAGTTGGTGACAATAAGTTTGTCCTGCAGATCCGCAATCAAAAGGGACTAACTATCTAGGTACGTGAGCCTGCCTCCAATCTTAACACACCAGTAGCCGCCATCTTGTTGTTTTAACCCCATGCCTTCACACCCGAAGTAGACTGTAATCTCAATATTAGGACTGCTCCTTTACTAGAATCCTTCCGCTTTGGAGTTCAACGCTAGATGCCATGTAACAGGCAGCACTACCCTTCGCCTTTTTGCTTTATCCGTGGCAGATGCGTGTGTGTTGTTGCGTGCCCACAGGGCTTTCATTATGCAATGTACATGTTGCCTCAATAGAGCCGTTGAGTTGGCACATAAATAAGGAAAGTCGACGTTCTGCTTCGACGTGAAGAGGAGGTTGAATCCTCTAGATATGCACCAATTTTTCTAATCAAGATCAATGCCATCAACTGCCTGCTTGACGAGCGAGCAGGGCACGGTCGGATTCGACACACACACGGGAACCAGCTGCTCCATCGACGCGCACTGACATGATGACACGTCAAGACCCAGAGGACTCCTTTCCAGACCATCCCAAGATCCATCTCCGCGACAGCGCGCGCAGCCATACTCGACCTGTACCCACGCTAGCTACCTTTTATGAGCAACCAAAGGCAAAGTCCATGTCCCCAGCTAATTTTGAAAGCTCGTAGGACCTTACTCTATTGAGAAACGCGCTCGCCAGCACACACGCTATCAGACTTCGAAGTGCAATACCCACAACTGTAGTGTCATCAGTTGGATACGCGAACGCGGAGGATACAAAAAAACCTCCCTGCTCTGCTTACTCGTGCTTAGCAAACAGAGAGGGGCACACACAAGGAAGCTAAGGGGACAAAGAGGAGGATCAAAGAACGGAATAGCCGCACGACCTGCAATAACACTCAAAACGACGATCAATAATCATGAGTATAAATTGATTGCAATACCATGAACTACCACATGTGGCCATAGGAAATTATAGTACAGTAAATTTACTACTGTATAGGTATGCACCGCGCTGGAACAAAGCGTGGGAGTGCGATTGCCCGGGCCACACACTGCCTTTGATTAGATGTCATGTGGCACGGTAAGGCCTTCCTTATTTATACATGGCATTATTGCTTTGATCCCAGCGATGAACGCTGCAAGTTAGATTTTGCCTGTGCTGGCACAGTGCTCTAGGGCATGTCAAACATAACGCAGCAGAATTATCACTAAATGCCTGTTTACGGATTCTGATATGCCAATCTCCTGTCACTGTCTCCAGAAGTCAGGCGTCAAGTTGCCGTTACAGGATAATTAAGAACATTTGGGTCAACCGGACAGGAGACAGCAAGGCTTCCCGTTCGCTCAGCCCTATTTAAGCAACGTACCGGCGGATTAGTAGTTAGGTGGGTGACCACTAGCGAATACCCGCTATTGTATGTACTTTTGTATTTTTTGCTTCTCTTCACACCCTTTGTAAGTAACAAATATGCTGGGGCTACTCGTAGGCCTCCAAATGAGATTTTGCTGTGCATACGTTCGATACTTCGTCCTTGGAGATCTCCAGCAAGCCTCATGACCTGCGGATTTCGGCACGGTCTCCATACACCACCGTCAACCCCAGCCAAGGAAACACTTCTCCGCAAAAGTCTGCATTGCCTACGGTTGCCATATCAGGCGGTACCAAGGCGCAACACGCGGGGAATATGCAGAAGCAGGCGCAAACTGCTGATGCCCATTTGCCGTCCGTAGAGATACCGACAGGCCTAGTTTGGAGCGGTACATAACAGCCCGAGGGACGTTTGAACTCTGGAAACTGGCATTGCGACTCCAATCCTGAATGTCATACCAACAATGAAAGTGGTTCTCACCTCGCTGCTCGTGGCGAGCGTCACCAGCTCTACAGCCTCTACTCGACCGTCCTTCCTCGCATCGCTAAATTGAATTCGGCCTGCAATACGATCTCTCCTACAGATTCAGTCGTAACGGCGAAGAATGGGACATTCACAGGTCATCACATTGCTGCTTACAATCAAGACGCCTTCCTTGATACCCCGTTTGCAGAACCACCTGTAGGAGATCTGCGCTTCAGGGCACCCAAATTTCTGTCACGAGTGCGGAACAAGACGTTTGAGGCAAACGCTTATCCGCCGAAATGTGTCGGATATGGCAGTGAGCAAATTGGCGATTTTGATGTCGCAGAGGATTGTCTGTACTAGAACGTTGTCAGGCCAGCATGTGCGACAAGAGAGTTGCCGGTTGCAGTTTGGATCCATGGTGGTGGTGAGTATCAACCTTCAAGTGCCGGAGTTGTCGAAGACTGATTAATATTCCAGCATTCTCGCAAGGCGGTACAGTCGATCCACTGTACAATGTGAGCTACATCGCCCAGAATGGTGTCGAGATCGGTAAGCCCTTCATCGGCGTGTTCATACAGTATCGGCTCAATGCTTGGGGCTTTGTCGATGGACAGAGAATCAAAGCTGATGGCGCAACTAATCTTGGTATCCGTGATCAGCGTCTGGCATTGAAGTGAGTGATGAAGAATATTGCCGCATTTGGCGGCAATGCATCGAAGGTGGTTCAGGTCCCACTATCGTGCAGCAAAGTCTATAGCTGACTTTCTTCAGGTCACTATTATCGGCGAGTCCGCAGGTGCGGCATCCGTTGGTATCCATCTCATTGCATACGGTGTCCGAGACGATAAACTCTTCTCTGCGGCAATCATGGAATCCGGCGCTCCACTCCTCCTCGGTAACAAGTACAACGCTTCGCTTGAGCAAGCCAAGTATGTTAGAATCGTCTCCGCTACGGGATACTCGTACTAGACCGACTCTTTGCAATCTTTACACGAGCTCGACTATTCGGTCTTGCATGCAGCACTTAATGGCACGGCCTCTGGTTCAGTCTTCCTATATATAGATGGAGATATTATCCAAGGATCGGTCTACGACCAGCTTGAAGCTGGTGAGTTTTGTTTGTGTGCCTATCATAACCGGCACAAATACTGACGAAGGCGTCTTCACTGCAGTTGGCATGAACATCAATATCGATGACGACTTTCGCATTCGGGCTGCCGGCTATGGTTCGAATGACACATTCGGCAAGCTCGAAGTTTTGTATCCCGATAGCCCTGCGATCGGCATTCCCGAGCTTTGGCAGACACCTACGGGTCGAGGCAATCGACGAAGCGCTGGGCCGCCCTTTCGGGTGACTTCACTTTTGTTGCACCCCGGCGTCTTATGTGTCAGCGGTGGGCTCAGCACGGGGTTCCAGCGTACTGCTACCGCTTCAACGGGGACACGCCTCTGCTTCCCATCTGTTGAGTTAGTCGAGTCCTGCAGCGCGAGAGGCAGTCCTCAGAATACTCTCCGAGTAGGGTCGGTCGCGTGTTCTAGAGGAGCCACTAGACCGCCGTCCTTAAGCTGACAAGCTCCCATGTGCGCCAATTGTTCTTGTTGATGTATGAGAGATTTCGTGCTGAATTTCTGTTGCCTGCTTCCTCGAACGATGGTAGTAATTCCCAAGTCAAGTTGATAGGACACTTGACGTTAGTTGTTCAAGGTTTTGTCCATCGACAGCAAAGTGCACATCCTGCACACTCCGAAAAGCGGACCCCAATGGTCCAACGTAGCTGGTATACGTAGTGCACTCATCCTCCCATGCTTCTTGCAGGAACAACAGTACCATGATCTTAAGTGACGCCACAAGCTCAAGTCTCCTTGCTTCTCCAGTGCTGGCGAATTGATATTGATGAATGCTGCGGAATGAGTTCCATAGAGAGCGATGCTTTCCAAACAAAGACTTCAGGCCGACGCTCGACAGAGGCTCTGACGGCGCTGAACTTGTAGTATTATCCAGACGATTCGATGTAGCTGCATTAAAGCAAAGGGCTCCGATCTTGGCGTCCTTCGAGCCGGGCTGCAGACAAACGTCGCGAATATGTAGAAAGGTCTCGGCCAGTGGGTGTAAAGAGGCATTCGTCCATTTGCGACCTTGCAAGATCGCCCAACATGTGCGCGCAACATGTACCATGTATGGATCATTCCCTTTGCTGAAGAAGCGCAGTGACACGTTGACCGTGTCGATCGGACCAGGTACTCGTGAAGGGCAGCATGTCCAAGTAGGCCAAAGCTCGTTATCGACGACCATAACATCGAGTGAGTATGACAGATTGAGCTGCTCCAAACGGCTCTGCGTCTCATCTTTTAGCTGAATATTGGTTTCGAGCAACCCGAGAGCGTTGTATGTGCTTGGTAATATGGTTGGCGGCCTCAGCGCGCCCTGCCCAATTGCGTCTTGTCGCGACTCATTGTCATGTGCAGGGTCCTGTGGAGGTTCTTTACGAAAGAGAAGGACTTGCTCGATGATTTGATCGCGAATTTCACGAGGCAAAGACAGAAGGGAGTGCATAAGGGCAAAGACCGTGTTGGCGTTCAGGGCTTGCCGCCGAGAATCGAAAGACGCTAAAACATGGCTGACTAATTTTCGGCCACTACGTCATCGCATAGCCCTTCACCATCACACCCTGTCTACAAGAGTCAACTAACTTCGAATCATTTCACAGAAAGTTGCCCCCCAGAATCTTGATCATGTTTTGTGAAGCCGATCAGCTATACCTCGCTCGGAGTATGCCGACAAAGCGTGCTTTCAGTCGGACAATGGCATCGCCGACACTGTTCTGGCTACATGTACTGTTGCTCATGCGATGAGTCGAGTCAAGGTAGCCTTCGTTTCATTGTCAGTACGTCTTATAGTCTTTCACTTCGGACCTATGCATTAATCCATCGAGGGATGCAGCCTGTTACTTCCAACGTCCATGATCCATTCAGCTGCAATTTTCCTTAATCGTAATTCACAATAGCAAGCATGACCAAACGCATACCAGGTGAGGTCATTACGGAACCAATGCAGAAGAGACAACGACTACATCCATCGCGCTCGCAACCACTGAGCCTGGCGCGCACGGCGCCTGAAAATGAAGCCCGCACGCTACGCTGCTCGTCGAACCTGCGTCGGTCGCAAAGACCATCAAGCCCGCCACTACTATTCAGCTTTACAGTTCGCAGTGCTACGGCTAGACTACAAGAATCTCGAACACGACTCTCAAACCCAATCTCCGAGCAGCTACAGAATGACGAGGTTGAGGCGGACGATCCTCTCTTATATCGCATATTGTCTGGGATTGAGTACGCCCACGCACAGAACACCAGATGAGACGATTTCATGCAAACCAAGCGTGTCTCTCTCAGGGATTGAGAACACTGATACACAGGGTCAGCTCTAGACGTTCTGCGGCAGGCGCACAACGAGGGTTACGCAACCCGTATCGTAATATCCTACTAGAATAGAGACATTATTGAAGTCTGGGAGATCGGCGTACCACGGCCTGATTGGGTGACAGAAGGCGCAATTGGGGGCATCCATGATCCGCAGTGGTTCTACAGGAAAACTCCCGCACAAATCAAGGTCGGCCCTCATGCTGAAGATGCAGATGTTAGGAGAGCCTCGGCAGTTCTCAGAGGGCTAGCCACAAGAAAGGTGAACAGAGCGACCAGGACGCACTGGGAAATAGGGACTGATAAGAGGTTGACGGAGGGCTTGAGAAGGCAAGACCTCGTATTGAAGATATATGACGATGAAACAGACAATGATGGCTCAGGGACGAGTATATCAGTACTTTCAGTCAGCAACAGCAAGATCAACGATTACAGTGACAGTGGTAACGAGCCGCTAATGGATAGATGACGAAAAAGGCAGGCAGAAGCAACAATGCAACAAGCATCGTCCCCTGTCTGTTTACCGGGTGCCTTCAGCAGAAGGCTATCTGTATCTTTATCAGATTCGGACGCGTATATACCTCCATCTTCTTCCGCTAGCTCTTTCGACGACAGTAACGATAGCAATGACGTCTAAGCTAAGAACAGAAGGCGTGTACCCAGTCAAATCTCAACTCGAAAGCTTATCAGCCGGACCAACCGGCAGACACGATCGAACACTGAACAAAGCAGTGAGAATGAGAATGGTCTGCCCATTAAGCGTGGTGTCCGTTATCATCGAACGAGGACAATTAGTGACGAGAGTCCCTCACCCGCGGAATTACAAGAACTATTTAGTAACCAGCAAGATGACGTACCTGTCATGCGACGTGATGACCGGGAATCCGGCGGTAGTGCATCGAGGTGCTATTGACCGGTTATCCTGAAATCCAGCGAAAGTGAGTGACATGAAGCCATCAGATAATTAAATCCGGACTCGTCGATTTTCATTGTACTGGCAATTTCACTCTCACTTAATGAGTGGAAATATCTTAAGGTGCGTCCCTAAGTGGAGAGACACACTATGTCCCGAGAGAGATTGGCAATTAGGACCTTCGGCGCATCTGATGTGTGAATCTGCAGAGCTGTCGTTCATTCATGACGTTGATGGACTAACCCTCCTTTAGGTCAACAGGCTCCGACAAGGATCTCTTCAATGCTGGTCGTGTTGTCGATCGTTTCGTCGACAGCGTCAAACGACCCTTCAGCAATACCCCCCTGTCTACTCGCGACATTGAGAATCTCTCTGAACATCGGTGGCCTTAGGAGGAAGAGCGGTTAACGAAGACTGTGTTCCCAGGCTTTGAAGATCACTCGAACGTGGGAGTGAGCCCCGAAGAGTGGAGAGGAGAACTGTGACGGTTAATGGAGTATAGAGGTCATGTGTGGCACGTGTGTTGGCGCAGTGCTCTTGCCTTTTCCAACAAGCCCTTTCTACCTCTGTCTGAACGACAGATACGTCGTGTAAACAAACCCTGATGGCCCAGTGAGAGAGACAGAACACTGAACAAGAACAAAAACAATATATACCGATTTTACTGCTTCGCGCGGTTACCCCTGACTTATTGCCCGGCGCGGTTACACCTTCACTTATTGCATTTACTACAACAAGAACCCTGCAGCAAAACCCAAGCTGGCGGGAAACGCCAACAAAGCTTGGCCTACATTAGCGCATCTGCGAGCTGCTTGTATTTTACATTTAAAGCAGCACCATTGTCCTATCTCCATATTCTCCGTCTGCCACTTAATTTAATCGATATGACCAATGTTTGGGCTTGCGTAAACTGTGTGTATAGATTTGCGCACTGGGTTTTTAAACACGAATAGGACAAGCAGAAGTCGGTCTTCCGCGCAAGTGTAACCCTTCTTTTAGGCGATGCGGGTGTGGGCTCAGGAACGGTGGAGATGTAGCGTAGTTGATACTCTGCGATTGCCTAGAGGAGTGATGAGCAGAGCATATAAAATTTTAGAGCCCTAACATACAGGCTCTCGACTCGAAGTTAGTAATGCGATTTAGCTTCATGAAAAGCTCGATTGATGCCCAGATAACCTGGTAGCACCAAGCGTTTCGTCTTGACCAAAGTCTGTGCAGTTGCAGGCATCCTGGGATATCCTTCATGCGCTCCAGTACATCAATCAGTAAGAGATAGCTCACCGGCCGCTTATCATCATCGGCGTACGCTTCCGGGTCGATAGAGTCCATGAGCAGGGACGGTGTATCAATAGCCTTGCGCAGGTCGAAAGGTATGTAACCGGCTTCGAGGCCTTCACGACGTGCCAGTCGGCCGCGGAGGCGACGCCTGCTTCATGTTGCTGGAGGGACTTGAGCTCATTCTAGATCTTTATGGCACGGTAAAGGTTGTACGGCTTGACATCTCGATGACACTGATGCTACCAATATACGAAGCGCTCGGCGCTGGCACACATCGTCAGCATCCTCGTAGTTCCAGCCCAGGCTGTCCGTACTTTAGACAATGTACCGAGAGCCATCTCCGAGAAGTTGCCTCGAAATATATCCGTACATTGTCTTCTGGCCACGTACCTTTCCTTTGAGAAGAGGAACGAGTTCGCCGTCTGGAGCGCAGTTTTTTCGAACCTCGCGGCTTTCAGGATCAGTACACCGCTCATGTCGCCACCAGAGCTTCAGAATCTTCTGCCCAAGCCGGCCAAGGTGCGTCTGGAGAAACAGCAGAAGAATTACCAGCGGGACTTTAGTATAGTTTCAAGGCATATCCGTATGGCAGTCAAGAGCAGTACTTGCACGCCTGGTTGCTTGTCAATACGAGGTCATTCTATTATACAACACCAAAACTGGAGAGAATTCCCGATGATGACAGATTAGCTTTGCTGCCAGTAGCTGATCTGTTTAACCATGCGGACGTGGGTTGCGAAGCGTCATTTTCGCCACCAAGATACGTCTTCACGGCAGACCGTTCGTACCATGCGGATGAGGAGGTCCATTTCTGCTACGGAGGCCATTCCAACGACTTCCTCCTTTTGGTATCGAACAAAGTACTAATGTATGCGAAACGTCTCCTCGCATAACTCGCCACGTTCCATCATGGCGATAGCCATGCCCTGCATCAAGCCATGTGCGTAGCATTCACCAACAAGCAGGAAGCCGCCATCGATCCAAGGTCGCAACACGAAGGGCATCTTCCCACCATACAGTACACACAAGACGTCTCCGGGCTCTATTACCTTCGGACCTAGCACATACCGACCATTCTTCGTTCGAGCGAACGCACGATTACTTGCAGCGCAATCCGCATTACGGGTCCAGTTGTGATAGTCGCCCTCTGCCGCTAGCTCGTGAATCTCTTCCGCCATGAGATCGGATGTCCCCAAGGCTCTTGTTAAATATGCTAGCCCTTGTGCAAACAGCTCCTTCTGGTCGATGTTTTGATAAAGCCGACCTTCTCGCAATGCGGTGGCAATCCCACCGACACTCAAAGTCTGCAAGTATGCGGAGAGCGCCGGCTCATTGTTGGGGTCGCCCATATACCGGGGTTCGATGCTGAAGCTCTTCTGTCCGCACACATCAATCCACAGAGACTCGATCGCCAAATCCTTGCGCGTTGGATCGTAGTGGAACTCCTTCCATCTCAGGATACCAGAGCACGCCTCCAGGATATCGACCTTGATGCCGCGCACTGAGAGGATATTGCCATCGATCTGGGTCTGGTAGGTTCTTTCGCCGTGTGCACAATGTGGACTTACAGGTTCAGACATGAGGTGACCCTCAGACGTTCTCCAATCGGGCACCCACGATGGCAAGCCATTCTCGATTGCCTCGCCCCGGTTTGAAGGTAGACTGGGGTGCTGAACCGTGGCAAGCGTTACCAGGCTCTTTTCTGGATCTCCAAGCAATGCTCTCTTAGCGACATCTATGTATACTTCATCGACGGTTTTCGAGTAATCTGCTTGCATCTCGGAAAGTAGTTGATTGCCAGAACGCACGGAGTAATGGCCCAGGAACATGAAGACACGGTCACGGGGGTCGCTCAACTCGCAGTGGCGTGCCCTTTGCAACTCATACATGAGACTGAAGCGGTTCACATGTCGGCTCGGTTTTGGCGGCTCAATAAAGCGTTGGTAGGTGTACTTTATCGCTGAGGTTTTCAAGTCGAAGCGTCCTCGCAGATGATGGAAATTGGCAAGCTCTCGGACAACGCCGCTGATGAGCTCCCAGTCGCACTGCTCTCCTCCCCAGTACAGTGTCGCAGGGGCTTTGGTCCCAATCTCTTGGACTATCCAACCGCGAGTGAACTGGGAAAAGCTTAGCAAAGACACGTATGAATCTGGACCGAGTCACTCACCCAAGGCCTGATGGTCAGATGCTCCAAAGGAGCCCAGACTTCAGAAGACTGCTCATGCAGCTTCTCAGTATACTTAATGCCGAACCCTTGCCTCTGTTTCGGATCCCTGAAAATTCGATCGAGGTCGTGGATCATATCAAACGAATCTTTCGCTTCGCGCTGAGGATCATTGCCCAGCCATACTAGAACCCGCGCCGCATTCTTATAGATGGCGTTCATATACTGGACTTGCGCGCTTCTTTCCTCCTTATCATCCTGATTGATACACAGCTGGTCTACCCATAGTCGGCGAGGCTGGTCCCTGTGTCTGATGCGTCGCAACGCTCCGTCCAAGCTTGCTGTCAACTCGATAATACCGCCGGATGAGCCGAATTGAAAGCAGCGATCGGGCTCTCCCCATGCATAGGAAACTGCCTCGTATTGCCTGATCTGCTGGATATGAACGACTTGAAGCTCTCCGGACAAGTATGCGTCTTGATCGCCAGGCTCTAGCGTCAGAACTCGGATATACTGACCTTGCGGGAGTGGACCGTAGCAATATCGGTCATTCTGTTGTTTTGACATGGTCAAGAAAACTGGCCTCAACACCTAGGGTTGCTTTCGAGCCGTGAAGACTAGAATGCTAAGAACAATCACATAATGGGGTGCTCTAGACGTCCTTCCATTTTGCACAGCCCCCGCCACCTGAAGGCTGGGTCAGATTGCTTTTCCGGTGACGCCCTACTTTAACAGGTGGACAGTCCGCAGAGGACCCGTTCTTATTTGCCTCATTTTCGAGGTGAACTAGGCATCCATAAAATATTTCTCAGCCGCTTTGTACACGGCTGCCTGGAGTTGTACACAAGGACAGTTCAGCCTCGAGGACAAGCTACCCCGCATTTCAATCCCCACCTAAGGCAGGCATTGATCGAGCGGCTGAACACCAAAATGTCTCTAGTCGATACCTTCATCAGAGAGCACTGGAATAGAGACCATTTCGACCACATCGCGAATTCCGTCAAAGGCACCATCTCCACTGCACTCAGAGAAGACCCACCAGATAAGCGGATATTGCACCAACTGTCCGCAAGAGCGAAAGATGAGACGTCCTTGAGAAAGAAACTTCAATCCCGCCATAAATCTCGACCCTTCGATAGCATAGATGCTATCAAGGGATGTGACTACGTATGGGACCTGGCTGGAGTCCGAGTTCTTGTTTATTTCCCCGATGACATCCTCGGTGTCCTAGAAAAGGTTCTCGCCAAGTTCCAGGACAGATTAGCCAGCGATCCCTACGTGCGAGACAACAAGCGCGAACACAAGAAGCTGCCCGTAAAGGATTGGGATGTTGTCGGTGAAGAAGACCAGCTCATGGCTCTGACCCGTATCAGGGGAGATTTGAGCGGGCCATGGCGCGAGCGACCGGCAGACCAAGTGGTAAGAGACTGGAAGCACTATGGCTACCTCGCTGTTCATCTCCACGTCTTCGCGGACGATATCAAAACTCAACTTGAGGTGGAGGAACGTTCACCTGTACCTGAGGAGGTTGCTAACAACCATGAGGGGAAACGTGAAGAAGAGTGGCAGGAAGATCAAGAGCAAACTCGGGAAGGAGATCACTCCTGGAAGAGACGTGTCGAGATCCAGATCACTACCGTGGTCATGCACGCCTGGTCAGAAGTCGAGCATGATATTGTCTACAAAAATCCATGGAATCTTCCTCCAGATCAAGCGATGGACCGAATGCTGGATGCAATCAACGGACTTTCAATCACAAGCGAGATTCTACTGCGCCAACTGCAACAAAGCATAACATCAATCACCAGCCGCGAAGACCGCAATATTGACAATTCCGAATTGGAATGGATTCTAGAAGAGTGGTATAGGGGACTCTCCTCATCGACAGATCGAAGCTCCCCTAGGTCACCCCTGGGATCTACCTCCCGATATACACCAATGTTACGAGCCATTCTCGGATCTCCATTGTTTGGAAAAGTCACAACGCGTCGGCAATTGCGCCCACTGCTCCAAAAGCATCAAGACTCCATCGTCAGCCCTGCTTCTAGACTACTCGATCTCTCTCGGAATTTCCTGTGCGTCTTGGGCAATGAGCTGGAAGGCCGAATGAAGCCTTGGCGCAATGAACCATCTCCACCGCGCCAAAGCGAGAACCATTTCGGCGTCGAGTTGCTGCACAAAATGCTACACATCACGAACACGGTCAGCATTGCCGCAGCATTGAAAGCATTGAGCGGAGAGGAGGTCAAAGGCTGGAAACTTAAAGGAAATCTCCAAGATTCCTTCTATGAAGACAACAGGGTCATCACCAACGCTCTGCAATCATTTTCAAGATACCGCGAAGGAGGACTGAGAGACCAGCTTCGGGAGAAGCTGCAACAAGAAATCGCGGAGAAAGGATTCGAAGATCGATTCCTCCCGGGATTACATCGAAACAGCGAGATGAAATTAAGCAGAGCTGTCTACAACACAATGCCAGATATAGAGTTTGCACTTGATATAATATCGGGCATAGTGCATGGCGACTTGCGACCATTGTCAGACGGACTGCAGGTGGCCCAGATCAATACACTCGTATGCGCAGTAGATGCACACATCCGACGACAATGCCCGTCTCTCTACGAACCCGCTCTAGCAATGGCCAACATGTCCTTCTTCATAATAACTGAAAATTGGGCCACCTTTCCCCAGCTTACTTCTCATCATGAACACCCAATGGATCATATTGACGATCCTATCCGAGTCAATCACAAAGTCCTAGAGGATTTCCTGCGCAAGGTCACCCTGATGGTAGATCGACGACCTGAGTTACCGGGCATATTTTGCACACGTTCGGTGGAAACCATGATATATTGCAACGACATGGAGGCTTTCGAACAGCGAGACCAAGAGATTACAGAACATGAAAGCAAGAAAGCGGAAGCCTGTCGGTCAGATCTGGTCCTCCGATCATATGAAAGCCGTTCACAAGATTGGTTGTGGTATTCGCGGGATCAGTGGGGGAAATGTTCGTATCAAGTCGCGGATATGGCAAGTGCGGTCGAGGTGAGTCATATGGTGTGGGTCCCCCCAGAGGTGGTATTCGCGTACCTCAAGCTGAGAGACACTGGGGTCTTGGATTTCTATTTGTCAAGCAAATTGTGGGAAGGTCCATCGATAAACCTCGATTTCCGTGATAGTCCACCCGAAACTGAGACCCTGAGGATGTCTTGTCTGGAAGATGACATCATTGATAGTTTGATGCGGGCCCAGGATAACGACCAAGAACCATTGCCCTGATGCGCTGATGGAGGCTCACATACCTTAAGTTAGACCAGATATAGTAACATACCTTGCCAAACGCTCAATCTCCGTAGTTGTACCTGATCACTATACCATGATATTCTTCGGACACCCCCACATGCCGCGGTACTACTCCTTCCCTAAACTTCAGTCTCAAAAATACTCAGCGGATTTGGAAACGCGTTGGCTGACTAACAAGCGCCGAGCCCTTTGAGTTTAACGCTGCTCCCAATCCTGAGTCGGATTTAGTCATATTCCGAGCACCTGTGCGACCCGTACAGCCACATTCCTCACAATAAATACCGGTGGGTGTATGAGGTAAGACGGGTTGAGTCACCTCCTATTAGTGAGGATTGGTGATTCGGTTCCGCTGGAGGTACCAATCGACATGGCGGCCCTGCATGGAATTGCGCCCTGCAGCACGCATGTGGCTGATGATGACTTTTTAACATCAGAGCAAGGTTCTGGGGCTCGGACAAGGTCATTCTACAAAATTTGGAGCGATAAGGACTTGAGATTGGCGCTGTGGGGAGGGAAGTCTGTTACGCTACGAAAGAAGGCGCTGTACAAATCAGGCTCAGAGACGACGATGCGAACGTAATTTTTAGGGAAGAGTAAATCATAGGCGTTCGCATTAGCTACAGCAGATTATGTTCGTACAAATATAGCAATATTCGTTGTGCGCATGAGCTTTCCGGTTGCTGAAGTCAAAGTATCCCTCATTTGTCTCGCTACACAGTGTGTCTCGCCACGCCGTGAGGGACGTTAGTTTAGACGACTACAGACCTGATACGAAGCGACATTGCTTTGCTATGACGATCATAGTTGCATCCATTGGAGAGGCGGTGCTATTCCGAGGATGCGTGTGACAATGAACTGCTGTGGAAAAGTTGAATCCTAAGGTCTCCAGCCTGAGATCGTCATAAACATCCTAAACGTATTCCCAATATGATACAGGATACACCCAGAAAACTATACACGCAACGAAACTACCCATCAGACACCGCTTCACTAATCTCTACTGCAGCTGCCATATCAGCATCCACACTTAAGCCAAAACCCTAGCCAAGAATGGCAAAGGGCAGAAGCCGAGCATCCACAGACACCACATCTTGTACATCTTGCGATCCAGCTTGTTGTTGCCATTGCGATAAGCCTGGGAAGTCGTAGCCAGCAGTGCACCACCGAAGACCACCGGCAACAATGCAGTCTTCCAGCCGCCCGCAAAGAAGCCCAGAGGCGTGTAGATAGACCAGAACGCCACAGTGACAAAGACAGTCCAGAGTGCCAGCTTCCGGCCAAGCTCAGTGACCAACGTGCGTCGGCCACGAGCCTTATCGCCAGCCTCATCGCGGAACTCTTGAGCCTGGATCGTAGTCGCAAGGATACCGAACGCAATGATGACCGTCCACTTCCACGCAGCAGAGCTCATGACAGCATCTGGACCAATGACAATACTCAGTGCACCACTGAAGTAGCACGAGAAGCCTGCACCACAAAATAAATTGCGGACTACGCCAGACTTGTTGCCGCCGCCGTAGTCGTTGTACGCAGTGATAAGAAACATGTAGACGATGAAGATAGGCATGACGTTGAGCTGATAGCTCAGAGCGCTGGCGATGATATTGGTAGCCCCCAACAACTTCCCTGCTTGTTCGGAGGTCATTCGACCCGATGTAATGGGCCGCCAGGGCTTGTTGATCGAGTCTTCTGCTACGGAGCCCTCGCTACGTTGGTTCTGCACGCAGAACTGGAGAACGACAAGCCATAGCCAGAGGGAGACTTGAGGGATGCGTGGGAGGATGGATAGGGTCCACTGGGCCGGGAGATCCAGGGTGGGACCTGAGAGTGCTGCGAGAACCCCGAACGCAGTGCCTGGGATGACCGTGTCGAGGATTTGATCACAAGTGAACAGAAGCAGAGTTCGAGCATGGAAGCCAACGTCGGCATCGAGGTTGTTCAGAGATGCTTGGTAACGCGAGATAGCCTTTGATCCATAAGACACAAGGCTGGGGTGGTGTGCCATCTTCGGTTGAGTCTGTTGTTGATGCATGATTTCGGTCTCAATAGAGGACGTCTTGGTCGAAGAGTTTGAACGAATTGCCACGGTTTGGTTTTCTGGTTTTGCTTGGGTAGGGATGCCTTTCACGAGAGTGTTCAGGAGTTAATGGCTGGCCAAGAACTCTTCTGTGGTAGACAATTCCTATTCTGTTTATGTTTGAGTCCGTCTAATGGCTCTAGGAACGGACGAAATCGACTAGAGATTTATACGAACAAGGACTTCTCTTTGTTGGTGAGCAGGGCGAGTTCATTGGGCACATGTTAGTGCTCCGGCACAACAGCCATTGTACTCGCATCAAGGGTGAAAAGACGGAAGTGCAGTGAAGGATTCCTGGAGGATGCCAGGCCTGCAGACCCTATGGCTGCACAATGCTACCTTGAGGGTTTTCCGGCGGTGTCAGACTGGAATGATCCTGGCCGCCCGAGGACTTCCATACCAGAGAAGATTGATCTCTCTGGACATACCTCCCGTGTGCTTACCTTGCTGGCAGAACCTTACCAGATGAGTATCCTCTCATCCTTTGCGATGGTGTTCTGACATTTGATTTGATATCAACAGAGTTTAGCCAACTCCTGCAAGAACGCTCGCTCGATTGCACGTCTTTTGTACTGGGCAGTCTTCTACATGGGCCAAGATATGATACTCGATTGCCTAGGGCAAGCAAGATACATCAGCAACTGCATTGCCTTGATATCCGACATCATCGCTCGATTTGGCACCCTACAAATGTCTTGAAGGTGAGCTTACATGAGCTCAGGATTCCACTATGGCAGTGTCGGACTTCCCAATTTCGATGTGATCGTCAAGCGGTGTACTCGTGCAGTTCGGCTTAAGACTTAGGTTGAGGAATGTCAAACATGTTGCACGTGGAGTCCTAAATAGCATTGATAGTGCGAACGGCACATTGTTATCGAGATGGACAACAGAGGCCACGATGGTGGCGGGAAATCCACTGTCGCGCTAAGAACGCGCTACGCCACACTAGCGGCCACAGTGCGGAGTAATTAGGAGACGACACAACGTGATGTCAGCAATTTACAACCTGTGCACTAACATTAGGAACGAAACATACGTACAAAAGAGATCCCCAGAGGCTTGCTGACTGGCAAATGGCGATGGGCTGAAGCCGGCACGGAATGAAGGGTAGGGAAAAGAATACTGCAGGCATCGACCGAAGATGCAAGATGGTCTTGATTGAAGACCTCATACCACATCGCCTGGTCTACCTTCTATCGTGTCTTTAAAACCTCGTCTTGGTTCCCTACACAACTATCAGCGTCCGCTCTACCATACCGGACCAGTCCCTGACGAGACGAAGCGCACGGAGTCTTACACAGTCCACAAGAAGTTTGGCACAGTCCACCAACACCTCCTACACCATAGGTTCATCCCACTCTGCCGGTGCATCTTCGATTTCCCAAGCAATGGAAGGTTCACGCAAGCTGGAGGCAGCGGTGTCGGCCAAGAACGCTTCCATCTTCCTCACACGTCTGTTGCCCAACTCGGGCTTGTGTTGCGCTGCATCATATTAGAGCGGTTCGTTTCACCAACACATCAAACACCTACCGAGCAAATATCCGATACCGATACCGTTGGGAGAACCTGAGCTACCGTTAGCACTGCAGAGGTTCTGCACAAGTTGACCTGGCTTACCAAGAATGAGAGGACCGGTGTTCTGGTCCGCTGTCCAGCCAACCCAAGGGTAGGGCTTCAGTGCCTTGTCTGCATCTTTGAGCGGCTCATCCAACATCCCTTCGAGGGCAGCAGATATGAGGCGCTGTGACACGCCGTTCGTGACCGACCACGTGATGATGTGGTTGAGCTTGACACCTTTGTCGTGGTAAGGCTTCCAAGCAAGCCATGCGACATCAGAAGACGATCGCAGATCCGGAAACTCTTGAGCTGGGACTGGAGGGCGACGGTACTGGCTCTGGTGTGCGGCGCTATATTGTTTGGCAATGACCATGACTGCGACCATGTTAGAACGGCTCGTTCCATTGCCACGTCAAACACCTACCGCCATCCTTTGCATTGATCGCAAACTGGAACAGAGCGCCAGTGACCTACAACAAGGTTAGAGTCCTGCGGTCAACAGAAGAGGCAGAATGATTCATCATACCCTCACGGTCTGGCCAGTACGTGGATTGGTGTACGTTTGATCGTCGATGCTGATGGTCTTGTGCTCAGGGTCACCATGGGTAATTCGGACGCACTTCCAGTCCTTTTTGTCGGCTGAGATACTTTTCGCCTCAAGAACAGCTTGCAGGCCATACATGTCCTTGCCGTTGCCCATGTCGCACTTGGGGTCCTTCCTGGGCGTCTTGGTGACGTAGCCCCATTTGGTGAGATCTGTTTGTGGGTCAGCTAATGAAGAGAGAGCACCGAAAAACCGTACCGTCCAGCTGCAGATAGTCACTGTGAGCGGAAGCTCGCGGCGGAGTGAACATTTGCCCGGCTTGCACATCATCCATGTGCATCATCGGCCACAGCGTGCAAGCTTTGCCGTTGGCAGTGGCCAGCTCTCGACCCATGGCTGGAGAGCCATCCCAACGTTTCGACAAGGTAGAGACGTTGGTGAAGCCAGACTCGCCAGAGTCGCCCAAGTCCCTGGCTGTTGGCGAGGCGGAGGTCGTGGACAGGGCCACAAGCGAGACGAGGAAGGCGTATGTAGCCATACTGAGGGTTATTTCGACTCAATTTCGCGGTAGATTGTGGGAAGTCAAGTTTGAGGCGAGACGAGGTGAGAAGGAGTTTGCCGGCGATCAAGGTACTCGAGCCGAATGGGTCAGTCTGGTGAAGGTGAAGACGAAGTTGGCGGTGGTCTGCTCCTTCCTCGTGGAGACACTGGCAGCTGCCGATGACGACACGGCTCGGACGGTCTTGCCAAATTTACGACAACATCGACTTCCACCATCTCCACGCTTCCGTCACCCTCCAGCGAGGGATTGTATCTCTTTTTGTTCTGCGTACTACCAGTTGCGAAAACATACTTCCTGCGCATGCGGCGGTCCGGTGCAGTGCGAGACGAAAGGCAGGTGAGCAAATGACTGACAAGCAATGAATCCAAATTGAGGAAGACGAGCTAACAAAAAAGCAGACAACTAATCGCATTTACAACGCTCAAACGCTTGCTAAAAAGGGCTCACCAATACAACAAACATCGCTGAACAACAAGACTTCACCCTGCAAACATCGCGCATCAATTACCTATCATTGCGCTTACTCTTTCGATTCCTCCTTTTGCTTCTTCTCCTCAGGGCGGACCTTGAACCGGTCGAGCTTCTCGTCAGCCCAATGAGGTCGCGCATCAAAGCCGAACTGCAGGATCTCAGGTCGCTGGTAGTGACCGGCAGCATCGATCCAGACTTTGACGGCACCAAGCTGCGCAAGGTCAATTTCTCCCTGCACCAGCTTCTCCTCACCACCTGCATGCGGGCCCGCAATGAAGTTGCAGAAAGGAGCTATGACCGATGACCAGCCGCCTCCTGCTTTCACCAGATCCTGTGGCCCGAGATTCTCTTCCATCCAGTTGAGACATGTGTCGTCGACGTAGTTAGAAGCGGTAATAACGAAGACCTGTGCAGTCAAGGCATGCGCTTTCATCAAAGCCTCGATTTGCGCATCAGCAACCGCCTCAAATCCAGCCATTGTCGAGAGGGCCGGCCATGCTCCCGCATGTATGTGCTGATTTTGCATGAGCAGCGCCTGGCGAGCACCGTTCATGGTGTGCTCCCAGCAGGCGAGACCGCCGAGGTTATACCCAAGCGACAGGGGCCAATTGCGCAGAGAACTGCCGTTGCCCTGGGCCCAGATGTAGCGCTCGACATAGGTTGGCTGGAGCTTGCGATGGACGCCTAGAATAGTGCCGTCATTGTCGATTGTGACCTGCGAGTTGAACAAAGTGTGACCGTTTGCAACACGCTCAGAAATGCCGAGATTGATAGCGACACCAGTACGGCGGCACGCGTCCTGGATGGCGCCGACATCCTCTCCATTGGGTTCGACTACGACGCTCTCCTCAGCGTACTTAGCTAACGCGTTGACCTGCTTCAGGGGAGCGTAGCATTCGGCCCAGTACTGTGGTTCTGATCAGCGCATGACATTTCGGAGGAATCCAGCCGCCGTTTGGGCGGGCCACGTTGATTACCCACAGGATAACCGGGGACGAACGTTTCAGGAAAAACAAGCAGCTTGACATCGTCTTCTGCAGCTTGTTCGATCAGAGCAATCGTCTTTTTGATTGTCGCAGCCTTGTTCATGAACACCGGTGCTGCGTGGGCTGCAGCCACCTTGAACTTGGTTTGTTTTGCCGCCATTGTGTCGACACTTGAGTTAATGATGCGTAGGACAATCGCGCAACGAGAACGAGGTGTCACGGTAAAGAGGAAAAAGCAATCAAGGTTCAAGCGAGTGAGAGGGCAACGCTGCACAACTCGCTACATGAGGTCCCCACTTATATCCGCTACACTACGAGCCGATCCTTCTACGAGCCGATCCCTCTACGAGCCGCCTGGCCGTGTCCATCGTCTATTAGCTTATACCACATTCATCCACTACCGAAAGCTGGTAAAATAAGCGATCCCGGCGTGTCACCTCACAACCCCCGTGTCGCAACCTTTGTCTTGTTCAGATCCGGCAAGCGCTTGCAAGCTTTGTTGTGCAAGGTTACGTGGAAGCGGGCTGTTGGGCTCAGCACCAATACTAGTGATCATGCCGTCCGATCCTCAGCTCTCGTGGAATCTCCCTTGCGTGACTACAGACAACTCACTTCTGAAGCTGGATCTCTCCTTGCGCTCCTACGATCGACTTTGCTTCAAGCCTTCAATGTCTTGCGCGCTGCCATGGCCGTCGACTACTTCGCAGACCCCCCACCAGGACTGGACCTAAACGAGTCGCGAACTGCTTCCAACAATGCGGTTGGGATCCTTCTTCTCGCCTTGTCAGCGATCTTTGTTGGCTTGCGATTACTTACGAGACTGAGGTTGAAACGCGAGAGGCTTGGTCTCGATGACTACCTCATGTTCCTGGGGTTGGCGTTGAACGCTGGGAATCTTGCATGTTGCATAGCTGGTGAGTCCTGATTTAAATTCTAAATGTCCATCATGACTAATCTTACTATAGGCGGCTTCTTTGGCCTTGGGAAGCACATTTGGTCACTTGATGCATATCAGATGCGCCAGATCACCATCGTACGAGCTTCACCTGACCCTCATATTTCCTTGCTCACGTTTTCACAGATCACATTTGCCTACGTTTTCATCTACGCTTGGAGCGTATGCATCATCAAGTTCTCGATTCTTGCCCTCTACCATCGCATCTTCGGGCTGTCGTGGATGGGCTGGTTCTGTGTTGCATTGACCACCGGCTATCTGATCACTAACCATGCCGTACTACCGCTGTACACAAAGCCTCTGAACTACTACTGGAACCAGTGGTATGGTGCCGAAGGTGTTGTTCAGGTGGATGAAGCGAAGGTGAATAGTCGTTGTAGTGCTGCTTCTGCTTTTACTGATTAGGTCACAGTTCTATCTTGGGATTGGCATAATCAACCTTTTCGGGGACATTTGCATCTTGACAGTCCCCATCACGAACGTCTTACAGCTGCGACTTGTGAGAACGCAGAAGATTGCGATCTCGCTAATCTTCATGCTCGGGAGTTTGTAAGTGAACCCTACATCTACGATATCGTCCCTACTGTGAGGACACATCCTACAAGCTGGGGAATGTTAAGACGTTAATGTACTGACAACACTAGTGTTTGCCTCGCCTCCATGTACCGCATCATTACGATAGCTCGGTTGGTCAAAACAACAGACGTCAGCTGGGCCAAGAGCGATGTGTTCATCTGGTCCTCCGTCGAGCCTTCCATCGGCATCATATCTGGTTGCCTGCCCACCCTTCGGCCATTGATGCTGCAAATAATGCAATCATGGTTCAACTTCATACCCTCTGGGCGATCCTCAAGCGGTAAAGGGTCGCGCTCGATCAGCCTCAAACCCATCGAAACGATCGGCCAGAAGCGCATGCGCAAGATCTCGGAGCAAGATACACTTGGCGGTTCGCAGTTCACGGAGCTCAACAATGACGGCGACGCGGATGAAGAAAGGCGAGGGCATCATTCGAGAACTTGGAGGCCCGATGAAGATGAGATGTGTCGCACGACCACAACGGTCCATGCGCGGAATGACAGCAGAACTGGGACCGAGAGGAGCACGCCAGACGCAAGAGATGGTGGGATCAACGTTACAAAAATGTTCGAGTGGGACGAAGCGATGCGGAAATAAGCCTGGATATGATACTTGATGAGTAGTATTTGCATATTGAAGCTAGGAAGCTACCCTACGTAGACTTGAATATCGAATGTCTTTCTACCTCTGAATTCTCCAATCGAGTCAAGATGTTGATCGCTCGGAGACTTTTTCCACACGCTCAATGTATAGCCGCTACAGTTAACGATCTACAGTGAAAGGTCCGCAAACACACTATACAACCTCCACGAACATCTTGGGGAGGCGTCCTATTTCACTGAAATACTCCAGGCACTGGCGAGCTCGCCCTGGCACAGTACAGCTACCATTGTTCAATAGCTTCGCACGACGCCCAATCAATCACCCACATACACCATGTCCAAGCAACAAAAAAGTCTTGAACAGGCGTCCTTAGAACCAGCCGAGCACTCATCCACAGACCAAACACCAGCCCACCTTACGAAACGGAAGCGAGAAAGCAGAACCCATCAGGTTCCTCGTGCCTACCAAACGGCGAACCACAGATGATCGAAAGCTTCAGAGCTACATCTCTGCATGCAGACTTGCAAGATGGCAGTGACACGAAACAGGACACGGAGGGCGATTTAGATGATGGAGCTGAAACAGAAGAGGATAACACGGCGATGGAAGAGTACTACCTGAACAAAACAGATCACAAGAAGAGAAACATAGGTACTGTCTTCGGAAAGGGCATCAGAGTGTGGAAGTCACATGAGAGCACTGTATACACACACTTTGAAGGGCAAGAAGTTGATGGTGAGGTAGTGATCCTTCGAAAGCGAAGACGTGGACAGGGGCTCAGTGCACCGTTTCTCAAAAGTCGGGATGGCCCATTAAACACCGAGGAAGTGACAACGATCGCTCCAGAAAACACGGAGCATTCATCAACATCGTCCATCCTGGCACAGAACAGCTTCACATTTCCCACCAGACCCGTCACGACAGAAACCCCAGCACCAGCACTGGTACTCAATGCCCAGAGGCTCCAGCAGGCACATTGAATGGTAGAATACGTTTAGTAAGAGATTGTATTTAGATTCAAGTAACCTGTAATGGACATTCTTTTCCTACCTGCCTATGCAACGCCGCCCAATGCGATCTTACAACGCCTCTATTCATCATCATTCCCAGCCTTCTCCTCGCGCCACTGCTCCTCCAACGCCTTGACGCGCTCAACACCCTTAGCATTACCGTTATTGCTCTCCCACTCCGCCCACTTCTTATACACACTGCCAATCCTCTTACTCTTCCCGCCCGCCTTCGCCGCGCGCTCGTAAAGAGCGCGGATAGCGTCGTCAGTCCCATGACTTCTCTCAAGATCAATGTACACGTCCCACATATCGCCTTTCTTCGGGTACGTGCTGACCAACCCTTCGAAGATGGTGCGGCCGCGCTCGGCGTCACCGTTGGGCGACTTGAATTCCAATGCGGCGAATTTTTGAGTCAAGTAGCGGTGCTGAGCGCTGGGTACGGATTGGGTTGCGCGTTGCAGCAGCGCGCGCGCCCGGGTTGGTGAGGGGGGAGAGAGGACATCCATGAGGAAGGTTGCATAGCCGAGCCAGAAGGCGGGGTCGGGGGTGAAGGATTTGGTTTTTGTCATTGACTGGTAGAGGGTGTCTGCTTTCTGTTGCGGTGTTAGTGTATTGTAAGTAAGGGGTGAGCGAAATAGGGTAGACTTACGTCAAGCTTGCCAGACGAGATGTAGATCTTGATCATGCGCTCGTGCATCTCGCGGCTATCTTGCTGTTGGCATGCTTCTTTGAATGTGCTCTCCACAACTTCATCGCTGGCGGCATCGTTCTCCAAGTGCAGCAACGCAGTCCAGACGTCTAGCTTCTCCTTGTCTTCGCGAGCGTTGATGGTGGCGAGCGCTCGGCGGGCGATCTGGCGCGCTTTTTCAATCTCGTTGAGTTCGCGCTGGAAGACCATGTAGCGCACCCAGAGCTCGGCGCTGTTGGGCTGGCCGAGGAGGAGGCGCTCGTAGTCTGCGACAGACTGAGGACCGTAGGCATCGAGATCGCCGGTGCGATCTTCCTTGATAGTGGCCTTCTTGCTCTTCTTCTTCTTTTTGCTGGGCTCGTCGTCGGACTCTGAGTCGACTGCGGCTTTCTTCTCGTCGAAGTCGAGGTTGCCACCGGTCCAGTCGAAGCCAGAAGTGCTCAAGCCGGGGCCTGAAGCCTTGGCTGGCTCTGCGTCTGACTCATCATCAGATTCGTCCTGGGCAGCATCATCCTCGTCGTCACTGTCTGCGCTCTTGACACTCCTCATATCGACATCGTTGTCAAGCTCGATGCCGCCGTCTTCCATCTCGGATTCGTCATCAGCCTCAACGTCAGGCGCGTCCCCCATCTCCTCGTCATCATCGTTCTCACCCTTGATCTCAGAGTACTTCAAGGTGAAGCCGATCTTCCTCTTCTTAGGGTCGACGTTCAGGACCTTGGCCTTGACGACGTCGTCCTTCTTGTACATCTCCTTGACCTTCTCCTTGTCGACCTGTGTGTCGGCCAGCTGAGAAATGTGGCACAGACCGCTGACATTGTTCGACTTGTCGACGAGCAGGAAGACACCGTAGTCCTCGACGTGGCGGACCTTGGCAGTCACAATTTGGCCGACCTCGAGATCGTGGAAGCCAATTGGTTCTGTGTATTCGCCCTGGATGACTGAAGTCTTCAAGCTCATTTGGGGGTTGCGCATGTTGTCCTTGTTCGAAATGACTTTTCCGGTAACGAGCTGATCGACATGGAATGCGGCCTTCCAGTCCTTGATGTACGCATCTGAGAGCTCACTGACACGGACGTAAGCTTCGACCTTGGGGCCGAGACGTACATAGATACCGTTGTCGGCGACCTGCTTGATGAAACCACGCACAACTTGGTTGACCCTAAGATCAGACCTATCCTTGATCTCGGGATCCTTTACAGGCAAGGAAGAGCTGAGAACCTTCGATGGCCTGGCTGACAGACCAAGTTTCTTGTTGGGAACATCAACGTCGACAACGCACACGCGGAGCACATCGCCCGTCTTGAACTCTGAAGGCTTAGCCTTGTCATAGTCGTCGGCAAGCTGCTCGAGATAGATGGGCGCAGCAATGCTCTCATTGATCTGGACGACGATGGAGGTGTCGTGTGTCTTTGTGACACGTGCCGGCAGAACGTAGCCTACCTTTAGATCATTGAGAGTGAGCCTTTTGCCGATGACCGAAGACGCCGCTGTCAGATCCAAACGCCCAGCAGCGACATCGACCGACTTGACGCGGACCTTAAGGGCAGAGCCAACTGGAAAATTAGTCTCAATGGCAGACAGCTTCTCGAGGTCGTCGGTAAGATCCAAGAAGTCGATGCGTCCGCGAACATTGGCTGAGATGTTAACCCAGACAAAGCGGTCCGCAATATTGTTGACGAAAGCTACAAACGTAGCGTCAGTTGTGATCTTATCGAGGCTAAGGACATCAGCCTCTGTGGTGAGCTTGTCTTTCTTGGCGGTCAACTCGTATGTTGGTGTCTTGTTGCTAGATCGATGTGTGATGGGAAGGAAGCGGTGGTTGCGAGCATCGTGTCGGCCGAGGATCTTCGCCTTGATTGTTTCATTCATCTTGAACTGCGCCAATGGGTTCTTCTTGTCCTTGATGTCGTCCCATGACTCAAAGACCTCGGCAACAGAGATTCGTCCTTGCACGTTCTCGCCAAGAGCGACGTTCAATTGTGTGTTCTTGATAGACCTGATGCGGACATTTGCAGAGACACCGAACTTGATGTCGGCAGTAGATGTGACCTTGGGGTCGACGGGGTCAATTAAAGCTTCGCCAGCCGGCTCGGTGACCTTCGAGGCACTGTCCATGTCGACGTCGGCATTGGTCTTCATCGACAGCCAGAAGAGCTCCTTGGCCTCGTCGACGTGCGTGACCTTGGCAGTAATGGACTGGTCCTTGCGCAGACCGAAATTTGGCGATCGGAGCATCTCATCCGTGAGTTGCGACTTAAAGACGGCACCGCTGATGTTGTTGCCAAGCTCGACGAACACCTTATCTGGAAGGATGCCTCGCACAAAACCATAGACAGTTGCGCTAGCCTTGATATCCGCGAAGCTAGTGACAAGCTTACCGGACTGCGCAGCCTTGCGAAGACTGGGCTTGTTCGAGACTGTGACGTTCTTGGACTTGTACTGCTTGTTCAGGATGACAAGGTCCTCCAATACACCACCAACGCGGATCTTCTTCATAGTGGAAATGTCCTTCTTCTCGGAGCCATCTGTCAGATGGCCAATTCGGAGCAGGCCTTTCACACCATTGCCAATGTCAAGAGTCGCTAACTCATCTGTCTTGTCAACCACTGTACCCTTTGTGATGTCTCCGGGGTTCAGTGCGTTGAAAGCGGCTTCCTTGTTAGTATCGACGGCGGCGGGATCCTTGCAAGAGACGAGCAACTGGCGCTCTTCAGGATCGACCGAGAGTACGCGTACGTTGACAACCTGGCCCTTGGTGAAGTGTCGGCCGGCATCTTCAATGTATGCTTCGCTCATCTCGGCGACAGGAAGCCAGGCCTTGACATCGCCGTAGAAGCGTACTGTGGCACCATGGCGGCGAACATCGACAAGGATACCAGGTCCTTTGGCGCCCTCCTTGACCTTTGAGTAGTCTGTCCAGGGCTCAACATCAGAGTTGACAAGCGACTTCTTGAGGGTGAGCTGAATCTGGTGTCTTGCAGGGTCGGTGTACAAGACACGGGCGGTGACCGGCACCCCCTCCCTAAACTTGCGCTCTGGGTGCTGTAGCTTGACGTCTGCGAGATGAAGCTCCGACACAAGTCCGGTGATGCCCTCGGAGAGATTGACAAGGACGGCTGCGGCGCCCTTCTTGTCAGCGATGAGCTTGTGAACCTTGCCCTTGACAACCTGGCCAGCCTTGATGTCCTCGATACGGAGGAAAGCCTGGTCTAGCACCTTCTTCTCCAGCGACAACTGGAAAAGCGCGTCCATGGCATTGTAACCGATGATGCGCGCACGGTGCTTCGTGTCGAGCTTGAAAGCGCCTGCATCCTCGGAGAGCACATCGACGCGATCATCTGAAAGGCGAGACACGTGCGCAAAACCGATAACATCGCGGACGCCTAGCCCGAAGAACGCACCCAGCCCGGGCTGCACCTTGACGACCTTGGCTTCCTCGACGATGGTGGAGACAGGCAGGTACTCGAGTGGTGTCTTGCGCTCCTTGGGCTTTCCAGACATGCGTGAGGACAGCGAAACAACGTGGTCAAGCAATGAGATGCCAACCTTCCTGGGCTCAGCATCGGGGCAAGTAAACAGGATTCTCGCCTTGACTTTTGTGCCAATCTTGTACTTTTGCGACACGTCTGCGCCCTTCTCTGTGGCTCCCGAGTGGTAGGCGTCGGCGGTGGCATCGATCAATCCGAGGATCTTGCCAGTAAGCGTGCTCGGTGTGTTGTCGGCGACGAGGACATCGACTGCGGTACCGGGCAGGAAGACGTCGATGGTAGGCGCGTCGGTGAGTGTGTTGCCCTTGGTCAAGTTTCCAGACTTGGTCTGGTCGGCCGAGAGCTTGACGATCTTTCCATCTGAGTTGAGGCCGGTGACCAGGCACATGAAGACAGCGCCCTCTTGCACCTTGGAGTGCTGCACCTTTGCGCCCAGCTCGCCCTTGGGCAAGAAACCCTTGATCTTTGTGTCCTCAAGTCCGAGATCCATGACGAGACCGTGGTCTTCGTTGCTCAGGACTGACGCCTGCAGCATCAGATTGACGGGGATCTTGCGCTTGGGTACGCCCTTGTTGACGAGCTTGGGATCAATCGACAGCTCTAATCGCTTCCGTGCTCGCGCTGTGTCGTCGGTGGTTGATGTGACGCAGGCTCTCAGGTACTGCCCAACGAAGAACATGTTCCTCAGCTCCACGTCCTCGAAATCTCCCTCGTCTTCGCCCTTCTCCTCCTCTTCCTCCTCCAGCAGCTTCTCGAGTCTCTCGTTGAGCTTGTCGGAGACGGCGGTGAGGGGCACGTAGCCGACGAGGTTGTTGGGCAGGGCGAGCACAATGTCTTGGTTGGTGATGTCGGTAACCTGTCCGAGGATCATTGTGCCGGCCGACAGCTTCTTGTAGTTGAGGCCCTCGGCGCGCACGACATCCTCGTTCTCTTCGTCGCCCTTCGGCTTCTTGCCCTTCTTCGCAGGCCACTTCTTTGCTGTCTTGGCGGCCTTGCCCTCGTCCTCTGAGCCCATGTCGCCGAATTCATCGTCGCCGCCGCCGCTGCGTTTTGCGCCAGTCTGCTCGAAAAGCACGTCCTGGTTGGCCTTGATCTGAATTTGCTTGTGCTCGAGCGGTGTCAAGACGCTAGCGCCACCACGAGGAAACGACTTCTCCTCATCCTTGAAGACGCTCGCCTTCGGTGGTGCGCTCTCAGTCTTTGCAGGCTTCGACTTTGCGGGCGACTCTGCGGCGCCGTCTGATTTGCGCGGACGCTTCGCTGATCGATCGCCGGATGCACCCTTCTCTCTTTTTGTAGGGGCGCTCGGGGCGTCTGCCTTTCGTTTTGTGGCTCCCATTGTCGTGGTGTGGAGCTCTTCAAAGCTTGCAGCAGCAGCAATCATCTCGCGCCTGCCAGAACTTTTGAAAAGTTAATGTGGGGCCGCCGGGGTAGCCTGTTCGGGCATAGGCTGAGATGGTGCGCCGCTGTGGCTGTCATATCCTGGACGTGAGCACCAAAGTCCGACTTTGGAGGCGCTCAGAGGCGCTACCCATGCAAGAAGAGAACTTGAAACCAGTCTTGAAGCTACAGATTCTTTCAGACATGCATAGAGTAGCTATCTGCAATAGATCTGAGCTCCTGGACCGCGAAATGCCGTCGTGTTCGTGTTGGTGGGCTCTAATTGGTATGCGCCACTGGGCCACTTAACGCGAACGCGAGACGTGACGCGCTGGTGAGCTAGCCGAGCCAGCCTCTCCGCCTTCGAGCTGCTATATCTGCATCGTCATTCCGTCCCATGTCTCAGTCTCGAGTCTGGCTCTGCGTGTCGTGTGTCTGCGTGTAGCAGCCCAATTGATGGTTGATTCTCTTGTATATACGTGTACAACAGCTAATTGCCACCGGTCCCAAAATGTCCTCTCCGTGCGCCCCTCGAGTCGCGTTCCAAGAGCCCACGCCTGAGCTCTTCTCCTCGCCGCCTGCACCTACAGCGACACGCAAACTGAAGAGACCGCCGCCAATTACCCCGAAACGCTTTACCCGCTTCTTCACCCCGCGCAATTCGAGCCATGGATCGTCACGCGCCTCACCCTCCAGCTCGGGGCGGCAATTGCAGGACATCACCCGCGCTGCCGTCAACCGCAGCCATGCAATGACCCGCACTACTCCTCGCAAGACGGTGAACTTTGTCGACATCGAAATTACACAGACTCGGACACCGTCATCGAGCGCCCGCAAAAGGAAGAACCCATATCTATCACCTGAGAGTTCACCGGCCCAATTCCACTCGTCGCCCTCGAAACGTTCGCGGTACGTCACCCCGGAGCCAGTGGAGGTGCTCGAGGATGAGCCTGAGGCTGAAGGGCGGCCTGTGTTTGCTGCGCCGATTCGACGGTTGGGGACATTAGCAGGCACATCACGGCGGCTGCAACGGTCCTTCGGTGGGATACTGAGCGTTGGACGGGGATTCAGACAAGACCATTGTACATCGTGGCAGGATCAGACGGCCGACTTCCACAGCAGCGCAGATGATGTGCACTCGCTGTCACAGAATGCCCCACCCTTCTGTACAGCCAGCTGCAATACGAACTCACTCTTGGCCATTGGAGATGAGGACGGTCACATCCATCTGGTGGACTCCGAGGGCGACTTCTCCAAGGCGCACATCTCATGGCAAGCACACTCGAATGCCGTCATGGACGTCCAATTTTCTTCCGACGACTCCTATCTGGCTGCCGGCTCTGGTGATCAGACAGCACAGATCATCGATGTACGGACGCAGCAGACATTGAGTGTGCTTGCAAAACACAAGTCATCTGTGAAGCAAGTACGCTTCCAGCCTGGTGATGACAAGATCGTTGCAACTTCCAGTCGAGATGGTGCGGTCCAGATCTGGGACCTGCGATGCAAAGGCGGAGATCTTACAATACATTCAGCATGGGGGTCAGATGCTCCATATGCCAGTGTCGTTCGAACACTATCAGCAGCACATGCTGACATGGGCCTGTCATCCAGCGCAACCACACGGGTTGCTCCAAACGGCAAGACAGAAACCATTAGTAGACGCAGCGACGTCTCTGTCACCGCGCTCTCATTCCTGCCTGAAGGCCGCCAACACCTACTCCTGACTGCTTCAGACGCCTCAACATGCGTGAAGCTCTGGGACATCCGCGGTCGGTACTCACTGCGAGGGCCCGCCATACCCATCGCGACCACGCGACACCCTGAATCGCACAACAGACATCGACACTTCGCCATCAACTCGCTCACCCTTAGCGGCGATGCATCACGCCTTTACGCACTAAGCAAAGACAACACCGTCTACGCGTACTCGACAAACCACCTCATCCTAGGCACTGCCCCAGAGCTTTCCGTCTCGTCGTCCTCAAAACAAAAGTACTGCCAGGTAGGCCAAGAAGGACTCGGACCCATCTACGGTTTCCGCCACAACAAGTTCCATGCCGGCTCCTTCTACGTCAAAGCCTCGTTACGAAAAGCTTTCGACGACAAGCCAGAGATGTTGGCCGTCGGAAGCACAGATGGCTGCCCAGTTCTATTCCCCACCGACGAGACCTTCCTCAAGCGCGAAAAGCGACATCGCGAAGATGAGGCAGATGATCTGCCAGATATCACCCCCCGCTCTATCCTTAGACCATCATTAACTCGCTCGACGAGCAGTCGCTCGCCGGACACAATTCCTATCTACGAGCATGGCACGCCTTTGGTACGCGGTCATGATGCTGAGGTCACGAGTGTGTCGTGGGCGAAGAACGGCAGTCTGATCAGCGTCAGCGATGACCATCGTGTAAGGAGGTGGATGGAAGGCACCCAAGCGAAGGAGCTTCGAACGGGTGGTGAAGGGGAGGGGAGAAGATGGCAGTGTGGATGGGCGGATGTGAGTGAGGCTTATGATAATGAGGAGTAGGTTGGTTCTATTATACCCATTTATTGTTTGGTTACGAAGCGATGCGAATTGAACAGATTTCTCGCACACTCCTTCTCCTTCCGCTAGATTTACAACCTGAAGCTCTAATCTGCTCGCACCTCCTTGCTCACATTAAGCTTCTAGCTAACGGTCATAGTGCAGAGGAAGTCAGAAGGTCGAGCCGACAGGACAGTGTGATTGCGATCATCAGTGGCTTTCGATGAACAAGATGATACAAGCGGACACGCGTTACTGGTCTTGTGTTGCTCCTTCCGCTGATTGCACACTCCATTTACATTCGTTTAGCGCTGGTGGGGTGCTCCTGCCGCCCTGTTGACGTCTTCCAAGCATTGCATCCTTCGTTTTCTAGCAAGTCTGTCACCTCATAGTAATTCGCTTCGCCATCCGGCTCACAGGAACCACTTACACACCGCAGGCTGCTGTCGCTACCGCAATCGAAATTGATCATTTGTTTACCTTACGTTCACCATGGAGAGTCAGCGGACGGGAGTTATTGCGAACCTTATACGAGCCTCTACCGACCACGACTTCGATCCGTCTACTTGACTTGTTACCTCCGGAAGAGGGCGATCCGCTTGAAATCGAAATGAGCGTTGTGGACCTGAAAGGCAAACCCAAGTATTTCGCGCTTTCCCATACCTGGAGTGAGCCTAGGTTCTATCTGCATTGGTATTTTAAACAGGCGGCAGTTGCGCCCATGCAAGACGTACAATGGACACGAAACTGAGTTTGCTGACGGAATCGACCAAAAAGGACAGGGAACTGAAAGTATACACCCTGTGGAAGCAACGAGAAGCAATGCAATCATCTTCTTTGTCTCAATGAGGATCACTGAAGTTTTGCCGCCTTCTCAAGACCGCACAAAGGCCCGGATGCTCTGATACTAAGGATAAAGTATTCTTGTTTTACCGCTTGGCTGATTGCGATGCGTCAGACCAATAAGATTCAGAGCCTGATTATAGCAAGTCTGTTGCAGAAATCTACAGCGAAGGTATCAAACACTGGATTCCGATTGAGCGGTCCCTTGACGTCTTACAGTGGGTGGTGGATCGACCGCAACGACTCTTCCCAGGTAATCCAGCCTGGGTGGGTGAAATGCAGGAGACATCGGATTTGTGCAGACTCTACGTCTCATTTGACAGGCACAGAGCGATAAATGGTTCGCAAACGTCACTCGTGGCCTCAAAGTTAAGCAATTATCTTGTTCTTAAGGCACGTGGAGTCGAGACTGGTCTAGTACTCGACCAGACGCAGCAACTACGATGGCACGGATCTAACCTGTTATATGACCCGGGGTGGGTTTGCATCGCTATTGAGGACCAGACAATGCTGAGTGAACTCGATTCCGGAGCTCCGTCGTGTCAATTCACTGGTACAGAGATCACCGACATTGATGAGCGGTATGCTCCTGGCTGGCGATGGTACAAGAAGTCTGCTTCATGAATGTGTAGCACTTGCATATCGTATGTTGGGCTTCTAGTCAAGAAAACACAGGCCTTGCTTATGATCTTGCGGCTACATCGATCATGAAAGCCATTGACGAGCTGCCCGCTACATACAAGACAGACTGCATGCCATCGAGAAAGGAAACCCAACAGGTTCAGAGCACGAGTTGCGACTGCGATGGCCTGGTCCTTGAAGACAATGTTGCAAACGCAATCTCAAGACTAAACCACCCATTCGCCACTACAAACCGGATTGTCTCTACGTCAAAGCAATGGCTGGAGACCGAAACATCATCTTTGACAAGACGTTCGCCTCTTCAGACATCATTGCTTCCAGAAGGGTCGACAAGAACTATGTGTACAAAGGCCAGCATGTACGACGCATTACCGATACGTCCATTGGTATGGCACTAATGCCCAGAATCTCGATCGCCGATGACTCGATCTTTCTGTTAGAAGGAGCCAGTGTTCCCTTTGTGTTGAGGAGAGCCAAAGGCCAAGACGAAGCTTCAACAAATGAGTACACTTGGGAAGTGATCGGACCTGCGTATGTACGAGGAGTGATGCAGGGAGCTCTGGGAGCAAGTCAAACATCGCACAAGCATGGTGCATCTGATATAGACCTTTCAGCCGTCTTAAATCTTGAGTCAATCTCAGGGTAACAACGCCGTATTGCTGCAAACTCTAAGCCAGCTGTTGACGTCACTTAGCGTCGAATCGTGCAGTTGCCTCAACTGACGGCTTTGCCTGCCTTCAACAACTTCTCAACTCCAAGCTTTAATTAAACAATGTCCTATGCCCCTACATCTGAAGAGCCCGATCTCCACAACGGTCATTGTGTAACGCACGTGCATCAGGCAAGTCTCCGCTGCATTGGCTGTAAACAGCGTCATGGCCATCGCGGTTCTCATATCGAGCTCGAAGAGCGAAATGCTTGGAGGTCTTGAGCTTGCCGTTTCGGCGATACCTGAGCCTTAGCCATTCTCAGTCACCGCATGTCTCCTATCATACAGGGGATACTTCTATGTAGGCAAGAAGATGGCCAAGCGGGCTCAGGTACCGCCTTACATCTCTCCAAGAATGCTCGGTTAAGGTTTGTCTTGACAGTCTGCTTCCTTTCATACAGTGCCAAGCTTTGCTCAACGTGGGACATACTTGGCCAAGAAAGCCGTAAGCGGGATCTTGGTAACAACCTCAGCCTGTCAGGGTCACTGCACTCAGGGCTTTGAGGTGGCTATGGTCTCAAAGTATCGTTCAGGCTGACAATGCAGTCCGAGGCTTCGTATCCCACTGTTTCGGTGCAGGCAGAAAATACGCCTTTTTTTCCTGCCAACGACTCAAGCACCAAAGCTGTTCTTCAACGTCTCGATAAAATCATCCACAACATGGAGATGAGCCTCTGGGAGGTCTCTGACCCCTATTACTTCGATCTGCCTTACGTCTTTAACCACATGGGCTTGCGTCATTCGATTGTGTACGTTGTTTACCACTCCTTCGAACTTTTCCCAGGCCTTGCGGCCGTTCTGACGGAGCTCGAACAGAGGAACGGAACTAGCCTTGGATTGGCTCGGGAGAAGGGTGAGATCTTCCCAGCAGAGTGCGATGGTCCGACTTCTGCGTACAATTTCGTACTGACCAAGTATACCACGGCCTGCAATGATGTAACTGGTCGTTTCAACGTCTCATCCGTGGAACTTTTTCAAGATCATGTGACCGAGTTGAAGGGCACTTCAAAATACATTGGCACACCCTGGGCTAGAACCATGACACTGTATTGTCGCAAGCTTCGATTCAGCCCGCCAAAGTCTCAAGAATTCTTAGGTACGTAGTCACATTACTGTTGACTTTTGAGCTTTTTCACCGACAAGAACCAGGCTACAAAGAGATCAATACAATCAACCTCATCCTTCTCAATAACAATAACAACAAAATCGACCCTGTAACGCCTAGCTTGGAGAGCGTAATCGAGTTCTTCCCAGGGGCTGGCTCGTTCTACCATGATGCTATTGGGGTAAGTCACTCACCTTACTGTATCATTTGCCAGTATTCGAAAGCTAACATGGAGTAGCACGGTTTTCTTATTATGGAGTCTAATTGAACCTCCGAGTACACAATCAAGTACATAGAGACTGGTGAACTTCAACCACCAGAGACTGTATGTAAACCGAGTGGCAAGGCACCATCAAAAACAGTGCGATCGTTCTTACATTTATGATATACCTATGCCGCGCCCATGTTTCATCATGCTGCCTCAATGACCTTATTAGCAAGCGCCGGCAGAGTATCCGCAGTAACATCAGTCTTGCCAAAAACATCTTCAAGCGGCTCCTTCTCCAACACCGTACAGTACGCCGTCTTGAAGCCTGCTCTGCTAGCCGCACTCACATCCCATCCATGTGCTGCAGCAAACCATAAAGACTCATCTTTCCCTGCGCCGATTCTCTCTTTCACACGTTCGTAAGCTTTGATCTCTGGTTTACCGATCCCAACATCATCACAAGTAATGATGTGCTCGTTGTCGATGGAGATATCGCCTTTGTTGAAGTACCCTTTTACTCGCTCCCGGTCGCCGCTCGTGAAGGCCCACACCGTCCACCCACTCTTTTGCAGCCGATCAATGCATTCCCTCGCTCCAGGTCTGACAGTGCAGTTTTTGTACTCTTGTATGAAGTATTCCACATCTTCCTCGTTCGCAACACTTCTGGGCTCATGTACGCCCGCGAAATGCAAGACGCGGAAGAAGATGGCTTGGAAGATTTTTGCAAAGGGAACGTAGCGGCCTGAGAGAGAAAGGTATGTGTATTCGCGCTCGGCAGTTTCAAGCCAGGCGTACCCTAGGAGACGGCCGGAGATGTTGTGAGGCTCAAGAGCTGTACCCAGTCGCGTGCTGATCACGTCGTAGAAGTGCTCGTGGGAGACTAGGGTGCCGACGATGTCGAAGACGATGTGCTTGGGGCTCGTCTGAGATGCCATTGTTGTGGAGTTGAGATGTTGTTAAAATGAAAAGTGTTGTTGTTGTTGTTGCTCATGCTAGGCAAAGAGCATAAGCATGCCATTGCATGCTCGACATGCACGCCCTGTTGTCAAAATGCAGCACTAGGGGGTGCAATAATTCGCTTCCCCTCGGACTTCGATGAGGTAAGCCACCCCACCATTCCTTCCCCCTTATACAATGCCCATACAAACTGATGAAATATGATTTAAATGTATTTTTAAGAGAAAGCTATTGATATAGGTGTACAGGGCTATACAAGAGGGTTTTGTGGTGTAGTGAGGCATTACCACAATGCCGATCTTATCTTTTCACCACCATTTCCCCTGAGTTGTTCACATCTCTCTGGCATCTCTCTGATCCTTGCCCTTACTTCTTCTATAGTAATTCTATGAAGAACACGGTATCTGTGCACACACAGATACCGTGTTCTTCTGCTATCTGCTTGAGAGTCTTGTCATCATGGCATCGATCATAGGCCTCAAAGTAGTGGGACCGCTCGGAGGTATCAGGACATTTCAGACTGCAATCTTGTTTAGGGGTCTTTGGGGCATCCATTGATTAAGAGACCATCAAAAAATATTGATATTTGAGTGAGTTATGGTAGGGATGAAGTTGGGGGGGTTGATGCGTGGGACTTCAATATGATGGGGTTGATGACCTCATCCAAGCTGAGGGGAAGCGAATTATTGCACCATCTAGCGGCAGGTGCTGACGGATGACGTCACGCGATGCGAGGAAGGCAAGAGCAACTGTAAAATCACATCAATCCTTACGAAAGATGTGTGCAGACGTGCTTTCGCAAGAAATTGAAGACTGCTCAAGTGAGAACGATATCGGCAGCGCATGATGTAAGGGTTATCGCCACAATGGATGTGTTGTCCCAATCCGGCATTTCAGCCTCACAGAGCGCTAAACCACACTCGGCATGCTCTTCGATGGACAAGTCTCGATTTGGCGGGGTCGAAGACAAACGCAACATTACAGCGGTCGTATGTCATTAGAGTCTATCAGTGATGTTGGCGGTTTGCAGAAGACTTCAATGACTTTGCAGTGAAGGGAAAATAGCATGAACATGAACAGCAGCAAGAAGACACTGAAGATTTGTTTTATGTTGCAATCTTTCATTTTCCAACAACTTTGCTTAGGGCAAAAGCCCTCGCCATCCCTTGTACTTTCATAGAACTCAACCTCCTGTAACTAAACCCTTGCATTACCGGAGGAGCTACTGCACCTCTCGTCCTCCATAGTCTCAGACTCACATAGGACGTTAAACCAATCAATCAATCAATGACACCGAGAATTTGAAGGACTGCCATTCTGGTCATGGCCTACGAAAAAAATCGCTAGAATCAACGGCAAAACTGCCAAAGAGGTCAAGGCCCCATGCAAACACCCAAACTCCATCATATGCCTCATCAAATTATACGCTTTTACCAAGCCAACTCGCTCTTATCATTGTCATTACCACACGCCAGTCCCTCGCAGAAGTCAACATCCTCATTGCTGATCGCCGAGTTACCATCCTTCTCCAGCGCCTGTCTAGCCGGCCAGATCTGCTTGCCCGCCGCCTTCTCCTTCTTTGCGTGCTCCATGACGATCTCGCGGCACCGCTTCTGGAAGAAGAGAGGCCCCTTCTCCATGTGGGGATGCAACTCGCCATTGATGAAGACGCCGGCGTTGATGTTCTCTTGCGCGCGCTCGCAGAGTACTTTGTCTTCGGCCATGACACGCTTGTAGACGATGTTGAGGCGGTCGAACTCCTCGCGTGTGCTGTTGCGATTCTTCCAGACTTCGTAGTACATGACACAGCGGTTAGGGCCAGAGGGCATGAACTTCTGCATGAACATGAAGTGTGGGCTATGTGGTGTTAGTTGCTGTGAAAATATTGATGAAGTGGTGATGCTTACCTGACGGTGTAGGAGGAGTAGGGGAAGAGATATGTGGAGCAGATGTTGAGACCCTGCTTTACCTGCTCTGGGTTGCTCTTGGGGTCATGATCGATGTGATCCGCTGAGCACTGAACGTCGTAGGTCTCGAGGTTGGCAATCGCAGGCAGGTCGGGGTGTGTTGTCTTGCAGTGGTAGCACTCATTGAAGTTGTCCGCAAGAATCTTCCAGTTGAAGTTGCCTTCCATGGTGTATGAGTGGTCGAATTCGTAGTCGTCGAAGTCGAACTGCTTGAATCGCTCCTGTTGGTCGGTGCCTTCGAACTGCTCATCCCATGTGACTTCTGGCACCTTGTTTGAGTCCATGTTAATGTAGATGAAGCCGTTGGGGTCGATGTGAACATGGATCTGGAAGAGACCGTTCTTGGCCTTGTCGAAGCCATTGAGCTCTTGGTAGCCCGGGGCCTTTGCAAGCTTGCCGTTCAGACCGTATGACCATCCGTGGTACTTGCATGAGAGAATCTTCGAGTTACCCTCCTCTTGTTCGACAACAGGGTAGGCTCGGTGCCTGCAAACATTGTGGAAAGCATGGATCTCGCCGTCGCGGTCCTTAGAGACAACGAAGTCATAGTTAGCGCAGTTGTAGCGGAGCCAGTCACCGGGCTTCGCAAGTCTTGACTTGTGTGTGAGGATGAGCCATCGACGAGAAAAGATGGAACGTCTCTCCAGCTGATACATCTCCTCTGATGAGTACCAGTTTCCAGGCAGGGCGCGAACGGCGCCATTCTCTAGTGGTGGTGAGGCTGGGACAGCGCCACCAAGTCCGATGTAGCTCAACAGAGATCCGACCATGGTGAAGTAGATGTAGGCGACACTGAGCTTGATAGTACGGATTACTGATGATAAGCTGAGAAAGGCCTTGTTGTGTAGAGAGGACATTTGTAGTGATGATGCTATGCTTATGGCAGCTGAAGCATTGATATACATAGCCAGGACTACTCCTCATCCTTATCGAGTAAACGAGTTCCCTGCCCCATATGGGGAAGTGGAATCCATTCACTGTGTGGACGGCTGGCCAGTGGGTAGCGCGAACGTAATCGGACTGTAAGCAGCCGTCATGCGCCACGTTTGCTTGCTGCATCCGAGGACTATTTGCGACCGCCAGATCTGCCATCGTGATCAGAGTCGTCGTCGAATCAAAGGTGATCCAGACAGTAGGCTAGTGGTCAGCCATGGCGTTCGGTGGGCGATGGCCCAAATCAATCAAAGAGTCCATAGGAGCCTAATGCAACGGTCATCGTAATAGAAAGCGAGACTGGTCTGGTTGATTGCCCCTCCTGCTGGCACGGACCTGGTATCATCGCTCATGGATCTGATGTCCAAATTCGGAAAGTCAGTACCAACAAAGCCTCGCCCTGCTTATCAGCCACAAACACCACGGCATGATTGCGGTCAGATCCTGCAACTTCTATCCCTCTTGTCGAATTCTATCGAGATAGTCTCGATCGTCCAAGCCTGCGATTAACAGTAGTTTCACAGAGAGGCCAATTACTATGGTGCGGAACCGTGTGCAGAGCTGCATTTTTTCATCAGGGGCGATGAAGTGTGGATCGGTGACATTGTGGCTCAGTCTGTGCTTGACAGAGCAACGTCTGTCATAACCAGACATAATGTGTACTGCCAGGGCTGTTGCGTAATAGCACCATCTTTCAGGTGTCGTAGCAGCGATACCGCTTTGTCAGTTCAGTCCGGAGTTACCTTACCGATGACCACGCGCCTCAATGCACGTTCTTACCTCACATCGCATCTGCCGCACTTGTCGTCGGAGTAGTCGAAGTAACGACGTGTCTTGATATGGTAGGTGAGCCTGAGTGAGTACAGTTTCGAAGTCGAGACTGCTGGGTTTGGGCACATCTGAGTACAGGCTCGTATAAAGAGTCTGGATCCTATCGAAGGGCCATCAAAAATTTTGCAGATCTCGATAACCTGCCTCAAGGGAAGCCGACCGAGGAGCTCTGAGACTGCGATCCGCAGTGACTTAAGTGAGGAGTGACCAAAATTACAGACTTGGATCAAGGGCTTTGTCGAAGAGTGCAGTGCCGCGATACGAGCACCAATCGAGTCGAACGACAAACATGTAGACGGCAGTTGCTGTAGGTCTCAACATACTGGCAGGCCCGTTGGTGGATGTTTTTGTAGGGCTTGTTGCAAGGGTTTGTCGCAAAGGTACGCCTCGAGGGCCTGAGTCGCATGGAAATCGACAATGGCGATGTCGCGATGCTGATTATGCAGCTTTCAAACTGGTGCATGTGTGCATGCAGCGTTGTAGCCAATGTCGATTAAATTGATCATTGCTGGTATCTCTGTGAAGAGCCAGACAGGGAGTTGCTATGGAATAGCCATGTTGCACAGCAAATACTGACCGTTGGAACGACCCATCGGATGATGAATGCTTGAATCTGATATGGAGTCTGCAAAAGTTGTGGAGGGAGCAAGTGCGCACACGCGAGGCGGGGTTGTCGCGAGTTATGAAGCGTTTCCAGAACTAAGCTGGCCGGACTGTTCGGCCACCCACACTAGCCATCCCGGTCGGCTTATATCGCGAACGCGCCCGTCTAGGCTCGATTTGGCAATCAGGACCCTACGTCTACGCTTAGAAGACATCCCCCACCAATGTCGTAAGAGCCGCATGCGGGGTATGGATTCATCGTCCCTAGCACTGCTGTTACATGCCACCATGGGAAAGCTTTCGCAGTCCCGAAGGTGCTGTCCACGCTTAGGTGCGGCCGATTAAGCTGTGAAGTGCGACGAGAGGAATCGTTATCTCGAGCTACAGTCCTCTTAAGAAGCTGCTTGCTCAATAGCCAGTGTGATCAATTATATCCGTTTCATCCTTTTTCACAATGGCGACCTCGCAGCGTGTTGTCATCATCGGTGCTGGCATTGTCGGTACCAATCTTGCTGATGAGCTGGTTTCGAGAGGATGGAACAACATTACCGTTATCGAGCAAGGCCCGTTGAGCATGCCAGGAGGCTCAACGTCACACGCACCGGGCCTTGTGTTCCAGACGAACCCGTCGAAGACAATGACCCTGTTCGCCAAATACACAGTCGAGAAGTTACAATCACTTGAGAAAAATGGCCAGAACTGCTTCAACCAGCTGGGTGGTCTCGAGATCGCGACAACACAAGAGCGCCTGGAAGAGCTCAAGCGCAAGCACGGGTATGCTCAGTCTTGGGGCATCGAAGCACACTTGATCAGTCCAGAGGAGTGCCACAAGAAGTACCCGGGTTTGAACAAGAGTATGATCTTGGGTGGCCTTCACATTCCGAGTGACGGTCTGGCATTAGCAGCCCGCGCCACACAGCTGCTCATCGAGAGCACAACCAAAGCTGGCGTCCGATACCTCGAACACACCGTAGTCACCGGCATCGAACAGGCGAATGGCCACGTGACAGGCGTCACCACAAACAAGGGCAGCGTGCCTGCAGATATTGCCGTGTCTTGCGCCGGATTTTGGGGCGTGGAGATCGGTAAGATGATCGGGCTGAAGGTACCACTCCTCCCGCTCGGTCACCAATACGTCAAGACAACAGCTGTACCGGGCCTTGTGGGTCGCGACGTCAACAAGAACATCAACGCGATGAATGCTGAGTACCCGATCCTGCGATACCAAGATCAGGACTTATACTACCGCGAGCATGGTGAGCAGTACGGTATTGGATATTATGGGCATCGACCTATGCCAGTCAATGCCGCATCTTTGGGCGTCACACCAGAGAAGGTTGATGAGAAGAACATGCCATCACGGCTCGAGTTTACGCCCGAGGATTTTGAACCAGCCTGGAAAGCAACGAAGGAGCTACTGCCGGCACTTCGGGAGACTGAGATTGCAGATGGTTTCAATGGTATTTTCTCCTTCACGCCAGATGGCGGATCAGTTGTAGGCCAAGCGCCCAATCTCGACGGGTTCTACGTTGCCGAAGCTGTCTGGGTGACGCACTCTGCTGGTGTAGCTCGGGCTGTTGCCGAGATGCTCACTGAAGGCCGCTCCAAGATAGACATTGCCGAGTTGGAGGTGACTCGATTCGAAGAGGTCCAGCTCAGTCCAGAGTACATCAGTGAGACGTCACAGCAGAACTTCGTGGAGATCTACGACATCATCCACCCACTCGAACCGAAGCATACTCCACGCAACCTACGTGTCAGCCCATTCCACGCTCGACAACGTGAGCAAGGCGCGTTCTTCCTCGAGGTCGGAGGTTGGGAACGTCCGCACTGGTACGAAGCGAATGCTGAGCTCGTCACGTCGCTTCCTAAGGATTGGAGGCCAGTCGATCGTGATGCTTGGTCGTCGAAGTTTTACTCCCCAATCGCAGCAGCAGAGGCATGGAAGACTCGCAACGCAGTCGCAATGTATGACATGACCACGTTCCATCGATTCGAAGTCTTCGGTCCCGCAGCCGTTGACTTGTTGCAGCGTCTTACGACAAGCGATGTGACCAAAGCGCCTGGTGCTATCACTCACACATTGCTCCTCAACAGACATGGTGGAGTTCTGAGCGACATTTTTGTGTCAAGGATTGAAGATGACGTATTCCAGATTGGCGCCAACACCGCCACCGATCTCGCCTACCTCGTGCGAGAGGCCCGTCAACAGTCAAAGGGCACACCCAGTCAGTGGGTGCAAGTACGCGACGTCACCGGAAGCACTTGTTGTCTTGGTCTCTGGGGACCTCGAGCTCGCGATGTGATTCGAGAGATCAGTGCAGACGACTTCTCCAATAACGGCTTGCCATACATGGGCGTTAAGAAGTCAGGCCTCGCCGGTATCTCAGTCACGATGTTCCGAAAGTCGTTCGTCGGAGAGCATGGGTGGGAAATCCAGACAACACCGGAATTTGGCCAACGGTTGTGGGATCTTCTGTGGCAAGCAGGCCAGTCTCATGGACTCGTGGCCGCTGGCCGTGCTGCGTTCAACGGTCTGCGACTGGAGAAGGGCATCCGAGCTTCAGGTTCAGACTTCTCATCTGAATACAATCCGTATGAGGCTGGCATCACCTACGCGATCCAGAGAGACAAGAAGGTCGACTTCGTTGGCAAGGCTGCGCTCGAGGCTGCGTCAAGACGCACACCAACGAAACGGCTGAGGTGCTTGACTGTTGACGATGGTCGCTCCATGGTCTTGGGTAAGGAGCCAGTCTTCCGTAACGGACAAGTAGCCGGTTATGTCACCAACGCAGCCTTTGGGTACACTGTTCGCAAGCCCATTGCATACGCCTGGCTACCGAAGGATCTCAACGAGGGCGATTCGGTGGAGATTGAGTATTTCAGCCGCAAGATCACTGCTACTGTAGTGTCAGACCCGCTGTACGACCCACAAGGTCGCCGTCTGCATGACGATGGTCCATCGGAGAAGCCCGAGCTGCAAAAGCGATTGAAGGCACTGTTGTAGTAACGATGTTTTGTAAATAGTGACGAGCTCATGACTGGTAGGGCATTGCAAGGGCTGGCGTTTGGTGCTGGAGACGATAATTCTGTGCACGACCCTTCTTAAGGTCCAATTGAATCTCTTTCCTGCACTGCTTCATGATTTGGGTGACATGTGACTGAGCGGGAGTCTCGCGATCATGAAGGTGAAGCGCGACAGCAATGCGCTTTCCGTGGCTTTACTGACATACTCTCTATCGATATGGGTTGTTTCGGAAAGACCAGGTATACCCCGTGACCTGGACAGCGAACCAGCTCTATGCGTAGCTCTGATCAGAGGCTGCGTACAATAGCCAAGAGACTATCTTTTAGCGCCCTCATCAAGGTGAATCAGCTGCAACAAGGTGTGCACGTATGCGCACAAGAGATACTATGCTAGCTCCTGTATAGATCTATCTGACGTAGCCTTTTGCATAGTCCTGTCGAGTTTAGAGGTAGAAGACTATGTTTTGATGATGTTGGAGAATGGTTAGCTCGCATCACTCAGGTCACGGGGTGTACCTGGTCTTTCCGAAACGCCTACAAGCAGCTCGGGAAGCTGCGTTGATGTCATCCCCTTTCGCAGCTCCCATGTATGTCATCTCATCAACAACACTGCAGACTCTACCCATGAGCTTCTTTACTGCTGCAGTCAGACGCGCACCATTTCAATCACTTCGTTTACCGATTACAGGAGTGAGCTTTTTTCGTGTTTCACTTCCAAGAGACCATAAGCTAATCTCTTGCAGCTATCCATTTCACGCGCCATGCATATCCAATCAATTCCTATGTGTATGAGCACCTTGATGGAAAAACCCATTACCATCCCACGCTGACAGCCATGCAGGGGAGGGCACCGGCAACAACTATGCCTACCTCGTCTCAGACGATAAGACACGCGAAGCCGTGATCATCGACCCAGCACATCCGGAGGAGTACGTCTACTGCCACTCAGATGACCCTCGATGTGGACTCAATAACTAACTCCTAATGTCTACAGGGTTCTTCCTGTCCTTGAAAAGCAGACAAAAGCGGGTCTGAAACTAACAAAGATCATCAACACCCACCAGTGAGCATCTCCACTTCTTCCTCGACATTTCTCCTAACATGTCGGCAGCCATCATGACCATGCAGGAGGAAACAAAGAGATTGTAAGGCAGATACACCAACTATTCTGTGTGTCAGCTAACATATCGTAGCTCAAGCACCACAAGCTCCCGGTTATTGGCGGCCGCGACTGCACTCTAGTCAACAAGACTCCTACCCACAAAGAGACGTTCAACATTGGTTCCATCGAGGTCACTGCTCTTCACACACCATGTCACACACAAGACAGCATCTGCTTCTACTTCAAAGACGGGGACGACAAGGCTGTCTTCACTGGTGACACAATGTTCATTGGCGGCTGCGGCCGCTTCTTCGAAGGCACCGCCGAGGAAATGCACAAGGCACTAAACGAGACCCTGGCCGCTTTGCCAGACGACACAAAAGTGTACCCTGGCCACGAGTACACGAAGGGCAACGTCAAATTCGCAAAGACAGTAGCGAAGGACAACGAGGCAGTCAAGAAGCTTGACAGCTACTCTCAGGCGAACAAGGAGACACAAGGCAAATTCACCATTGGCGATGAGAAGGTACGTTTTCGCGATTCTTCCGGTCGACGTCAAGTCACAACTGACAAATCCAGAAACACAACGTCTTCATGCTCTACGCAGACCCCGAAATTCAGAAGGCTGTCGGGCAAACCGAGCCCGTCGAAGTCGTACGCACACTGCGCGCACTGAAGGACAAGTCGTAGGGCGACTACACGTGTAAAGGGGCCGGCATAGAGGTGTACCGGCGATCTCAAATGAAGAACTATCACTATTTCGATCAACATGCATTCGATGAACTCGTGCGCGCCAGAGACCTTGCCGACAACCGTGCTGCCGAACTAAAGTCACTCGAGACATCTTTTTACGCGCCACAAGTGTACCTCTATCGCACGACCGGCACCTTCTCGACCATGTTTGGTCAGGAGCGCGGCAATAAACCGGTGCTGGTTCACGAGAAGAGGGCATCTATTGATCTCAAGCTTGCGGAGCTGAGGGAGAAGTTCTGGCCGACTACGAAGGAGAACCGTGCGCTGGCAGAGGCGGGGGCGGCGAAGGCTAAAGAAGCTGAGATTCTTGCGAAGAAGAAGAGGACGAGGATCAGAACGTGGGGTCAGTCGGTTGGTGAATCGGTCATGGGGTTTTTTAAACATGGCCGCCTGCCAGAGAAGAAGAAGGTGAAGGAGCCATCGCCGTTCGCTAAACTTCTTTGAATGGGAGGAGTTTGATGGGTTCGGTGGATGGGCAGCAGCGGGACACGGTGGTACATGCCAGCAACGCGCACAGGTTCATTAATATGAATTTTTGTCAAATAGGCGTGGACATATATCGTGCGTGAGCCGTCATCGAATTGTACAAGCACGACCCGACATTAGACGCATTGATTTGGAGACGGTAACGTACAATTGCGAAGCGACAGGTCGCGTCATCTCTTCTGGTATCTTTGTCTACTTCTACATCATCACTATCCAACACAGCTCCGCCAGTTGACCTTGCCTCGCTTGATCCTCAAACCACGATCCTCTCAAAGCTGTACTTGGGCACCTTCTTACTGATGAGCATACCAATCTCGCGCTTACTCCTCTCCTCCCTCCGACCGCCCTTGCCCTGCTTCGTTTTCTCAATCCCCATATCGCCGCGCCCACCAAGCGGCAGCATGGGCAAGTCCTCGTCCTTGATGCCCGCAACAGCGAATGGCTTGTTCTGGTTCTCCAGACTCTTGTTACTGGGCTTCTGAGACTTGGGCGTATTCGCCGCATACCGCAAGAACTCCCCAAGTAAGCCGCGCATATACCGCGCTTCCCAGAATCCATTCAGCGCCTCCGAAGTGTCTGCGTGCAGCGCGTCGATGATGTCCTTGCCCTCGTCAGCGTCTGTAGGAGTGCCGACGGCCGCGAGCCAGGCCCCGGCGCCGATGGCATCGAGCGTGCTGGACAGCAGGGACGCGATGATGGTCACTGCGTGGTCGTCGGGGCTGTCGTCGGTGGAGGCTTCCGGATCGATGAAATCGTACTGCGAACTCCAGCCGCCGTTCTTGAGCTCGAAGTGCAGCAGCCGGATCAGGCTCTCGAGATCTCGGCGGGGCAGCACGGAGCGTAGTGTTGAGCTGATGAGGGGGGCGGGGAAAGTGTGCAGGCGGGTGAGCGCGGGGCGCAGGGTGTTGCTGCGGATGGAGACGCCGTTGGAGAGCACGGTGAGGGCGTGGTCGACTTCTGTTGTTGCCGCATCGAGTTCGACGTCGACGTCCATGTCGGAGTCTGCGGGGGCGGTGCCATTGGTGAGCAGCTTGGGCGTGTCTGAGGATGTGGAGGGCTTGTCGTCAAGAGACTGTGTGAGGAGGCGGATGGCTTCGACGACTTCGCCGATGGGGAGGAAGTGCTTGTGGTTTAGCACGGCGGAGAGGATGTGGAGCTCGGGGTCGAAAGCTACGATGGCTTTCACGATGTCGCCGTCGGTGATTTTGGGGACGGCGTGGGCGAACTCGGACGCTTCGTCTAGGAGGGCGCGGCGGATGGATTCTTTAGTCAGGTGGCCGATTTGTAGCAGCCACTGGAAGACGTTGGGAGGGAAGAAAGCGACCGTCAGTGTACTGCCCTCGAATCTGAAGATCTTGCTGAGCGCGTAGAGAGCATGTTGACGGTGCAGCTGTCGTTGCGACTCGGGGATGGCCGAAAGCAGGTTCCACTTCCGCAGTTGATCCTCGGAAGCCTCATCATCAGCCTTCTCAACAACCATAGCGTCCTCTTTTGGCAGGCTCGGGCCCACACCGTTGGTCAGAGGTCCGCCCTGTACCTCATTCTCCTGCTTGGCCTGTGTGTCTGTCTTCTTCTCCAGTGGTACACCCAGGCATGAAGCGAGAACACCTTCGAATTTAGCAATCTTGCTCTTTGAAGCGTAGCGGTCCAGCTTCTCCTTCCTGTCCAGCCACTTGGCCGATTCTGCGCCAGCCTTAGGCTTTGCAATACCCTTGCCGAGCGCGTCAATCAGTAGGGTGCCCTCGGTCTTGACCCGCTTGCGTGCGTTTGTGCCTCCGTACTGCATGCCGAGGAGCTCATCATCGCGTACGGCTACTACAAGACCGAGCTCGGCATAGTAGGCTACTAGTTGGGGTGTGGCTGATGTCCCGGCATCTGGCTGAGCGTGCTTCCGCTTCTTGGAAGCTGCGTCGTCCGATGCGGGAGACGTACCCAGTGTCAAGTAGGCTTGCAAAGAGTTGTACTTGACGTCAAACGCACGGCATGAGCCTGGCGCTGTTGTGAACACAACGTCCTGGGAAATGCGCAAGAACGAGTCGATCTTTGCTTCAGTGAGCAGAAGCTCAGAGTTGATCTTGGGTACAGTTCCTGACAGGTCGTATGAAATGATGCCACCGTCGACCAAAATGTGCAGCGCACCACTAGTGGCGTGAAGTGAATAGGTCGCGGTTGAGTCTGTGCGAAGTAGTATGCTTGAAGGCTTGGGCAGGCTGATCGAAAGCAGGTGCTTGAGCGGCTGTAGCTGGGTCGAGGGAAGATCCGCATTCCGAGGCTGCACCTGCAGAAGCTGCAAGATCCTGCTCCCGTTTGTGTTCTGGCCGATGACGCAGAGTATTTGGGTAAGCTCCAACAGATCGGAAGCTTCGTTGGATTCGGGGCTCAGTAGAGCTGCAATGTCTTCTCTGCTGCGCAACAGGCCTCGCGTTACATTACGGGCGATCGACAGTGTGATGTTCTCAATCTTGAAGTCGTTGCTCTTCTGCGAACCCGCTGATGTCAGATTCGCGACCCATCGGACAGTCGAGAGGTCTGCGGACAGACAGATGACATCTCCGTTGTCGAAGGTAGTAAGTACATCGTGTGTCGAATCCTTGCTCGAGCTAGCCCCTGCGACAGGGAGCGACTCGATCGTCGAGACCTGGGCGCCGTTCGAGGGTGTGTACGAGGTTTTCGCAGTCTCTGCATTGTCGCCGAAGATGGTCTCGTGGAAGCAGACTAGCTGTGACTTTGCTCCAGCGGTCGACTCGGTAACGGAAGCGTATGTGAAGCGCTGGGCGGCTGTCTTGGACGAGCCCTTTCGGTATGTCGAGTATGGGGCGGCTGTGAAGGAAGCGCTGGGCGGAAGCGCATATGAGGTGACGAGTTGAGGGTTTTGCAGCTGGTTTGAGGTTAGCTGGTGGCTTTCGCAGATGCAGGATCATAACATACACTGTAAATACTTATGCATTCGCCCTCGACACCAACAACAATTTCCGTGCGCTTCCTCTTTTTGATCCCACTGATGCTGCACACACCAGTTGCATGGATGCGCCCGTTGGTGGAGTTAACAGGCTTTGACAGCGAGGCCAAAGTAAATGGCGCGCCGATTTCCTTGTTGGACGACATTCCGTTAGCCAGGCCTTTTGTGTGCTGTGTGAGGTCTGCTCAAGTCGCTGCACCGGTCGCGTCTGCGGTCTTCGAAAAAGTTCAGCGGGTCGTTTTAGCGGTGGCTTGATCTGTGGCTTGCACTGTGGCTGGGCCGCGGCAAGAAAGTGGGCCCCCTGCAGCCACTTTAGCTCAAGGCGCGTCGCGTGCATCATTATGTCGCGTAGACGTGAGGCAGATCTGGAGGCATTCACATCACGCTTCCACGCTACCTCTCTCACTTCTGGACCCTGCAGATACCCCTTGCACGTATCTGTCTTTTTCTGTCTTTCCTGTCCATCTACTTCACTTCAAGCCATGTCGTCGTGATTTCAGCCCAAGTCAATGGCTCTTACTGCAGTGCATACTGCCATGCATCTTGAGGAACCCAAGAACGTGCATCCATTCTTCTCCAAGCCTCCCAGTATGCTCGTTGCATCGTACACCAGACTCTCATACTAACTGTTATTTAGAAACCCAGGCCCTAGAGCCAACTGCGAACGACGTTACCACGAATCATCATGATGCGAACGATGACCAGGACTATGACGTGCAGGACACCAGCCCAAAGGCTCCAAAGCCGCGAAAGAAGCGCACAAGGAGAACCGCGCACACAAAGAACCAGCCGTCACTGGACAGCTTTGCCCGGCGACCAGCTGTCCAGTCGAATGAGGCGGACGTGAAGGCCAGTGCAGATGAACTGGCAGGATCGTCGTTAGAAGAGGACTTGAATCTGGATCGAAGAAAACGAAGAAAGACAGTATCACCGGAGCCTACAACGGATGCAACAGATGCAGGTCGAATGGCTGCAGGACCGCCCTCAGATCTGTACCAGCAATTGCACGCTGAAGCTGGACTGACAGGGACACGAGAGGTCATAGACGATATCATGGTCGATACACATACACTGGTTACAAGTACACCAAAGGGCGAAGCACTGGGGTCCTCACCACCTATCGCCGAGGACGCCCCAGAAGATACTGTCCCGGAATCATCGTTCCCACAAGCAGCTAAGCCTACATCACGGTCCGTCACACCACCGAATGCTGGCGAACGCGTCGCAGAGACCGGCAACGAGAACGTCCCTTCAGAGGCTACCGGAAGTACGGCTGCCAAAATCACCCCGAAGAAGCAGATCAAAGTCACAAAGACCGGCAAGCTGGTATCGAGTCCCCCGAACAAGCCTGACCCACCGACTTCAACAACACCGAAGCGAAGGGGTCGCCCCCGAAAAGCCGCTAAGAACAACAGTCTCTCTTCCACAGTCACGATCATTCGATACGGTTCAGACAATGCGTCCAGGCTGGCTATTGGACAAAAGATCGGTGCGATCCTCAGTGGTGGCAAGTCATCTGAGAAGCATGTGTCGGTTGTCCCCCCTAAGCCTGCTGGACCGCCCAAGGCCCCTCATCCGTTCTTTGCGGGCAAGGCTGGTCAGAAGAAGGTAGAAGCGCTCACAAAGCCGGAACCCGAGCGTCGCACTGTGACCCCCAGGAAGAGTGCGTGTACGCCGGGCAAGCTGAGAGCGGAGAGACGCAAGGAGCAGGATGATGAAGGTACGCCAGCCTTCGGGACGACATCAAGGAACAGTCGATTAGCTAAGCAGTCGGGGCTGAACGAACCCTCCTGGCCTTCACAGGAGACTGCGCATGTCCGGAATCTCGACAACGAAGCCAGAAATGAGCCATTACCACAGCCGCCGGGCACAGGCTTGACGTTGAGGCCTGCAAAGCTGAAGAGCAATGTGTACACACTGTCCGCTGAGGAGGAAATCATCACGAGATTGGTCGGCCAATTGCCAAAGGACGTGACAATTGGATCAGACCCGACCAACCAGGAGTTCGCACCACCGGAGGACGTGCGTTTACCAACACGCTTGCTGACCACAGGAATCGACATCCAACACAAGGTGCGCGCCCAGATCCGGGCACCGATCGAGACATTGGCACAGCGACTCTATGCCAAAACACACCCAGCCATCACCACGCTGTTTGATGAGATCGAGCACACACTTACACCCTTCGACGAAGGCAGATGTGAGCCTCAGGCGTGGGCACAAAAGTACAGACCCGGGCGGGCAGACCATGTACTACAATCGGGCACAGAAGCATTTGCACTCAAAGACTGGCTGAGAAGCTTAACAGTCATGGCTGTAGGTGCCGCACAAGATCCTTCGAAGACTAGTGCTCCGCTAGACATGAAGAAGCCACCTAAGAAGAAGCGGAAAACGGCAGCGGATGATTTCATTGTCTTTTCGGACGAAGAGGATGAAGACGAGGAAATGATTGAGCTCGATCCGAACCACGCCGCCCCAGGTCAATACCCTTCCCTGATACGGCCGCAATGGACAAGAAACAAGAACGTGGTCCTTCTCAGCGGGCCTCATGGGTGTGGCAAGAGCGCTACAGTATACGCCGTGGCAAAAGAGCTGGACTTCGAAGTCTTTGAGCTTCACTCTGGTATTCGACGCTCTGGCAAGGATATCCAGGACAAAGTTGGTGATATGACCGCCAACCACCTGGTAAATCATCAACGAGGGGACTTGCCCGCTAAGCCGAAGCCCGCTCCCGTTGTCGCGGATAATGACACAGACAATGAGCGCGACAAAGCATTCCAGAAAGATCTCGACAGCGGAAGGCAAGGTACCATGACTTCGTTCTTTACAGCAAAGCCTGCCACGAAGCCAAAGCCCAAGCCGAAAGTTCAGGTTGCAATGAAGTCTCCTGCAAAGACTAGGACAATTCCAGCCGCTCAAGCCATGTTGCCGATTGCAGGCGCCTCGCGCAAGTCACAGAAACAGTCGCTCATTCTCATCGAAGAGGCGGATGTTCTGTTCGAAGAGGATCAGAACTTCTGGGCGCAAATCATCAAGCTTGCTGCACAGTCCAAGCGACCCATCGTCATTACCTGTAACAACGAGTTACAGATACCTACACAAGCATTACCAATGGCGGCTATACTGCGTCTCACCCCACCTACTGTTGACCTCACGACGGACTATCTAGTTGCACTAGCAGGCAGAGAGGGACACATACTGCAGAGACAAGCCATTAGTGATCTCTACAACTCGAAGGGGCACGATCTTCGAGCCAGTATCACAGAGCTGAACTTCTGGTGCCAGATGTCTGTCGGCGACAAGAAGGGCGGGCTGGAGTGGATGTACCAACGTTGGCCGCCTGGCAAAGACGTCGATGCCAATGGTCGCTTGCTCAGAGTCGCGAGCGAGAATACCTACCAGTCTGGTATGGGTTGGCTGTCGCACAACGTGTTTGAGACCAAGAGCAACGTTGTGTTCGACAAGGAAGAAGAGCTACTGGCGGAAGTCTGGAATGACTGGGGCATTAGCCCGATTTCCTGGAGTGCAGAAAACGAGCCCATCAACAAGTCGATGGAGCCCGATAAAGACGCTCGATCTACAAGTCTCGACGAACTCGACCGCCTAGTAGCTTTCTCCGACGCTCTCAGCGCCTCAGACATATACTCTCGCATCGATCTTCCCTCATACGACGCCATACACGACCAACCCATGGATCCCACTCTCCCCTCAATAACCGGAAAAGAACGTCTGAGCTACACCATCGACGCGCCTCTCCTTCAAGTGGACCCTCTCACAGACTTCCTCAATCTCGACACAGCCCTCGCCACACAGACACATATCCTCGCAGCTCGCTTGTTTCCAGATCTTGCTGCCCATCACCCGCCAGCCGACCCTCAGTCCACAACCCTCGAATCGACATTTACGCAACAAATCCTGACTCACAAATCGCACCGTGCCACCCATCGCCCCCTACCCCGCTCATCCTTCTCATCCGCCCTCGACACCCTCGCCACCCCTCCCTCGCCATTCAACACCTACCCGGACCCCGCAATCGACCACCGCTCCTCGTACAACCTGATCTTCTCATCTTTGGATCGCCCTTTCGCGCTCATCACACTGGATATCGCACCATACGTTCGCGCTATCGTGGCCCATGAACAGGTCCTCGAAGCCTCACGCATCAGACTGGGGAATCTGCTGAGTGAAGGCGGGAGAGCGAAGCGGGGGCGGACGACGAGGGCAAGTCGTACGGCGATGGGGGATGGGGAGCGGGGGAGCAAGAGGAGGGAGCGGTGGTTCCCTAAAGACCTCAACTTCGACTTGGTCATGCAGACTGCTGGAGAGAAATGGGCGGGGATGGGCTGGAAGGGCGAAGGTGCTGAGGAAGGGAGTGTGACTGGCAGCGCAACAGGGACACAGCAGAGCGAGAGCTTGGCGGGGACGCAGAGGAGTGGTGACGATGGGGAGGGTGTGGAGATGGTGGTCGATGCTGAAGGAAACTGAGGCAAGCAGATATACACGAGCCCGAGCTTTGATGAATGTAAGATTGATATGAATGAGGCTAAGCGCGTGACCGGCGTACACTATCCGGGTATTGCTGTTGCATATATACATTATGTACTGAGGTGCTGAAGCGGAGTGAGGAAGTAGACACATGTACGAACGAGACAGTTCATAAATTCATAGTACTCATGTCTAGATTATGTAACCCCAATCTAAGCCCGGTCTATATTCATGACTCCAAGCGCCCAGTCTAGGCTGAAGCGGTTCCATACGGCACGGCCTGCGCGCTCGTAATGTCTATGTACCCATAGTTCTGAACCTTGCTATCATTCGCCATCTTCTCGCCCCACGTCCCCATATCCTTTATGAACGCGTCCAAGTTCTCCTTCTGGCTCAAGTCAATCGGCTCCTGATCCTTGCCAACTTGGCGCATCTGCGTGCCGGCCGCGACGTTGGTAAGGCCGAAGTTGTTGTCGTCGATGGCCTGCTTGATCGCGCCCGTCACCTTGCCCTCCAGGATGTCCTTGCACAGATGCGGTTCCTGCGCGAGCGGGCGTGCGAGACCCACGCCGTCAACGACATCGAGCGCCTTGACCATTGCGCCGACGGACTTGAAGCCGCCGGTGATGTATGTCTTTGTCTTGGAGAGAACGGGAGCGATGGACTCGGCAAATTCGAGGAAGAAGCCCTCGCGTTGCTTGGTCGACTCGCGCTGGTGCCCGAACGCGAGCTTCTCGTATGTGCCGCCGGACAGCTCGACGAAGTCGAATTTGTTGTCCTCGAGGATCTTGCAGATCTGTTTCGCTTCCTCGGGGTTGAAGCCCTTGTCCTGGAACTCGACAGAGTTGAGCTTGATACCTACGACGAAGTTGCTCGAGACACGCTTGCGGATCGCGTCGGTGATTTCGACGATGATGCGCGCGCGGTTCTCGATCGAGCCGCCGTACTTGTCGGTGCGCTGGTTGGTGGTGGGGGAGAGGAATTGGGCGAGCAGGTAGCCGTGGGCGCCGTGGAGTTCGATGCCGTCGTAGCCGGCCTTCTCGAGGTACTCAGCTGCGTGGGCAAAGCCCTCGGTGATGTTGGCGATGTCCTCGTCGGTGGCAGCGTGGGGCTTCTCGAAGGTCATGCCCATGATGTTGCCCTCGAGCTGGACGTCGCTGGCGGAAACGGGGTTCTTCTGGATTCGCGACTCGACCTGGCGTCCTGGGTGGGAGACTTGGCCAACGAATAGCGAGCCGTGCTTCTTAGCCTCTGTTGCCATCTCCTTGAACGCCTCGAAGCGCTCTCCGGAGAACTCGGACTTGCGGGGGATGATGGGGTTACCGGCAGCCTCGAGGTGGTCGTACTCGATCATAATGTTGCCGGAAAGGATGAGGCCAATGCCGCCCTCGCCCCATCTTCTGTACAAATTGATGAGGTTCTTGGAAGGTACACCGCGAGCCTCAAGATTCTCGGGATCCCAGCTGGAGATGCGCTCAGTCATGGCTCCCTTGAGGAAGCGGTTGGGCGCTGTCTGTCCAGAGAACTCGAACTTGAGAGACTTGCCCAAGGGGGAAGCATCCTTGGAGTCGGATTCGTATCTCGCTGCTGGTGCCATGTTGACGTGGAGTTGTATTCGTGAAGTGGTCGTTATAACGAAATAGTCTAATGGGTATCTTGAATCAAAAGCAGAGATTGAGCGTGTGAACGAAACTTAATTGGTAGACATGAGTGCCGGATGGCTTCCTTTAACATCTTTTGCACAATTGCATCTTACAAATCAACGACAGTGGCCGTCAGTTCCCGAGGCTTCGACGTGTTGCGGGCTAAAAGTCAAGACGACGTCATGGTCAACCCACAGATTTCCCTTTCAAGGGTCTTCACCGCTGTGACACCGGTGGTCAACGGAGTCGAGACCGTTGCTGGAAAGTTGATCTCGGCGAGATTGTACGTGCGCCGGCAATCGAGTGTAGCATCATCTGCCGTTGTAAGGCTGGCTTGGTCGGGATTGTGGGGTGCTCCCGGCCCGGTTGTTCGCCGTTTTCCCTGTGTGAGATGGGTGTCCTGAACCTAGAGGTCGGTTTGAACCTGAGTATCTGAGGGTTCTCGTACAAAGTTAGTTTATCACAGTATGAGATGGTGGAGAAATTTGTTTGGAAGTGCGGTCGAAGTAAGCAGCTGCAGGGACAATAAAGTGCGACCCTGAGGTTGAAGAAGCGCGTGCACGGACAAAGACCCACCTAGCACTGCAAGCCATGGCATGCCGCTAGGAGCAGCCTTGCACCAACAGCCATTTCAGACCTGAACACCACCACATCTCAATAAGTTTCGACAATGATGAGAATGAAGAGTGAGTGTGTCTGCTAGACATGAGGTTGCAGCTACCAGATGGCTGGTCGCCCTACCCCGCCATATACTCCTCATCTGGTGACGTCGACGTTGTAACCATGTAACAACAAGAACTTGGCGAAAGGTTATTCCCTTCGCCTCTTGACCGAATCATTCACTCTCATATACATCATGTTGGTTCTCTGCTTTGTCTTCTGCCTTCTTTTTTACGGTCAAAAAGCGCATTCAGCGTCCGAACACGCCAGTCAAGACCATGGTTCTGATATCCTCGACTTCATTGACCCCCTGGTCGGAAGCAGAAGCGGTGGAAATGTCTTCGCTGGTGCGACTTTGCCATACGGCATGGCAAAAGGTTTGCGCCGAGTCACACAGCCTGTTGCTGTATACCACTAACAGGTGTCTTAGCTGTTGCCGATGTAGATGGTGGGAACACTGGAGGTTTCTCCACCGATGGAAGCAACATCACGGGATTTTCGGCTCTTCATGATTCTGGGACCGGAGGCAATCCGAGCTTGGGCAACTTTCCCATCTTTCCTCAGGTCTGCCCGGAAGACGACATCAATTCGTGCAAGTTTCCAATAGCAGCGCGGGCTATGCCGTACAAGAATGAGTCCGTGAAAGCGCGACCTGGCTACTTTGGAGTAGAATTGGAGAATGGCATTCATGCTGACATGACCGTTGCTGAACACACTGCACTGTTCCGCTTTGACTTCTCCCGGGCTTTCTCCGCGAATGGGAGTGGAAATCCGCTGATCATGCTAGACCTTACCGATTTGTGGGCAAGCAGACAGAACGCGTCGATCAGTATTGAAGCCAATGACGGTGAAGAAGCTGGACGGATAAAAGGCAACGGCACGTTTCTGCCAAGTTTCGGCGCCGGGTCCTATCAAGCATACTTCTGTCTCGATGTCGCAGGGGGTAGGATCAAAGACTCAGGAGTATGGGTGAACGATCGAGCCGGTACCGGACCCAAGCAGCTTTATGTCACAAGGGGCTTCAATCTGTTCTACCTTCAAGCGGGCGGCTATCTCCGCTTCAAGGGACCACTCAATGGGACTATCAATGCGCGAATGGGACTTAGTTTTATCAGCACAGAACAGGCGTGTCAAAACGCCGAGAACGAGATACCTGGTCCAAATTTCGACTTTGAAAGACTGGTCACCAGAGCTGAGGGTGCATGGCGTGCGAAACTCGCTCCAATAGCAACTTCGACAGGCGATGTTGACGCCAGCTTCCAGACTAGCTTTTGGAGCGCAATCTACCGCACCATGATCTCTCCTCAGGACTATACTGGCGAGAACCCTCATTGGCAAAGCACAGAACCATACTTCGACTCCTTTTACTGCATCTGGGACATGTGGCGTGTGCAGCTTCCGTTCCTCACCATCCTCGACCCAAAAATGATGTCAAACATGATCCGCAGTCTACTAGACACGTACAGGCATCGCGGTTGGCTCCCGGACTGCATGATGAGCACTTGCAAAGGCTGGACACAAGGCGGCTCGGACGCAGACAACGTCATTGTAGATGCGTACGTCAAGAACCTGACCGGTATCGACTGGGAACTCGCATACTCCGCGATCCTCAACGATGCCGAAAATGAGCCGCTGGAATGGAGCATCGAAGGCCGCGGCGGCCTCAACTCTTGGAAAACACTGCACTATATCCCGTATCTGGATTTCGACCCCGTGGGCTTCGGCACGAACTCGCGCAGTATTTCAAGAACGTTGGAGTACAGCTACAACGACTTTAACCTCGCTAAGCTGGCCAAAGGACTCGGTAAAGATACATACACGACCTACCTTTCGCGCTCCACAAACTGGCAAAACCTCTTCCAACCCTCGCAAACCTCCTTCATAAACGGCACAAACACAAACTTCATAGGTTTCTTCCAGCCCAAATACCAAAACGGGACATGGGGCTATCAGGACCCGATTGCATGCAGTCCGCTCACAGACTTCTGCAGCTTGACATCCAACCCCTCCGAGACTTTCGAAAGCAGTGCCTGGGAATACATGTTCTTCGTGCCCCACGATATCGGGCGGGTGATTGAGCTGCTAGGCGGCGATGACACGTTTCTGAGACGATTGGACTATTTCCATACTTCTGGGCTGGCGGATATAGGCAACGAGCCCGTCTTCCTCACAGTATACATGCCGCATTATGCGGGGAGACCGGGGCTGTCGGCACGACGTGTGCATTCGTGTACGTCTTCCCAATATTCATATGCACACGAAACCTTTCCTTTCCTTTCCGATGATGACGATGACGACTACGATGATAACTGGGCAACAGACATACCCTCCCGCTTCAACACCTCTTCCTCCGGCCTCCCCGGCAACGACGACTCAGGCGCCATGGCGTCCTTCACGTTATTCAGCATGCTCGGTCTCTTCCCTAATCCGGGACAGAATGTGTACTTCATCACGCCTCCGTTCTTTCCTGAGATCAGCGTGACGAACCAACTCACTAACATGACTGCGACGATTCGCAGTGTTAATTTTGACAAGGCGTACAAGAACATATATGTGCAGAGTGCGAAGTTGAACGGGGAGGTGTACACGCGGAGCTGGATCGGGCACGAGTTCTTCACACAGGGGTGGACGCTGGAGCTTGTGCTCGGAGACAGGGAGAGTGAGTGGGGGACCAGAGGGGAGGACAGGCCGCCTAGTATGTCGACGGGGGGTGAGGGGATGGAATGGTGATGTCGAAGAGCTGGTGAAGCAGGGCTGTAGATACACCACAGGAAGGTTCAGAAGAAAGTGGGTAGCTGAGCAAGATCGAATAATGGGGGGTTTCAAAGAGTCTGCCAGGAAACGTTTGGTAGAAATTCATGTCTCATTGCAGCCACAAAGGACGGGTATCTAGATTCTTGCAGCATAGTGCTCGTTGGGCTGCCCTCAAGCACGGTCTGCCGGTGGCGTGAAGTATTTTCTGTCTTCCATCTCACCCACTGCTTCACAACAGCTCATCCTCTTCCACAGGCGCAGCAACACTCGTCGGCGCCTTATCGTCACCCAGCTCCCCTTGACTCTTGGCCGCGCCCTCTTTCGCAGCCTCACCCATCTCCTCCTCACCGCCCCACGCACGCACCCTCTCCCTCTCCTCCCTCTCCTCCGCCAGCGCCGCAAAAGCGCTCTTCTGCCGCCCCTTGCTGTCGCCGTTGATATCATCCCATACCTTCGCCCTGTCCTTGATCGACGCAGCTTTCTGTATGCTCTTCGCTTTCTTCAGCTCCCACTTGTCCATATCGTCTGCGGCGCGCTCCATAGCTTTCTGTGCGCGGACACGCTGTGCGCGCTTGAGGCTGCCGCCTTTCTTTTTGGAGATGCCGGCGTTTTGCGCGGAGAGGACGTGGTGCTTTGCTTCTGAGGGTCGCGAGGGCGAGGGCGAGTCTCGTGTCGCGGGTTTGAGGTCTTTGGACAGGTTGATGGAGGGTGAGGCGGCGCGGCGGGCGGCGCGGGAGTGCGGCGCGACCTCTGCTGGAGCGGTTAGCCGTTGCTTGAGGGTGTTGCTGTGGGGAGGGTTGCATACGCTTCTTCTTGAGCTTTGCCGTCTTTGCCATTGTGAATGTGGGTAGAGTGTGGGTAGAGTGTGGGTAGAATGTGGGTAGAATGTGGGTAAGATGCAGCTGTGTCGCGGGTCTCGGAGCGGCAGAGTGGTGTTTGTGTGAGGTTCCAGAAAGATTCCGCGTGTAAGAGTGTGGTCAAATCGTGAGAGGGAAGTGAAGAGCGAATGGCTGCTGTGCGGACGGCCCCTCCAGGATATTCACTCGAAACTTTAATGTGGGGCGTCATAGGGCTGCGGGAGTCCCACTTGGCCGAACCCTCAAGACCACCATCACAAGCTTTGCGCCCAACGCTCACTCCCGCCCGCCGCCACCGCCCTCGCTGTCTCACGCGTAGCAACTGGCCCTTCCTTCATGTTGGAAGCAGACGCATCGCCCTCGTGTTTGCTTGGTCTCATGCGCTGGCCTGAGGGTTGAGCCACGGTTCCATCGTCTCGTTCCTTCGCATTCTATCCCTTACAAATACTGGAGCCCTACTCCACCACCCATCCTTAGCACGCGCTGCTAGCACAAAGGCAATGAGCCACGGCGACTACCTCTCGTTTGAAGAATTCAACCGGCGCTCGGCCACACCAGACAGCCACACCACACCCGCTGCCGTTGGAATCGCTGTCGTCGCAGGCATCGCAACCCTCTTCAAGTTCCTCGACTTCCTCGGGTACCCGGTCTGGTTCTGGATAGGCCAGTTCGCGCACAAGATGGCTCTTGGCATCGTGCGCGCGGTGTCGCCTGCTCCGTCTCTCGGCTCCGAGGCCAGCGACGACACGATGCAGAGCGGAGGCATGATGGGGAACCTGTTCGGCATGGGCGCCAGTGCTCTGTCCAAGGGCGTGCGAGGAGTTGCAAGCGCTCTGTCCAGAGCTCCCAGCGACTTGCCGCCGGGCCTGGGCAACTACGACAACTCCTGCTACCAGAACAGCGTCATCCAGGGCCTCGCCTCCCTGCCCTCGCTGCGCGCCTACCTTACGAACACTACGACCGAACACGAGTCGCTTACCGCCGATACCACCAACGGCGCGCTGCTCGACATGATCAGCCAGCTCAACGACCCCGAGAAGCGCGGACAGCACTTTTGGATCCGCGGGAAGCTGAAGTCCATGAGCACATTCACACAGCAAGACGCGCAGGAGTACTATTCGCGGGTCCTGGATGAGCTGGACAAGGAGATCAAGAAGGCGGCACGCAGTAAGAGGCGCTCATCTGTCTCCTGGACAGAGGCTGCAAAGAGCTTGAGCTTACCAGAAGCAGGTGACAAGGAAAAGGAGAGTGCGGAGGAGAAGGAAGAGGAGAAGGAAGAGGAGAAGCGCGAAGCAACAGAACAACCGAATGCCGCGCCGATCCCGCTGGAAGGCTCGCTGGCCCAGCGTGTAGGCTGTACGACCTGCGGCTACGCGGAGGGCCTCTCGCTCATCCCGTTCAACTGCATCACGGTGTCGCTCGGTAGGAACCGATCCGGCTACGACGTTCGCGAACTGCTCGACGATCACACAGATCTCGAATACATCGACGGAGTCGAATGCTCCAAGTGCACTCTCTTGAAGCTGAAGAGCACGCTCGCGCCACTGGCAGCCACCAAGGGACCGGATTCACCATTCGCTGCAAGACTGCTGGCCGTGCAGGAAGCCCTCGACGATGAGGACCTTAAAGACACGACTCTGACCAAAACTTTCAACATTCCCAAGAAGAACTGGGTCAAGAGCGAGAAGTCGAAACAAGTGGTCATTGCACGCGCGCCGAAGTCGCTCGTCCTCCACGTCAATCGAAGTATCTTCGACGAGACCACCTTTGCGCAATACAAGAACAACGCCGGCGTATCGTACCCATCGACGCTGGATCTAGGCAAATGGTGTCTAGGGACTCAGCCAAGCGGCTCGCAAAAACCTGATCTGGACCCCAAGACTGAAGAGTGGCCCCGGGACCCCAAGACATCTATGCTTGTGGGCGCAGACGTCACTACGCCATCGCCCTTCCAGTACAAGCTGCGAGCTGCTGTCACTCATTTCGGTACACACGGCAACGGCCACTACGTCTGCTATCGACCGCACCCCAGGCCGGTCCGCAAGGCAGAAAAGGAAGACAATGACACGGAAGAGAAAGAGGACCGAGAAGAAAAAACCGAGAAAGCGAATGAAGAAGACGAAGCAGAAGAGGAGGAGGGGGAGGATGAAGAACCAACACTAAGTTCAGAGCAATGGTACCGCTTCAGCGACGACACCGTTTACGCCGTGTCCGAAGCCGAAGCCCACCAGGGCAACGTCTTCATGCTTTTCTACGAGCGAATCGACGACTCCACACCACTCGAAGCCGCAAATACGGCAACAGAGACACTCGCTGTCCTCAAAGACGCGCCACTGTCGCCAACCAATGCTTCCACGCCCCTCGAACCCGTTGAAGTAGCAGTGGAGGTTCCGCTCTCAAGCGACGATGACGACGACGACGACGTCATCGACTTCACCCCATCAGAACCTCCAGCAGCACACCCCGCACCACCTATCATCGCATCCGATAAAGCGACAGCAGACGACACAGAAGCCACCGAAGCCAGCGAGACAGAACTCGAATCTGAAGCTGAGGCGCCACCAACACCTCCAACACCCACACTTCCCAAACTCTCACCGCACACAATGCGCACAGCAGGCAACGCTTCATCCAGAAATCAAGGTAGCAGGGCGAGTTTGCCGCTTGTGAGCGCGACATAGAGCTCCGTAGGGAGGAAGAGGAAGAGGAAGCAGATACCTCGCGTCAGGAGGGAAGCGAGGGCGCGTTGGTGTCTGGCGAGATTTTACATGGTTTACATTTTACACGGGGCACTTTGCTTGGGCGTCTTCAATATACCTGTTGGCCGATGAGGATCAGGATCAGGATGGCGTTCTGGGGTAAAAGTAAGCTTTTGGCGCATGAGTAATTGCGTAGTGGTATGAATATAACGTCCGTCCCTACGTGCCGGGACGCACGGAGTAACGGGACAGGTTTGCACTCCGGACCTTCGCCATCGCTTGTTCGTACGTTTACAGACCTGTAGTTGACAATGTAACGTCCTTCAATCATCTCTTCACCAGCGCATCAGCCTCCGGCGACAATTGCTGCCATTTTAGCCCTGCTGCCGATCGTTGTGTCAACGCCGTCAATCGACCCTTGGTCGATACCCCCCCCCCCCCCTGTCTATTCGCCACCTGAGGAATCTCAGTAAGACTCGGATGGTCTGAGAGGAAGCGAAGTTGTGGAAGATTGTACCCCTGGGCCCTAGAAGCTGTCTGCCTAAAGGAGTGTACAGTCCGGCAGTTTCGCCGGTCGGGAGCGAAGATCTCACAGAGCGATCTTACCTACAGCAGAACAATCACCAAGAATAGCTGTGGCGCAAGCTGGTAGCTTTCCAAAAGCATTCACGACCGCGTGCCGATGTGTGGTATTCACGCGCGCCCCAGTCTGGTTTCCCCACCTCTCCTGCATGCCTTTCTATGCTGCGCACAGCACCGAAAACAGCAAGAGCATAAAACACAGGGTTCATTGATAATGACTCGGCGTTAGTTATTTCCCCAGAACGCTGCAAGCTATGCTATGATATGCAACTTGTGTGCTCATGTGCATCCCTATAGGCACTGAAAAGCAGAGTGTAAAAGAGTCAATGTACAGCAGGGGGCGATCAGCTTTTGTCTACGCTTTGCTAAGAACACATGTCGGTGTCTGGGTCAACACTGCAGGTCCACACTCTGCCAGACCCCACGCCCATACCGACTGTGTTCCCGCACACTGCAGAGCATGACGGTCGATACTCTGATGGTATCCACAACACGTTTCTGCCGTCATACTTGATCCACATGCAATCGGAGCTGAGGCTTGTGCCTAGATACAGAGGGGGTTCAGATTCCACGACAGCTACCTCGCTAGAAGTTCCCGGGCTGTGTATGGCAATGCGACCTATCTCGGAATGAAGAAAGGAGCTGGTGGAATCGAAGGATAGGCTGTAAAGAGGCCTGCCGATGTTGAGCGTCTGCAGACACGTCCCGCTGCTCGCATCCCACACCTTGACGGTCTTGTCGTGTGACGCCGACGCCAGCTTGGTCGAGTCGTGCGAGAAGGCTACAGAGCTGACAAGATCGCTATGGCCCTCGAGCGTCTGCAGACATGCCCCGCTGCTCGCATCCCACACCTTGACGGTGTTGTCGTATGACGCCGACGCCAGCTTGGTCGAGTCGTGCGAGAAGGCTACAGACCTGACCCAATCGCTATGGCCCTCGAGCGTCTGCAGACACGCCCCGCTGCTCGCATCCCACACCTTGACGGTGTTGTCGTATGACGCCGACGCCAGCTTGGTCGAGTCGTGCGAGAAGGCTACAGAGCTGACAGCACTGCTATGGCCCTCGAGCGTCTGCAGACAAGCACTCCAGCCGTCGCTCATCGCTGGCTTAATAGTGATCCCGTTTGGCTCTTTGTGCTGGAACAGCCTTCTAGTCACGCTCCCTGTCGGACTGAAAAGCAGCGCAGATGCATATGTTTGCAGAGGGTAATTCTCAATTACCCCTTTGTGGTACATGATGAATCGGCTAGCATCTTGAACAAGCCTGGTAAGCTTATCGTAATCCTGCATCTCCTGGAAGATTTAGCATGCATAACAAGTGGACTATACAATCGTGTTATCTTTGCATGTCTTACCTGAACTAGAGACCATAGTTTCGCCATCGAAACCACCCCTTTTCCTATACTTCTGCACAGACTGAGCCCTTCTAGCCAATAGAGATACTTCTTCCTTATAAACTCATTAATGACGTCTGTGACTTTCAGGTCACTAACACCGTGTGCCCAAGACTTAGGCTTCGAGTCGTACAGATGATCGATCCAGTAAACGCACGAGTAGCGCATAGTTGCTAGCGGATCAGGATTGGGTGTTTCAGCCTCATCGATCGAGAAGCCTGGCTCACCTAGACTATACATATCACGTTCTAGTGTGCTGGACATGAGCTCGAGTGACTGAGCAAATAGGTGATAGTGCATCTCGTCCTGAGACGGAAGGGCTGCAGCTCGCATCTTGTCGCTTAGATAGTCCGTGGCTGACTGGTGAACGAGATAGACTTGCTCGTCACGAATAGTCAGGAACGAACCACACATGGCTACAATCTTTCTTACAGTCTCCGCCAAGACTGTAGCTCGGCCTGTCAATTTACGCAAGCTGCCTATCTCCACAAGATAGAGCGGGCGGTATGCGGTCGCTGCAGTGCAGAGTAGAGACCGACAGATATCCGCATTCCTTGGCGACAGCCGCTGGATCTGGCCCATCATGCGATCGTACAGCTGGGGCAGGCCCGCTGGCGCTTCCTCTACTACCGCTAAAGGGTCCCAGCTTTCCGGCTTCTCAAGCTCTTGCATCATCAGAGCAACCCATAGAAAGGTGCCGTTCGCCTTGCGGCGCAGCTCATCTCGCACCTGCTCGCGCAGACCATCCCCTTCGAGCGACTCGAGGCAAGACAGCCTGTGGTCGATATATGCATCCACAGCTCGAGCTACCTGCTCCGCGTTTTGCTTTAGCTCCAGGCTCAGCTTCGCTTCGTTGTCGACCGACTTGAGCTTCTGCTCTATGTGACCCTCGTTCCGACTTGACACAAGCCACTTTACACGAGATGACAACGCCGCGGTACGGACGATCAGGTCTAGCAGCTGTGGCAGGTCCACCACGCATTCATCGAGAGCATCAACAACTAGACAGCTTGCCTTCAAGCCCACATCCTGCACCATGCTTGTGAAGACTTCGGACAAGGCTACCCAGGCGTTGGCGTCTTGGAAGAGAGAACCACCCGCTTGATCGTATCTCGTCCGCAGGTGTGACGTCAGCCGCGGTTGCTGCTTAACGAGCAGGTAGATCAAGCCGCGCAACACAGCCGTGGCGCTGTTGATGCGCGAGTTAGTGGCCTGGCAGAAAAAGTAGGATACAGACGCGGTGTTAGCGACCGTCTTGTGCAGCTCGTTGATAATGCCACAGAGCAGCATCGTCTTGCCCTTGCCGGGATCGCCTTTGATCCACAGCAGCCGGCTCTGTGGGTCGGTGTGCCATTGCTGGAAACTGCTGTTGTCAAGCACCCAGCGGTACGAGCCCTCCAACAAGCCGCCCTTTGTGTCCTCAATGCGCTTCTTGTCGTTGCGGGGATCGGTAGGACGTAAGTCACGAAGGCACTCCTCTTGCTTCCGGAGGTTCTCTTCCCGGCTTTGAATCTTGTCATGAAGCCGTCTAAATGCTTGCTCTGTGCCTTCACCATAGACGGGCGCCATGTCGACGTCAAAGATGCCAGACAAACAATACGCTGCGTCCTCTTTGAGCTTCGTGTCCCGACTTTGTCTCCACCGGAACCGCTCGTCGACGCTAGACTGAGAGAGCGGGGCCCCTTCGAGCACTTTATGTGGGATAGTTGTAATTTCGTGGATCTGAGACTTCAGCGATACCCTGTTACCCAGCTTGTGCCACTCGCATGAGAAGAACTCGAGAACGCCAGGTGCGAGAAGCTCCTGCAGCGTCCAGCCCCGCGTGAACCACTTGCTGTTTCGGAAATTCAAGTCCCATAGGGGCACACCCGCCTTTTCTTCCGGTTCAAGAGGTGGAGCGGACACGTCTGACAAGTAGACGTAGCATTTCGCTGCGCTTCGGTACCAGGAGAACATGGACTGTATAGCCAGCGAATGCTCAGCCTTGTTTGCCTTGTTGATGCAGCAGGTGTCGATCCAGAAGTACTGCAAGCCGTCGCGCTTTGCCTGCTCTTCACAGAGCTTAATCTTCTTGTAGCCAGGCTTGTCCTTGCCAGCGTTCTTCGCTAGGTCTTCGAAGGTGACCTCATCCGCCTCGGCACCCCAGGTATGAGAGAGGATCGCATAAGGAGGTATTGCGTCTTCGTCAACTATGTCAGGGGTGACTCTGAGCTCTCCATCGTCTTGATACTCTAAGAGCCGCATTGAGATGCGCAAATGTGTCGTAAGTGTACGCGACAACGGCGAGGATTAGGGGAAACTTTAGGCGATGGCCTGGGGACGAGAGAGTGCTGCCATTAGTTTCCCTGTTACGTTCAAGGTCAGCAAGTAAACACGGGGGCAGAAGGCTGTACAGCACCAAAAGATCTTGAAGAGAAATGGCAACTCGCTGTAGCGTTGCGAGGCGAGGCTGATGTTGTTTGCCATGTTCCTGTTGGGTAAAGGATGAGAGGAGATGGCCTGAAACGGGGCAGGCGCGGCCAGGCGCAAGGCTGAACAACGGCCAAACTGGTGGCTGCCTGAACGTCGAGGAGCGGAGAGCTGACCCGCGCGCTATCTGAGAAGCGGGGCACGGCATGTGGCTGTGAAGCTAGCTTGCGCCACAGCATCTCTCAGCGGCCGATCTGCTGTGGGTATAGCATCGAATTCAGTACGATATCTTACGACAACAACTCAGCACGCTAATGCAGGCAACCGCATCGCAAGTGAAGCTAGCGTGTCCCGACTCGCTGGGTCGCGTTTTGCAATCTTCGCGCTCGACCTGCGAAACTGCCGGACTGCACACGTCTTCAGTCAAAAGAGCTTCTGGGGCCCAGGGATATAATCTTTCTCGACTTCGCTTTCTATCAGACCCTCTGGATCTTACGGAGATTGCTTAGGTCGCGAATGGACAAGGGGGTATTGACGAAGGGTCGATTGACGGCGTTGACGAAACGATTGACAGCAAGGCCAGCATGGCAGCAATCATCATCGGAGGCTGACAGGCTGTTAGAGAGATGGCTGAAGGACGTTACATGTCAATCGTAGGTCTGTAAAGGTGCAAACAAGAGACTCCAAAGGTCCGGAGTGCGAGCCTGTCCCGTTACACCGGGCGTCCCGGCACGTAGGGACGGACATTATACACTTTCACATCTCCAGGCGATACTCGTGCTATACAAATGCTGCATCTGACGCTAAACGCAAAACCGATATTTCACCATGACAGTGAAGACACCCGAGTGACTGCAGGAACGACGGAACTGACCAGCACAAAGCAGTCGCGCCGCCATCCCCCACGAACAAGACAAACCCAGTCAGCGCAAAGACCGAGTGGGCTCGTCGGAGTTGACGTTTGGAGAGGTAAAAATCGATTGTGTGCTTGGTTCTCACTTGTCCAAACGTCAATTCTAACTAACGTCTCTTTCGTGGCTGCTGTCAGCGTAATGCTGCCCGTGAGGTTTGCTTTGCTTTGCTGATAGGTTTCAAGAACTATATCTACTCGTTTCCCTATCGTGTCACCCATCTGCCGTGTCTTACTCCTGTTTACTCCTCCCACTCCCACTCCCACTCCCACTCCTTTGACTCGTATTCTTAACCAGCGTCTCAGCCGACGAGTTCTCACTGCTATTGCTCGTGCTAACAACATGGAACGAGAAGTCCAGCTCGCCGACGAGTTTCTTGACAGCCCTATGTCGCATTAGCCCCATCTCGCAAACCTCTTAAAATCGCAAGACACCTGCTCGCTCGCTGTCGCTCGCTTCGAATGAAAAGGCGTCTCGGTGCAGGGGGTGAAAGGGAGGAAGATAACTTACTTGAGCAACCTCTCAATATCCATACTAATGCACCTCGTACTAATCGCCATGACCGCAAACGCCGCATACCCCGGCTCCGCAATATGCCTCAAGCTCAGGATGTCGGAATCGACGGCTTCGAGTTTTTGACTTAGTTGGTAGTTCTGCGGGACCTTCAAATACGGCGGAAGTGGCTGCCCGTTTTGGATCGAACTCGACAGGAGGGAGAGGAGCGTTGTGATTTCGTGGCTCGTGACGTTGGCGTCTTTGATCACCCGCCGGAAATCACTGAACCATTGTGGGGATGCTTGTTTCGGGAAGCGCGGGGACGACCATGTGGCTTCTTCGTCTGGTGTGTTGGGTTTGAGGAGTGGGTGTGTGAAGGCCTGGCTGGCGTAACCTAACAAAGCGGTGTAGTTTATGATATTATTTACGTAGCCGATTATCTTCTCATAGTCCTTTGCTGGAAACTTGCCGCCAAGGGGAAACTCGTATTTGACGAAACCTGAGTGCATTTTTAGCGCCTGCAGGGTCAGCATCTGCTTTGCGAAGACCTTGTTGCGCGCTTTGTTCAGCATGAAGCCCGGCGATTCCTTGTCGTTTTCCTCGTCGCCCGCATCGCCCCGGATCCGCGACATCACTTGCTCGTGCATGATGGAGTAGAAATTCGCACTCAGATACAGCGCGCCACCGAGCTTCTGGCGCAGCGCGGAGTGCTCAGTGATCGGGTAGGGGAAGACGGTCCAGAAGAACGCTACCGCGAGGCCGCCGACTACGGTTGCGAGGCGGTACGGGCCGAGCTGGTAGATGGGATAGGCGGGTTGGCCGGTTGTGGTTGCGGCGCGGACGCCGATTTTGCGGACTTGGAGTTCGTAGCCTACGATCATGGTGGTGGTGACGACGCTGATCATGCCGACGATTACGAGATCCATGCGCTTGAGTGGGATGTAGAAGCCGATTGCGACGAAGAACCAGAGGAGGGGGATGATGCCGCCGGTTTTTTGGTCGGGGATGTACCAGATTAGCCAGGCGACGCACATGGCGACCGCGGTGCCGGCGATACGCAGCATGAATTGGAAGATCGATTGGCCAGCGGTCGGGGTCATGGAGATGGCGACCATGATCATGGCCCAGACGAGACGTTGCTCGACGAAGAACGTTTGGGTGTCGTGTAGGAAAGCGATGATGCCGATTGACATAGTAGCGCATGCAGCACGGAAACCAAAGGCAGATTCAGAGGAGCGGAAGAATCTTGCGCATGCGCGAATGATGTCTCCAAACTTCTCCCAGGCGTTCCTAGGTGGCAGGTGCTCGGGATCTTTCTTGCTTTTGTAAGCCTCACCCATGTAGATGGTGGTGTTGTTCCTGTCGGAGCCAGCGATGGTAGTCTCATCGTCGTGGTTCGAGTCTTGAGTTTTGAAGATGCTCTTCACCCACTTCTTCAGACGTCTACCACCAGGGTTGATGATTTTCTTCTTTGCTGTTGCTTGGTCGTGCTCATCGGCGAACTTGACGAAGTCGAGAATAGAGCGGCTGACTGAGTTAAGTAGGAAGATAACGTAAAGTACAATGTATAGCTGTCGCTGATCACGCTTTCTCGTAGTGATGCTGGGAAGCCGTTTGAGCGTTTCGTCGTCGATCTGGTCTGGACATGAGAAGTAGTCGGCACTGAGCTTGATCCCCTTGCTTTCGATCCAGTGGCGGAGAGTGGGCTCCTTTGCGCTGTAAAATATGTCGGCTTGCTTCTCCATGTACTCTGCAAAGTTCTTATCGCCGGGCTTTACTGAATCTCCCTTTGCTTCTGTGTCGTCCTGATTTTGGCCCTTCTTCTTCTTGGGAGGTTTAGTGAACTGCATTCTAAGCATGACGTGCGTGAGACCCTCGTCCATAACTTGCATGATATGATCAAACGGTTCATGGACGAACGAAAACAACTCGTTCCACTCGCCGACGGCCTTTTCTCGCAGTTCGTAGTCATTTTCAGACACATTTTCACCATCCCAGTGATTGATCTCCGCAGCTCGTTCGAAAAGATCGAGGACCGAGCCTAGACCGAGGATAGGCATGAGAATCGATCTCAGGTGTTTGAACATGGCTTCGAAGTCGTCCGGTGTCAGCTTGCCGTACGCAATCTCTCTCTTAGCAAACGCGAGATCCGCAGTGAGCTTTCCGTGCAATTCCTGGAGAGCCCCTATCGTCTTCTTCACTGCCGCGACTTCCGGCTTAGCCTTTGGCTTCCTCTCCTTGTCTGCATCATCTCCATTCTCGGCTTCGGGGATGTATGTTTGCCCAAACATGTCTGAACCTTCCAGGCTGTGGATGTAACCTTTGTGCGCAGCGATTGCTGCCTTCAAGAGCCCAATATATCCAGTCATCTCTTTCACAACGACTTTTCGACAGGTGACAGGAAGGATGAACAGACTCACGCCAGTAGCGATTGCGAATCCGGTCAAGAACGACTCCAATAAGCGCTGGATGAAGGCCACACACTGTGCGGGCGTTGTGAAGAGAAAGCCAGAGGTCGCCGCAACGTTTACCTGGATCGAGTAGATGATAGTCGGGAAAGCCAACTGCGGGAACTTCGCCTTCAGCGTGTTGACAATGTAGATCTGGATGAACAGCCATACGCCAAGTACCGCTGACTGCGAAGAGTTGTATCGTGATGGAGGAGCGCCAGGCACCGTTGTGTGTTCGCGCGCCTTGACAGCAGACCACACCATCAACATCGCAATAGCTGAACCCACGCACGTGCTGAGGATGTTCATAGTCATCGTCTGGATGAATTTCGCTCTCGGCATGATGCAGAATCCGAGAATCGAGATGATGGCGACAAGGTATCCGAGGGTCGTGTATGTCTGCGCGACCTTGTCGGCTTCATACATGGCAAGTGCTATTGTTGGCGGGAGGGCAGCTTTGCCCATCATCATCAGCGTCGGGGCGTCGAGCCCTAGCTTGTCCCATATCTTCTTAATTCTCCCTGGCTCTTTCTTCTTCTTGTCCTCCTCTTTTGTGTCTTCCCCAAGTGATGCATTTTGTTGATAACGATTGGCCTCCTCACGTGCTGCGTCCGGCTTCACACTCCCGTTGGCGTTTGTCTCTTCCTCGTCCGGCAGATGCCCATCGTGCGCAAGTCGAGCCATGTCGCGATGTTATGAAGACCCCTCAGTCTGGCGAAACGTCAATTGGAACACAGAAGACGTGAAAAGACTGCATGAAGGCGTTTAATTGATGAGGGCCCAACAAGCGTGAATTCAAAAGCACCGACGCTCCGCTGTCTAATTGACCCCCCCCCCCCCCCCCTTTTCCGGCGAGCGATCGACGTCATGGCGAGTAATTTCACTAGACAAGCACTACGCCGAGGCGCTATCTCTCGCTTAGGATGCTCAGCTGCGGAGGTCGGATCGTTCGGACTTGCAAATGCTGACCGAACTTCAATGCGAAGCGAGTTGTCAGCATCTCGCAGGACTCACATTTGGTGTCAGCTGAATACCATGTCGGTGGTTGTCTCGTACGACCTGTCGCGATGTCGAAGAGCGACGGGCGAGCAAAACTTCACCGTTACCACTACAACGCCAGCTGCAGATCTTCTGTTTGTGCATGAAGTTTATCCTCCGACCTCTGTTCCATACCCTTACATCTTCTTTACGTCCTCGCGATGCAACTATGTGACAAAGAGCATGAAATCTCCGAGACAGTCACAACAGCTCTAATTGGGCAACAAGCATCGAACGGCACCATGTACAGCGTATCTCTCGCTCATTTAATAGTCCATCTATCTTCTCTAGCTCAATCACGCCCATGAACCGGCGTCCCACACCACCAGCCACACATCGGACAACCTATAACCCCTCATCCCCATCCTCATCCCAATTGTCGTCCTCATATGCACCATTGCCCTCCGGTGGTCCAGCAGTCGGCTCGCCAGCCTCGTCCCAAGGTGCTACATCCTCCTCCCAGCTAAGGTCATGTCCACCGGCTTGACATAGGTAAGGTATAAAAATGTCGGGGGCGCAGAGATGGTGCTTTGTGCGACAGAATGTGCCCCTGCAGTTCCAGAGGTGGATTTTGCGGTTGTCCATGGGTTATGACTGAAGGCTCGGATGAGACCGAAGAACTGTGAAAGAGAGGTGACGACATCATACCACCAGTCATCCCAGTCCTGCTCAGTCCAGTCTGGCTCCATATCGAAAGCTCCCCAAGCAGCGATCGATACTTCAAACCCTGATAAAGGCAACTTGTCGACGTCTGGGACACCAATCTTGATCACTCCATCCCGCACGAGACCCGGGAGCTGAACATCCAAGCGCTCTCGGAGCTCCAAAATATGCATGATGATCAACACCGGATCGTCCTGGTTGCCGTTGTCGTGGCGGCGAGTAAGATCTTGGTATATCTGAGACAGTGTAGCTCCTTGAGGCCATTGGTAAAGGAGAGGCGGGAAGTCATGAGTAGTATGAGAAATGATCCGGGGAAGAAGTAAAAAGCTGATGCTGTAGGCCTCGTTTTCGTCCTCTGTTCTGGGGTGGAACTTGTAAGTGCTTCCTCGTAAGTAGCTCTGTGGCAATTGCTATCCCATTGTTGCGAACCGTAAGTAGATTTTGAGACGATGTTAGTACTGCAGCTAACAAATGATGTACTAATCCCGGAACTAGTTATGTCAGTGTAAGTCGAATCTACATCGTCTGGATCAATTGAAGACGATTGGTTGCACTATTTCGCGCAAGCCACTTGAATCTTGAGATCCAACATTTCAGCCATGGCAGCTTCTCGCTCGAACTGCGCTTCCTGCAGTTGCTCCTCTAGACGAGCCGGAGCCTCCACATACAACTGAACATCCTCCGCCAGGCTGTCGCTCGTGTCTTGAAATCCCCGCACTTGATGCTCCAGGTAGCTATTGCGAATTTGCAGACTGGCTAGCTTCATCTAAGCCTCAGTGCGGGGAGATGGTGTAGCCTCGCCACGAGCTTTGGCGTTCGAAGTCATCTGCAGAGCTCTTGCGCTTGTCTTCTGGGCCGCTCATGCTGTCAGAACCTCCACCTCTCAAATATGGCATGTGGCTGATTCTGACTTTCGAATTCGACGGATGCTCGCTAACAATGTAGGTATCGCCCTTGCGGAAGCCGTGTCAGTTGTCTACATACTCAGCATTGACATCCATAGTTGTCCACCACAGCTCAATGGGGTGTTGAGGCTATCGTCTGAGTTTGGGTGATCGAATGGATGTGATCGTAACCCCGATTGATTCGTATTATGAGTCCTTGTGTAGAAGTCTATACAAGGTCTCAAGGTTCATGCCACTGGGAAAGTTATAGTCAAATGCGGCCTTGCTGAGTGTCGAGCTCCCTGCATGCTCCACATCCAAGGGTGTTGTGAAATCTGCTGGCAGGAACGTTTTGCTGAACCGGAAACTATCTCTTCTGGACCTCACCTTCTTGTTTGAAGTTTCCTCAATCAATTTGTGGTAGAAATGTGAGGCAAGAGTTATATACCTTTTTCCTGGGCGTTGGAGTATTCCATACCTAGTATCCGGTTTAAGATCCTTCAACTCAAGAAGAAGCCGGTTGCCGCATGGCCCAAATACTGGGTCACTTCTGTTCAGCAGAAACAGGCAGCCGCTTCCTGTCCCGAACTCCTTTCAAGCCTGAGGATCGCGAATAGTGTGACCGATGTCCGCCCACCAGGCTTCATTGGCATCCTTGAGCCACTGTCGCTTGTCACCTTCGAAAATTTGTGGGCATGGTTTCTTCCATGGGTCGCAACGCTCCAATCTCATGATTCCTTCGATTTCATGTTCATCTGCGCCGGCAGAAAAGTATAGACAAGTTAATGATTTCGTATAGATCAAGCCGGCATTAAAGGCACTGATATTGTTAGTGCGCTTAGTGATCTCTTCTTTAAGGAAGAAAATCTGCTAATTCAGTCTTTCGAAGCCGACAGAATGAGTCTGCTCTAAGCTGCACGTAAGGGGCCGTTGCATTTTGTCAGATCCTAGCGTTGTAGGTTTGGCCGCCGTACCTGTTGGAGGCAAGGAAGATGCAGATTTTGGAGTGCCACTGGCAGAAGCTACGGCCTGCACGTCCGCAAAGATAACCTGCGGATCTTCATCACAGCCTGCCTCAATAACCATTGGAGTACTGGGTGTAGGCTGAGATCTCGAAGCAGTGTATCATCCTGCTAAGCGCGTTCGAACAGAGTGTCGAGTAGCCTGCCAAAGGCCTTCGACAAACGACTCATAACCGTACTCAATACATAATCCTCTGGCAGCCGCACGGTCTCGAACGCAGCTCGGGTGATTTCGATGTTGGTTGAAACTCTCGAGACGAGGCAGTGCTCTAAGTCCTTTTGCAAGGGATTAGACAGGTGTAGGCTTACAGCATACACAAGGTGGTGCAGGCTGAATCGTAGATCGTTTGAAGGCTAGTGGGTCGCTCCGTCACTTCTTCGCGTAGAAGCCAGGTCTGTTGGCTTATTGCTTCGAGAGTGATGGAGTGTATAGTGTAGAATTGGTAGAAGGTAAGTTTTGCGGAGGTTGACCGTTGTCGACGGAGGTACTACCTCACAGATCTCGTCGGACTTGGAGAGCTGGTAGTCGGACCCGCCGCTGTCGGCCACATGATTCTCGCCATTGCTCCTGTGACACGCATGATCGTCCAGCGCATCATACAGTGCCGAGTACGCTTGCTGTAAATCTACATTGAGCAGCGACTTCAAGTCTTCAGGTGTTCCCGGCCATAAACCGAGCTTTATGGTCGCTTGATCCATGTTCTTGCCCATGTTGATCAGAAGGCTGCACTCACTGTCCTTTTCGTTGCGCTCAACCGTGCCGTTAGTGTACTCGTTCATGCCGTGAATGATGGCAATCGCGAGGGAGCGGAGTGAATCGAAGGTCTGCTTGCCGGTGCTGAGGGACGAGATGAGGAGGTCCGTCTGATGGCTCAGGAATTCGAGACTGGTGGTTGGCAATGGAGTGGATTCGGTTGGAGATCGTAGCGAGGGCTCTGCCTCTTCTGTGGGCTTACTGGACTCGCAGATTTCATCAGATTCGGAGAGGTCGTAGTCAGATCCGTCGCTGTCTGCGACGCTGTCGTTGTCACTGTCGCAGCCCTCATCATCATCCTCTTCACCTTCTCCTTTCTGCTTACGAATCAACTCCTCATACTCCTCATTAAGGCGATCCAGTTCATCCAGATCTTTCCCAATCTCATCAAGGTCCCTTTCAAACTCATCAAAGCACTCGTGCCACAATCTAAGCGGCACACCAGCCTTCCGTGTAATCTCGCACCTACGTTCCCACTCATCCAGGAACTGCCCAGGCTCGAAAGTTTCCCAGTCAAACTTGTACTCGGGGAGCTCCAGGTGCGTGATCATGTTGTTGATGTGTTCCATGTTCTGGCGGAACGCGGGGTCTTCGAGCAGGCCGGCTTCCTTGGCTATAGCGTGCTTCGTCTCGAAGCCGGAGCGCAGCTGGGTGATCTTGGCCTTGTCTGACATGTTGAAGTGCTGGAGGTGGATGTGGGGGGTGCTTGTGATTCGGCAAAGAGGAGAGCTCGATTGCTGCAAAAATTCGGCTTCGAGTAGGTCGTGAAAGCTGGTGATGCTAAGAGACCGTCAAGAGTAGATGTGTTGTCGAGTACTGACTGGCCATACTACGTGGCAATATATATACCGTGATACATGTCGACATGCGCCAAATGCTTCAAGTACACAGTGTGAAGTTCCAGAGCCGTGACTGGAAAGTTAGCGCATTCAAGTATCTGAGCAGTCTCAGGGGCAAACATACGTGCGAGTTCGTGACGCTGCCAAACGCCAAACAGAAAAGGTCATTCGCGTTCGCAGCCAATGATAGCTGATGTGATGGCACTAAATGCAGATAGAAGTAATTGCAAAGCTGAGAAACGAAGTATGGCAGAAGAGCGGGAGTATCAGTCAATGGAGAGTTGGCGCGCCGCGACTCAAGAGCGAAGGAAGGAGTGGAGAGGCAACAACAGCTCAGAAAGGTAGCAGCCACGACAAGAGTAGCCACGACGAGGATATTAGCAAAAATGAAGAAGGGCAGGGGACCAAGCATCATGATGTCAGAAAAAGGTGGATATGATTACCGCGCTATGCACCGTACATCTATCGTATCGTAATGCCTGAATGAACAGTCCAATCTAGGAAATGGCGCCTGGGTATACCGTGTACTTCGATGTAGTCAAACGCCACAGGAAAGAAAGGAAGAAGAGGAAAGGAAGTCAAGACCAAGGAAACACAACATGCAATGCCCATAGACTGATGTCGGCCGTAGAAAAAGAAGATTCGTAAGAGCCACACCGTTGGCAAGACGCAAGCAGCGACTCGATGCCCATAACGCCAGTCAAACACACTTTTAGTTAGAGGTAACCTCCTTCGTAGCATCCGAGCGCCCACGCTCGATCTGCTCAACCGCCGTCTTCGAATCGGCCCTCGACTTATTCGCAGCAGCGGCAAGAGCCTCTCTGTGATCCCTCGCCATCTGCCGCATAGCAGCCTTATCCTTTTCATACTCGATGCTGCCATTGCGCCTTGGACTAGAACGGCGCGAAGCAGGCTGGCTGTGCGTAGTCGATGTCGAGTGTGAAGGCGTCATGCGGATGCTATTTGGTCGAGTGCTAGGCACACTAGGACCGTCTCTGTTGCTGCCCGCCTGTGACGAGACGTAGAACTCTGTGCTGCGCGATTCCTGGCTTCGGCTGTCGGCATCGCGCTCGAAGGATGGGTTACGAGAGTTGCTGCGCGAGTTGTTGCGTGAGCCGGCGAACTTCGGATCGTCACCCTTCAGCATCGGTCGGAATTGGCCTGTGCGTTGGCTGATGCACCACAACTTGTAGGGACCGGGGATGAATGTGCCCTCCTGATCCCAGCACTGGACCCATGCTACGCCGTCATCGAGGCGGAAGAAGCCAACTTCGACGTTCCTGCCGCCTTCGTTCTGGATGGTGCCATATTTCTTGCGAGCTTTGTAGTCGCCCTCCAACATGTACCGCTTCAAAACACGTGACCAGTGGGCAGAAATGGGACGGGCGAGCTTCTCGTACTCCTTCGGCGGTTCCTGGGGTGCTTGTACTGGTCCTCCCTCGGCAGTTGTCTCAGGAAGATCATGAGGAGCCTCCTTTAAATTTGCGATCAAGTACCAGCCTCGACCAGGGATATATTCATAAAGCCCTGGTGTGGGTTCGGCCCAGTGCTCGGTCTTCCTGACGGATCGTTCCTGCGACTTGGTATCCCGAAACCATTTGTGAGGAGAGAAAAGCTTCTGGGTAGCCAGAAACAAGTTTGGCGACATTGTGGGGTTTGAACTTGATGTGATGCAGTTCGATGATTTTTCGAGAAGCTTGCTTGCTTGCTTCAAGTGGAGTTGAATGTGGAGTATGTAGTGGGGTGGCGCGCTTTGGGGAGATTTGAGCTGTTGCAGCGGCGAAGCAAGCACGTGTGAAAGTCCGATTTCACAAGACCTCCGTAAATCTGACAAAGGAGGCGCAAGTTCTTGGTGGAATCTTCGATCACACGGATAGCGAATTCGTGTTCTGAGTGGCCGAGGGTCGCCGATCCGCTGCGTGCAAAGCACGAGAGCTGTCCCAGGGGAAGGCTGAGCGCGCCTCTGCAACGCTGTTCACCAATATATGTTGAAGAAGAATTTCGAGGACAAAGGCGTTGCAGGTGTCAAGCTATTTAATGGACGGGAGCTAAAATAGTGTTGGGCTTGTGAAAGATTTTCCCAGCGAAGAAAGGAAATTATCAGGGCGCTTCAGACCGCTCCAAGGAACGAAAGTAGTGCAGACTGTGGGTCGAGGTTGTCAAAACTCGGGTTCTGTGTCGATGCAGGTGGTTCAGATCGAAGTCAAGCTTACCGTGAGCCTCGCATTTTGGTTGAGCTACCAAACTCGCTGCTCATCATTCGTCATCACACACTGCCCGATCAGCTCATCTTTGGCTCCAAGCCCCATTTTCCCCTTCTCTTGCTCTCAGACACGCGTACACTGCTGTACTCAGGATTCGTAAGAACGTGTGCCTGCCTCACAACAACCCACGCCCATGCTATGAGGGCCAATCAGGGCGCCTTTTTCACCCCGTGATTGCGAAACAAGCCGCCTTGACGTGGGACAGTGATAAGGGTAGGTGCTTGTGAGTGAAACTGCAGCAACGCAGTGACAGATGCAGCGACAGGCATGGCGGTGTGGGAGGGAGCGCAGCGGGCGACCTGGGAGCCAAGGTCGGAGTAGAGGGCGGGTGTTCAAGGGATGGAGAGTGGAGCTGTGCCTGACTAGCACGGCGCGGAAGCACTGCAAGTGCACCCGTAAGCGAACGTTCAACACCGAAACAACACTCCACAGCCCTACAGACGCCCACAATCGTGGCTCAGCGCCAAAGCATATTCAAACATCACTGGAACACCCGCGGATTCCGGTCCTGTATGCCCTGAGTCCACTACTAATTTCTACATAGCTGAGCGATGGAAAGTGACAGTGCACATGTTTTACGGATACTTACCGCAGCCGGAGCCGGAGCCGCAACGGCTTTACTTTGATCCATCAATGTGCGGTGAGTTGGTTGGTCCTGAGCAAGGGCGGGCGGATAGATGGTACTGATTGACGATCGGCGGATTAAATGCTTGTGCTCGTGCAAGTCAAGCGAGCATCAGAGATAAACCAGGTAGCAGGTATGGGGGAGGGGGGGGGTCTTCATGACACTGGCACCCTGCAAGCCGTAACGTATGAGCCCGCCCAATCACACCCTCATCAGAAGCTTATCTGAGCTAGTGTGAGATTGTCGGCTGGCTGAGAGTTTGGTGTATTTGGTGGTAAGAAGGTAAGTCCGTGTCAGCTTCAATCAGCATGCGACAAAATAGTCGATCAGCACAGATAAGATGAAGGCGCACGATACGCTCATGCCGAGCTGGTGGTCAAGTTGGGCTTCAGATTGTGTGTATGTATAGCTACCTGACGACACGAGAATCCCAGGCACAACACGAGCATGTGGTAGTTCCATAGGACGTCGAGCCTAGGTGTTGCTTGACAGACCTGATAGCAGTTCGCAAGGTCATGTTGGATTGTACGCTTTTGGGGCTTGGCGCAGGGTGATGTGTTCATGTCGTGCAGTATCTGATGGCGCAATAAGGTGATGGTCGTGCATTACGGCTAAAGTCTGGTCCAAGAAGCCCGTTGGTGTGATTGTAGGGTGATTGATAGATACAGGTTCGACTGCATGTTGTTGAACCTGGTACAAGCGTAAAGCGTGTGTTTGCTGATAGCTTGTTGTTGCTGTTGGTACTAGTATAGCAACGATGAACCATGAGTTGCAGCCTGTTCTAAGCCCCTGCATCAGACTTGGTTTCTGTCTAAGAGGCGCTTCAAGAGGTGAGTATATCAGTGACTGTCGTCGGCATCACAGCTCCTCATGCAGAATCCAACAAGGTGGCTCATTTCGTTGCATTTTTCCTTCTGCTCCCTCATTCATACCCTCTGATCACCCCTTAGGGGAAAGTCGCAATAATTTCTCCAAGTGCATGTCATGCATGTCACTCGTCATGTCGAAAGAAGCGAGCCACGGAGGAAAAGCCTTCCCATTGAGATCGTAACTAATCAGAGAGACGCCTTGTATGCCCTGCCCAAGTGAAAATCCACGCTCCTCTACGACTCGGTCTTGACGCGGGCCTTGTCGTTGGTAACCTTGACACCGATCTGCTTTGCGCGGGCGATGATGTCGATGCGCTTGCGTGCGGAAACGGCGTGGGCAATCTCGGCGGCGAAGGTGGTGTTGTGCATGAGAAGGAGGTCGACATCGTTAACTAGAAAGTCATTAGTGGCAGTCCGGACAGTAGGAGAACTGCATGGTCGTACCGTTGCTGACGACGAAAGCCTTGTGGCCGGAGGGCATCAGGTGGCGGGTCTTGCGGTTGGATCCGTAACCGATCTGTGTCGCAATTGTCAGTCGAAGCCCACATCTCAATCAATTCCACTTCGACATTGCTCGGTCCATCTATGTGTTCCAGTTGTGTGTCGTGTAGAAGGCAATCCGTACCTTGGGCATAGCAGCCTGGCCCTTGAACCGCCTGCGGACGCGGTTGTCGATACCCTTAGGCTTGCGCCATGAGGGGTCAACGCCTGTTCCAAGTCAACATCCATTCCTGTCCTCTCAATTCCTGGAGTATCATACGCATAAAGCGGTCCGACTGGTGGCGGTTGAAGCGCTTGGTGTCTGTATCGGTTGCGTCAGTCTGCGAAATTTGCGGATCAGGGTGCGTGGGTTCAGCATACGCTTCTTGACGATCGCGACGTGCTTCTTAGCGGCGGCCATCTGTTGCAATCAGTATTTGAGCAATATTGCGACATGTGCGGGCGACATACTGTGTCTGCTGTGTGGTTAGTTTGGACGGTCGGAATCGTGAATCAAATTGTGCTGTCTCGAATTGCGTGGTGGGCAGGCCTTGGCTGCGCTAGTGCAATAAGCGAGGTGGAAAACCAATGCTGGCACGACCAACACCAACACCAATACCTCACGCCGAGAACATCAAAAACGAGTATGTGCCGTTGGAGGAGATCGCAGAAACCCCAACTATTGCGCATGATCGTTTGCAGCATTATCGAATTATTGCATCCGTATTTGGTTTGAGGTCGCTGCACAACTGCAGCATGTCACGTTCAATATGCAGATCACCCCCGCATGTTGCTGAAATATAGATGTTCACATGTATTCCGCGCCCCTCAAGACGCCATGCTAAGCTATTCTATCTATTAAGATGCTTTTGATGCCAACGTAAAGTGCCATCGGGGAAGGCGAAGGGTATGTATGCTCCGTGATACCATGCTGCGCTGCAATCGGCGCAGCGATCCCTTAACCAAGCTGTGTTGGTTTAGGTACATCTAACCATGTTCGACGTGACTCCCGCCAGCGAGTATGTCTGTAATACCGATAGAATCGAATCATTCTGATTCGACTCGACAAGGATGCTCAGTACTCCATCTCCTCGGTCTTCTGCTCAGCACCGCCACGCTTCTCGTTCTTGACCCACTCGACGAAGTCATCGATGACAGACGGCCACGAGGACTCCTCGTTCCAGAAGCTGATGGACTCGTCCTGGAGGGTGAGCTGTGCGAACTTTAGTGTTTCGTTCCACATGTCCTTGTTGACGCTCTTCTTCCAGGAAGCCTCAAGGAACTCTTTCCACCAGTCCAGCCAGGGGTTGTTGGGAGTTGACCACTTGACTGCGGAAAGCGGTGAAGCGAAGAGAAGGTCCCAGTACGCGGTAGCCGCTTCGAGAGCAACAGCTTTCTGTTGCCCAGTCTTGGCAAGGAAGAATGTATACTTGTAAACCCTTGTGAAAGTCGCCTTGTCTGCTGGCAGCTGCGTCTTAAGGTTCCCGAGGTAAGCCTTCTGCTTGTCGATGGTGTCGCAGCTGGAGTGGGTCAGTACCAGTCTGATCAATACGGAATGATTGATGGATCGACTCACTCTCGCTCTAGCCAGCCATTGACGAAGCCCTCTCGAGTGATCTCGCCCATAGTGGGAGCTTGGATGATCTCCAGCGCAGCGAGAGAGTCCATGCCTTCGAGGTCCACTTCCAATTGCTGGAGATAGCTCATGGTACCGTCTACACCGACGAGATCAGGCTCCCCAGCTGCATTCTCTCGGTACTTGTCGAAGAGCTTGTTCAGGGTCGCCTTGGTAGCGGAAGAGGCGTTCGAACCGCCACCACCGCCGCTGTAATATCTGTACATGGTTTGTCAGCGGACGTTGCAGTGTTATTGTGATGCTATGAAAGATGGTGCGAGCAAGCGTGCAACGGGTAGGGTAGTCTACCGGGCTCCGGTCCCAGGATCTCGCAGTGGCAGTAAAGCAATCATCAGAGGAGACAAGTAGACAAGCGGATAGTCGTCGCCCTTCTTGGATGCCGTCTTGATCTGGAGGAGTTCATCGGGTGATTGAATCGTTCCATTGAAGCCTGGGTCGTGGAAGTCTGGGCCTAGCAGCTTCTCAACCCGCTCATTAATCATGCGCTTGAACGTCATCTGGTCATCGGATTCGAGTCCCAGATAAAACCATTGTCGAGACAAGTTGAATTCATTTTCCACAAAATCCGTTTCGCTAGTGAAGAGCTGAGAGAATTCTGTGGCTTTCGATGGAGGCATCGAGTCCACGAAGAGTCTGTACAAAAGACCAGTGTTGAATGGAAAGGACCACAAAGGATGGTTCCTAGCCAGAGCGAGCCAACCAAGGTCTGCGCCGCCTCGCAACGATACAGCTGTCTGTGTGCGCTCAATTGTCGTGGATACCGAGCGATTGGGGACACCAGGCGCCGGTAATGTAATCGATTGATTATCCACCGCGTATGCCTGTGATGTTGGGGCAGTCGCGTGACGTACTTGATGTAGTATCTTTGCTCCCCATCCGAGTACTCCATACTGTCTGGTCTGGCTAGGAAGCATAGAGTGGCTTGAGGAAGGCAGGAAAGCGTTGTTGGCAGCCGTATCGTTGTACAGAACCTGGCTCAGATGTTCGGCTTGACTACGTTGCTGCTGCGTACACGGACGTTGGTTCTTGGCCATCATATGCGACAAGGCTTCTTCCACATCGGATACTGCAGCAAACTGGGCGAAATGCTGCGATCCTCCTGAGCCGTGCTCATTGTCATAGGAGCCGTTGGCTGTGTATGCATAGTGCTCAGGGATTGGCGTAGGCCGCTGGGTGTTCTGCTCGAAGATAGACGATGTCTCGCAATGGGATAGTTGACTCAGTTGACTCGAGGAACTGGCGGATCGATAACTGGAGTTTGAACCACTGGAGCTGATACGCTTCCAGCGCTGTCGGCCGGCAAGCTGTCTGGCGCGGTCTTCGGAGGCACCGAACATGGTGGGCTATGGCGGTCGTAGGAACGTGGCTAAGTGGTGATGTAGACGAAAGGTGTGGATTGTGAAAGAAGCAGCGCTGGCCATGTTTATCGAACGAGTTGACTTGTTGGTCCGTATGGAAGGTGGTATGGCGTTGTTTGCGGACCATGCAGAAGGTGTGCCTACTGCTTTCAGACGAGCATGCGCGCGCAAGTGCATTGCAGTTCCCCAGGAGGTGCGCCAGGAATGCGCACTCGTGACGAAAGCTGCATGTACGGCCCGATGCCATGTGCTTTCCCCACGTTGTGTACCGTCCTTGCCTTCCCTTCTCCTCAACGTCGAAGGTGCGCGAGCGTAATTATTGATATATACGGTATATTGGCGGTTGGTCCAGGGTTTCAAATATCCAGTGCGCCTTGTAAGGGGCGCAGGTAGTGAGGAAGGAATAGAAAACGAGATGGGTACTTACGCGTTGACAGCGTTCTGGGCATCCCAGCCATGGCTCTTGAGCACCCGCACTGCAGCGGCGCGGTCCATCTGTGTGAAGCTCATGAACTGACTGATCGCTGCCTTCTGCTGCGCCGTGTATGCTGGAGGCATCTTGTGTTAGAGATCCTGTATATCCTTCTCTTTAGGTGTCACTGCTCGATAGCAGTCGCGAGATCAGGCTGCGCCGACGGTGGGGTGTGCGGTAGCGAGAGCACCGGAGTGAAGAGTACAAGGCGAGAGGATTTGGTGAGAAGAGACAAGGCAAAGTGAAGCAGAAGCTATGCTAAGCTTTGGAGGAGTCGACAGGGTCGTGGGTAAAGTGACGGCATTTGCGCGGCAGCAGTTGGAGCCGACCCCACCAATCGTGCCCCTCCTCCGCGCCTCAGAAACAAGGCTGATATTTGGCGCCAGTCTCCATCCATCTTCACCTCGCCTTGCTGCCCACGGATTGATATGCAGGGACCTCTGGAAAGAACACACTAACCTTCTTTTGTAGCCCTGGCCTTCTTAGCGGGCGTGGTCGACGTTGTTGTGTCCTGGTTCTTGCGTTTTGGCATCTTGATCGAGTTGCTGTTGTCCACGGTTTGGTAACTAGTTGAGTTGAGGCGGTTGTCTGCTTGATGCGGTGATGATGAAAAGACTTAGGAAAGAACGCGTCAACAGATGTTTTGTTGATCTTGCGAGGCTATGCTGGTCATTGCATCGTCAGTGCGCTCGCGGTGAATGGGCGTATGTGAGACCTGAACCGTTGGAACTAAGAGATGTCCGTGGTGAATGACTGTGTTTGCATTGGCCGCTGCTCTTGGTATTGCAAATCAAACAACAACTTCATACTGCAGAGTGAGACTTGGGAATTGGCAGATATATTCCGTCGACCACGTTTATTGGGAAGGCACCCATGACCATGGTTCAGTATCAACAGCCTCCACGGCTCACCCATACACATGCAGATATGCCGTATTACACACATACAGCAATGTGCTCGTACAGAGGAGCTCAAGAGACTTGGAATCGGAGGTCCATCAAACGCGCCGAACCCCTTCATTCGCCCAATCCAACTAAACGATGAGTATATACACACCCACACCTCAAAATGCTCGCATCGAAAATATACAAATTACAACACCGTTGCTTAGTCCCCTACATCCCTTCAGAGCACCTCCACCTGCGCAGCGACCAAGGCTGAATCCTCAGTCGAAGACGCAACGTTCCCTCGGGCGCCTAGTCCGCGGTAGGCATACTCTCGACCTCCTCAGTCAGCGCCCTCCAATTATCCGCTTGCAGTTCCGCATACTTGACACGCTCCTGACTCCACTCCTGGTACAGTCTTGAGACGTGGTACTGGCTCTTCTGGAAGAAGAGGAGTTCGTCGCGGATGCATTCCTTGATGAAGACGCCGCGGGCGTGTTGTTGGACGATGGATTCTTTGTCCTGCTAAAAGTCAGTCTGAGCTCGTACGGATTTGTGGGCGCAGTGGAGCAGAGGGGTGGTGAGCTCACCTTAGAGATCGCATCCTCCACCTTCTCTGCCTCGCCCGGCTTCACCAGTTCAGCCGGCTTATTCCTGATGTTCTGCAGTTTTGTCTCGTTGTTTACTATCCGCCTCTCGAGCGCGGGGATGTTATCCTTTGCGTGTTTGTCTCGGCGGTCGAACATGTCTCGTACGCTGACCAGTGTATCTCGTTGCCTCTTCAGGTCTTCGAGGACACCTTCTTCCCACCCTCTTGCCTCGTCTTCAAGCAGCTGTTTTGACTGGTCCAGATGTCTAGCTGTGGAGTTCAGGCCTTCGTTCAGCAGGGGGACGTCGTTGGTGTCGACGGCGTATGTGTCTTGCGAGATTTCGGTCAGGGAGCTGAGAGCTTGCGAGAAGCGGAGGTATTCGGCTGCGATGCCTTCATTGCGCCGGGTGAGTCGCTCCATCATGGCGCAGAGGTTGATGTAGGTCTCTGCGCTTCGGCGTACGCCAGAACGGACGGTCTCGCTGAGTTCGGGGAGAGTCTTGGGTAGCGAGTCTTCGAGGTCCGGGGGTAAGGCCTTGCCAGTAAACTCCTCCTGCACAGACAGGTTTGCCTGTTTCCGCCAGACGGAGAGCTCCTATGTTCTTGTTAGCTGGATGCAGAATTACTGTTGTATCGCCAAAGCTTACTGTAGGTACGGTAAGGAACATGACGACAAGTTGCTCTTGCGAAAGAACAGGGTGTCGAGCAAGCGCGTTGGTGAACCGTGTCAGACCTTTTCTTCGTTTCTCAAGGAAGCTCGCGTCCGCGGCTATAGGGTTGCCATTGACTAAGGATTTTCAACAATTATTGCGACAGGATCAGGGCGGGTACTCACTACCGACTCTCTTGGGAGGTAATAGAGGCAATTGCCTGAACGGAAAGCGCTTGTGCAGGCAGTCCAATAGCCACACAAAGTCGCTGTATCTGCGGACAACCTTGTTCGCCCGGCGATTGCTCCCAACCTCGTAGTTGCGGTGCTGGAACATGAACAGGCCTTCCTTCTCGGCGAGGGCGGTTATTGTAATGACCTCCTCGTTGCCAGATCCACCTGGAAGGCGGCCAAGAGATCCGCTCAAACCAGACGGCGCACTGGCACCATTATTGCCGCTCGCTGGCGCATCCTGGAAGCCGCCAGCGTTGAGGTCTGGTGCATTGAATGGCTGACTAGATCCTCCGTTGTACCCGCCCCAGCCGCCATCACTCGGTAGTGAGCTTGGGGGAGGAGCAGCAGCAGCAGCAGCAGCAGCAGCGGCCTGTGGTGCGATTTGGTCGGTCGTGGACTGTGTTGTAAACTGACTCGTCGTTCGCGCAGTAGGATGAGGCGTGGTGCCGTTCGTTTGCGCAGGTACAGAGGTGTAGCTGTTGTGGTTGTGCCCTTTGTGAAGGTCTGGGCTACCCCAGGGATCTGCCTCTGGGTCGCCAAATGACTGCTTGCGGAACGGTGCGCGCGACCTGCCTGGACTCGGTGTCTGCTGACTGGGGACCTGTTGCGGCATTGGAGGTGTGGGCGGTGGCTGCTGTTGCGGCGTGGGCGCGCGTGGTTCTGGCTTCGAGGACTTGGGCAGCGGTACAGATGGCTCGGGGAGATTGCTCTTGCGCTCGTCCACGCTGTCAAGTGTGACGTCGTCGCCCTCTTGTGCCAGACCGAGGAGTGCGAAGAGCACATTGAACTCGTTCCTGCCGAGTCCTGCGACGTCCTGATCGGGTTGCGCCACTATGTCGAGGATCTTAGATTGTGTGTCGCTCGGTATCCCACTGCTCGCCAGCAGCTTCTTTGCGCCGTCCAGGCTGATGCCATTGCCAGTGCGGTCCCCAGCGTCCAGCAGGGCGTCAAAGGCATCGATGTACGAGTCGGGCACGTCCGACGCAGGAAGCAGCGACTTGACCAGCGATCCGCGACCGCCTTTCTTGGGTGTCGGGAAGGCCCAGGGCGAGTCGTTGCTGTCGAAGCCGTCGTCGAACAGACCGCTGCTCGACTTGCCCGCGGGCTTCTGATCGTCGTCGAAGAGGCCGGACGACTGCTTGGAGCGCGACGGCACGTCGTCATCGCCGAACAGGGACATTATCGTCTATAGGCGCACGCGCAATGCTTCTCTCTCAGAAATCGAGGAAGCTGCAAATGAGGGTAGAGAAGCAGTCTAAAGCGCGACAGACCAGACGAATGGCGCGCAAGGTGAGGGTAGCATGAGCACTTGAGCTATGTCGAAATGCGGCAGCTCCAGGGCAGTGTCCCGCGGTTAGCTAGCCAGAGCTTGGGCCATGAAGTGGCTGGTATCTCGTGCGTTACCTATCAACCTTGGAACACCGATTGCATGTGCGGTACGAAGTAGACTAAATCAGGTAGTTTGACATCTTGTATTTATTGCTAGTAACGTAGTATTTCATCTCAGATCTTGTCGTCTGCTAGATGTTCACAGCACAACAATCCTTCGTATCTTCCAAACGTAAAAACGTAAGTGTGAAGCCGAGTCTCATAACATCGGCGGGTATCCAAAGAATATCCAGCCCTTCCATGTGGGGCTCCCAATAGCCCTCAGCTTTTTGAGTCCAGATAATGCGCCAAAACCTATGCGGATGCTGTCGTCTCACCGTGCCACCAGTGCGCCGTTGAAAAACGTGGGGTATACAAGTATCGACGCTGAAGTGCGTCGAGAATATAAACAAAGAAGTGCAGGAAAACGTCAGTCAGGCCACGCTACCTGTCGTGGTTGGTGTGCTGCTGAGATGACGATCCCTATGGAGAAGCGTTGTCCAGCAGCGGTGTAGGACTCTGTATCTCCTCTGCCAGACTGGTTGGTGAGACAGGTGGGTGAGCTGTGAGTCCCCCAGCTTGTGGCGTGTACCGTCTGCGCGCATTGCGGTTCGCGTTGGTAGAGGTAGGAGGCTGAATAAGCTCACTCGAATTGGTGGTCTGGCCAGAGTGTGCTGGTGAAGGCATGTCCGATTGCTCTTCGATGGTCGTTGGTATCCTTGCAATCTGAATACCAGCAGTGGCCGACACCTCGCTCTTTTGTCCATCGTGCCGTTGCTGATGCTGTTGCTGTTGTTGCTGCTGCTGCTGCTGCTGCTGCTGCTGCTGCTGAAGGATATCTGGAGACCAGGTTTGACCACGGGGCTGAGCTGGGATGATTGTCACAGGAAGGTTCATTTCGGAATGCTTGTTGGCCTTCTTCTTTGACCTGAACCTTTCTCCTTGTTGCGCAGCGAATGTGCCAAGGCGATCTGATAGTGCCAATCCGTTGTAATGACGCGGTGGAATGTTGGCATGGACCTCGTCAACTGCGAGCGGTTCGATCACCTGGCCTCTCTGCAACTCCTGTGGTGGCGCACGTCCCTTCCTTGTGAAAGGGTTGGCCATAGCCTGCCAGTTCCATCTGCTGTTGCTGGCAGACGTATCGGGGTCTGTTGCACCTTTCTCAGGATCGCTGACGTCTGCCGGTTGACCAGTACCTTCCTGGAGCTCAGACGGTTGCTGTGCTTTCGCTCCTTCTGGTGTCAACCGATCTTCAATGGATGCAGGTTGACGAATTGGTGGTGTTTCGTTGATGGGGTGGTATCGTACTGTGTAGACGGTAGAGTCTGCACTTGTGGTGTCCGTCCGGCTGACTGGTGAGGCAACAACAGGAACAGCCGGAGCAAGGACTGGGCTCTGTACGCGCACATACGCACTCGAGCTGCGATCACCGCGACGAGCGGATTCAGAGCGGCGGTGGACTGGCGGTGGCGCGGGGACATGAATAGTGCGCTTCTTGCGTGCTTCTGCCCGTGGTGACTCGGTCATCTTTCGTCCCAGTCTCTGGGCAAGCTCGCCAACACGGCCGCTCTGGCCCGAGGCGAATGCACTCAGACTGAAACCGCCAAGCCCACCATCGCCTCCGTCCTTCTTCTCGTTGTCGGAAGAATTCCGCTTCGAATATGGCCACTTCGATGATTTAGATGATGGGGTGTTGTCGAGCATGTCGTCTCCGTCGTAGATCTCCCTTCCTAAAATTCCATCTTTTCTTTCTTCTCTTTCTAGCGCCTCGATGCGCTCTACCCATTCCCAAACAATGACACTGGCTGCTGCTGCTCCGACCCAACGGAAGTAGTCTCCCCAGCCGGCGATGGTGTAGTTAGCAATGTCGGTGATGAAGAATACGACAGGTGTGAGTATGGCGATGATTGATAGTAGGGCGACGACGCTCATGTTCCACATCATGGAGTGGTAGAAGGCGTAGCGTCGCTTGGTGATGGCGTAGTAAAGGACCCAGGCCGCATACAGCATGCTGAGGGACAGCTGGAAGAGGTAGCTGAGTGCGGGGATGGCGGTGTCGAAGTGTGCAGGGCGGGCGCTGTTGTCGTACGAGCCGAAGCTGTTGAGAGAGCTGAAGGTGATGTCGAGTAATATGAGGGCAAATCCCACCCATTTGATGATGACCTTCTCTTTGTGACGGGGGAACAGCCGTATCAGGGTCTGTACCTGCGCAAGCCACAAAAAGATGTCGGAGATGATACGGGACACTTTGATCTCCATCCCTGAGACGACCTGGTCGCGCAGCTCCATGGCATCGATGAACCCCTCGGCGTACTGGCGCCCGGCGATCTTGAACGTGTCGGCGGTGGCCAGCGTCAGCGATATGGCGACCGTCAGCGCAGCTACCTTCTGCAGCCACGGGCGACTCCCCACTCCAATAATGCCTCCTCCTCCTGACGCGCCGCTGATCATGCCGCGTCGTCCCATGAGCCCTGAGCGTCCGGAAGCGTTGCCGGCGAAGAACGTCCGGGGCGTGATGATCAGCATGATGACGAGCATCCAGGCAATGACGGTAGCCGCGCCGGTTGCGTAGGCCTGCGGAGTGATGGAGGCGTGGAAGGGGTCTCTGATGTCGGCGACGCTGAGGACCTGGCCAGTGCCGTCGCCGTCAGCGCCCTGCGAGGCGGAGGTGCATTGCGGGCGGAAGACGGCGTTCGTGGTGAGGGTGATGGTGTTGCCGGGGCTGATCTCGATCACCCCGTACTCGGGCAGTTTGTAGGACGGACAGTGCTGTGAGGGGGCGTCAGTCATCGCGTCGGGGGCGGCTGTCGGGTCTGCGATACTCACGTAGGGCCGGCTAGAGTCGCGCACCTCCAGCACCGGCGTCGCCCCTGTCCACGGCACGCCCACGGCCTCCAGCATGGCGGCGTGTTATACTGGTCCAGCAGCGGCGGGTGCCTGCGTGAGTGCTCCCATGGGTGTCCAGACGTTGCGTGTGCGGGTATGCGGTGCGGTGCGGTGCGGGTCGTAGAGTGGGCGAACGTGCAGCTGCGATGGGTGCGATGGGTGGATAAGCGGCGTCGAGGAGTGGCGAGCGACCAAGGCGGACTGGGCAAGATGCTTGTCTCGCTGCGGCAGGTGCCACCTTCTGCTCTACTGGCGTCGAAACCACGGGGCGTCCGACCCACCCAATTCCAGACTCCAAGCACTGCAGAAGCCGCAACAAAGTTTGCAGCCAGCAGTTCTCCGCCGCCTGGGAACGCTTCGCTCCGCAGCGTCGCACTCTTGTTTGCCTGCGACTTTTTGCAGCAGAGGCGCCGGCGACAGCGCTGGCAGCCGCGTGAAGGGGCGCTGACCTGTTGGGATGGGCTGTTGCTCGCTGGAGATACTCCGGACGAACTCGGGTCACCCAACTGCATTACTAGCTCCCCACAACACTGGTTTGGAACAAGAGACGCTGATAACATGGCTTCATGTTGTGGCATGAGGCGTACAGTGCAGTGGCCTGTCCAGCCGCCTGATTTGGTTGTGTAGGCTGCTGCAGAGCCAGCGCTACCACAGTCCATCGAAACAGAAACACCTTGTGTCTCTTCCCTGGGTTCAGACAGGCTCCACGTCAAGCGTCGCAAGCACATGGATGACAGTATGACATTTGCGTGTCTGTCCTGCGCTTGTCCTGCGCTTGTCCTGCGCTTGTCCTGCGCTTGTCCTGCGCTTGTCCTGCGCTTGTTCTGCGCCGTTGGACCCTTTCCCACACACTCGTTGCTCGATGGCAGCTGGAGGTCTGGAGAAGAGCGTGCACGGTGACCGCGCCTAGACTGCATACCCGAACGAAGCTCACCCAGCCCAACACAATGAGCTTGGCCTAGCCAGCCTCAAACACGACATCACGAGCGCACACAAATAACTGTAACAACCACAGATGCGCTCCGGAGCCACAGCCGCAAGGAATCAACAACGCGCTCACGATACCACTCGAACCATGCGAGAAGGCCAAAGCACACTGAACACACACTCGATCCATGTCTGAACGCATGTTCTCCTAGCCGGCTCTCCAGGTCGGGACGGACAGAGCGGCAGCCTGCTGCTTCACCCGGATAGGCGGCCTTACCCAAACCGCCACGTGCACGATGCTGGCCGTCGACCCTCGAAGCAGCACAAAACAACGCCCTCGCACTGTATCCGACAATTCGGCCCCGGCAACTGTCGAATCGCATCCCAATTTTAATCTTTAGACATTCCATTCTGACGTGCTCTTTTGAAGTCTGGATGCGAAAACAGTATTCAGAAGCCTTGGGCGCTGGTGCTTGTGGGTCTAGAGATCCGTTTTTGCCAGTGAGAAAGCAAGACGCTTGCACCCACACCCGTGGTAACGAAGAGTCAAGCTCGATCGCCGTCCTCGAGACACCGACCGACTACTCTTGGTATCACGGGTCAGCGCTGCGCAACACAACGACATCGTGAAGGCTAGAGGTATTCGCTCGCTTTTACGGCTACCCTTTTACGGCTACCCTTTGGACATTAGCTGCTGACGTCATCACGTCTGCTCTACAGTGCTTCGGTAGCATGACAGCTATCTATGATGAGAATCACTTGCTGTTGCAGCCGATATAACATCTTACAGTGCACTGGCTGAAGACACCTCCCGACTCTCCTCAAACGCCCTAAGAGCAATGCGGCTGCTTTTCCTGCCTCAACCAACTGAACACTAACCGCACGCACAAATCTGCCACGTTCAGGTACAATAACCTCTCCTGATCCCCCACTACCCTTTAGATCAAGCACAATGACGAAGGTGCCGAGTTTCACACCACCAGCCGTACCCGGTCCTTGACGACTTTGTACATGTCCAAGACACGCTTGATGAAGCCAAGCAGCGGCGACCCTGCTTTCGGCTGAACAGCCGGACTTGCTTCAAATCTAGGCCTCGACAGCGATGGGTGGCGAGTATCACCAACGCCTGCCAGCGCCATACCTGAGCAGATTGTGACATCAGTGCAGAGATTGCACCTGCATTCACACTGGCCTCACGAACAAGACCGTGGAAGACCGAGACGGTAAGGTGAGAAGTTGCGCGTCCTGCTATCACTCCTCTCACAGGTCCCATCACATGTCAACGAAACTGTCAAATCGAAGATGTCCATCGAAGTTGACGAATGTGTACACGCCAGTGACTAGTGGGCCTCACTGAGCCCGATTACAGTAACGACCAGCTCCGGTCAGCACAGATACTTCTTCGTGAAGGTACACATCTAGTAAATTGACAAGATCGAATGAAGCTGCAAGCCGCAAGACGGACAACGAACAGCCTACTCTTCACCGCCTCCTCGTGGGAACGTGCAGCTTCATCACACCGAACCGATTGCGCTCCAACATCCTCTCTCAAACGTGGCTGTTCAATACAAACTCACAATTGCACCGAAGTCTGTATAAGCAGTGTTACACTCGTCCTAGAGAGTATTCGAACACAACCCAGCTCAAGGGAACATGCACGTCCATAAGATAGCTTCAAACCATAGGACATTTCTCCCTTTCGCAAAGATGTAGGTTCCATCAAACAGTATCGTCACTGGAAAACGATCAAACGCACAACAAAAGACACAACTGTCGTGCCACTTTCAGCAACCTGTGGCGACAGCCTGGGTTGTCACGCACTCACTGTGACGTGTCTCTACGTTCGCAAAGTCCTTTTGAGCGTAACGGTAGCTGCGGATCACTGCACAAGTGACTTAGACGATACAAGCTCACAGCCTTTGGTAGTCAGACACTTACTCCAAACCACGCAAGATCAAACCATTCCCCATCTCAACGTCTCGTCTTCCAACACGTCCCACACCAAAGATTTAAACTGTGTGTGCACAGCACATCACACCACACTCTCATCTTCGCTAATGCCGTTAAATCTCTCGACGCGATCCCCACCTGACATATAACGCACTGTGTAGCGCGCTAGCTCAACAACAAGTGATAAGCATATGCTTCTCTCAAGAGGCGTGGAGTGTTTCGTCACAGGATTGAGCATGTGGAAATTTGAGAGTTTCGCCAGCCGATGTGGGGTTTCGTTACATAGGTTGTAAAACGTATGTGTTTATCGGTCACTGTTGCCAGACTGGTTACAATGTCTCATTTATCCGACCTTACTATCTCAAGTGTGCATATGTGGAATGCATGTGCAATACCATAATGCCACGGCAGACGTCAAGATTTCTTTGCGGATTGTCATTGGGACACGGTCTTGTTGACGGATCAGTGAGTTCAGAAGCTAATGTACATGGCTGGTACATGTATGCAATCGTTGGCTTTCGAATGCTCTACCTTGAATTAAGGCTGACTCATGCGAGAAGATTTCGGAATAAGCGGGAAGTCGACTGGTCCGCATGCTAGTATGGATCTAGACGGTCCCTGTTCAGGGGTTGACTGTGTGGATGGTCTGATGAGGATGTAGTGGAGGCCTGCATGTTACTCAGAAGTCCTGGTAGCGTTGACTTGAGGAGTGAGTTACCCGTCAAGCATTCGATGATACATCATCGGGGTGACTAGAAGTTGGGGGAAGCTACATATCGATTCGTAGCCACTTTCGTGTATGGATGCGTTTGTACATGGTGCAGTGCTCCATGAGTAGGCCGTCATCGTCATTTCATGAAAACCTAAGCAATAGACGATGATGCAGGTTCATCGCACGAACGCAGTGCCACAGGCTGCATATCGTTTATGACCTAACAACCGTATTGCTAGAAACACAGGAAAGGTAGCTTTGTAGAATTGACATGTCGGCTTTTGACTCGACGTTTTCCTTGCTTTCATCATCCTGACACCTGGTACTTAGTCTTTCCAGGATAAATCGAGCATACACCAAGGAAAAGGTATCTCCCATTCGGTAACCAAGAATTCTTGTGGACGGTACTATTAGCCGAATCGCGGTAGCGTTCTGCGTGTTCTTTCTCAAAATGTTTGTCCGGTGGTGACAACATGAACGAACTGTTGCTGCTCTCCACTTCGACGACCAGATCGCCAGGCTGAGCCTTATCATGACTGACTAAAAGCCTCCCTAGAGAGTCTAGAAAGAACATTGCGCTCGTGTTGCGACCTTGGTGTCTGTGGTTATGACGCCACATTTTGTCTTCTGAACACAGGGCTCCAATCTCCCCACCATGCTTGGTCAAGCGATCCCAGCCTGAGCACACTCGAGTTTGAGACTCATCCCACTCTGACGATCCCAGCATCTTAAAAACGTTGCCTTGGAGGACTGCATCATTGCATGCCAGGACATGTCCCTCGAGTTCCGTGATGATAACGCGAAAGGCATCACTGACGCTCCCGGGCGCGTTGCTTGTCACATCTCCATCGAACTTGCGACTGCAAGACCGAAGGAGAGTAGAAACAACCTTTCCTTGTAGCAAGGAAGGAGTAACTGTGTGAGCCTCGCCTTCCTCAGGATATGATGCGTAGTCATCACGTAGAAGTGGCCGCGGTCGCCACCGTTGAGTGTCCCAGAATTTGAATGCGAATCCGCATTGCTTATCAGAGGACTCGGAGTTTCCTTCTCGGAGCGCTTATGGCAAAGGCACCGTAGTCCCTGCTACTAGCGGTAAGTGAATTCCTGCCTTTGAGAAATTTATGATAACTTCCTGTAAACTCAGTGTATAATCCGGCTCTACCAAGGGATCTCTTTGCCGCCTATGCTGAACATCGTGGCAAATGTGCAACAATGCGAACATTTTGTCGCGAGGGTCGCTGGCTAGAAAGATAGAAGTTTATCTGAAGCTGGGGATCAAAGTGCTGAGACCTCCTCGGAAACTTGGACAGATCCAAGCTGAATTGACCCACTCTAGTATATGTCTCAGTTGTTCTTCGTATTGTCGATATCTTGACGGAGCTCTTGGGACCTCGAGCAAAGTTCGTAGAAACATGAGGCCCATGACAGCCGTGATAAAGTCTGTCCAGGGCAGTACGTCGTGACCATAGATAATGGTCGCCTTGGGAAGCCTTTCGCGATCATGACCGCAGTATGGCTCTCCATTGACATTTTAAGTTGCGTTTCCTCGGCCAAGTCGCGGATGCATCTCTCCAGTTGAGCGATGTTGAAGTCGTGTGGAGTTTTGCGAGCTTTCGAAGGAAGCTTCTCCTGCGAAGCCTGCTGAATGATTAGTACTTCACAAACATATGGCTGCGTCGATCGTCGTCACCGAGCCAGAATATCACCTCCTCCGCTCGTGAGTAGAGGCTGTTCATTATCAAGATTTGTGTAGTCTTCTCCTTCGAACCATTCTAATTGATGCATAGATCATCGATCCACAGAGTACGTGGTTTTTGAGGCGAACGCAGGGACAGAAGTGCACTCTCAAGCTTGCGGGTGATGCGATAAGTCTTTCGAGAGTGTGTTCTTGACCTGAGGTCATCATCCAAGGTGGCAGGAAAATAGACCTGTATGTTGATAGTGTCGGCGACATCACCCCAGCAGTACGACAGAGCTTCATATGAAACTCTTTGGGACCACAGCTGTAGATTCAACGTCGTATGGTTAAGGTAGCGTACCAAAGGTTCTTTCCCCAGGGCAGGCTCCAGTTGTAGGTAGCGGATCTCGTTCAACTCCAGATTAAGAGGAAAGAAGTGGCTGGACTCATTCTCGACACCTCGAAACGGCAGGTAGGTTGTTCTCAAAGCTGCCGGTGCGCTCGACATGATGCACGTCTGTAGCCTTCCAGGGGTGCAGTGGGGTAGTGTTAGACAGTACTGGAGGATCAAGGAAAGCTCGAAGGTAGTTCAAGCTGACCCGGCCAACTCATACCACCTGCTGTGCGACTAACAAGGTCTGGTGATTGGTCGTCTGCCGATTGGCAGCAGGCCAGATGGGATGTTGGGGCCTCTTGCAGTCTGCAGAGAACATGTCAAGTGCGTTGCAACTGAAAAAGCAGTGTAGATTGTAGTCCATGATTTGGAACAGTCGGTAGGGAAGAACAGGCATTACAAAGCACTACCCGCTATACCGGAATTTCACATCCTTTCATTGGAGAACAATACATCGATGGGAAAAAGATCATGACGCTAAGTTAAAGAGATAGCAAGACGTACAGGTGATTGTACTTTTAGTCGACAGCTGCCCTCTGACTACGTGGATGATACGCCTTAATGATATACGTGCGACCTGCGCTCGTAATATCGACTCCACGCGAACCGAGCTCAGCATACATGTACAGCAACTCGCTGGTCAGTTCCGACTGATTGTAGTTCCAACCCTCAATCTACAGCGCGGCTTGGAGGGCCTCGGCTGCGTCAGGGAGATCGTCTGCAGTGTCCAGAGCTAACGAGACTTTGGCTAGTTGCTTGTACCTGTTGTTCGATTAGTTCCGACTTTCGAGATGTACCTTATACTCAAGCTTCGGTTAGCCTATAGTCTGAATAACCATGGCGAATGAGATAGTCGATGTAGAGTCTGAGATGACACCACCTACCGCGATATGCGTGAGGCTCGATCGACGCTGAGCAGGCAGACGAGTTCTGATCTGGTTCTGCAAAGTCAAAATCTTGAGACATTCTCCGTCGAACTGCCGGTGGTTCTCGTCACGGCAACCGATGCACTGACAGGTGAAACTCCAATGCTCCTGCAGAAATCTTCGGCGTTCATCGCGAAGGGGTAGCCAGAAGTCGGCTGAGCCTCTGTTGTATTCCATCAATATCTCCTCGCCGGCTACGATGTCACGGGTTGCAACAAGTCGCATGGACCCGAGATCCTTACCCGTTTGCTTACAAGCATCGCTCACGACAGCATTGGGATGCATGAATGGTTAAGAAGGCTAAGATGTTTACCAAATAAAAGCCAGCGGTTGGTGTTGACACCCGGGTTAGCAAAACCCAAGGCGTTTCTCTGGACGACCTCGAGGTCATTTGCACCGTGAGAAGTATGCAACATCTTCCGTTTGTTGAGGTCGCGTGAGATCGCTACTTGGATAATATTATCTGCCTCCTCTGAGGCGTAGGGACTCCAGCGCTCCTCCTTTTTAGATCGGAGGCTTGGTCGAATTGTGAGATGTGTGTTATGGGCTTCGTCGTTGCTCTGTTAGACATGATATGCAAAGCTCTGATATTTTGTGTTCGAGTTTCGAGGTTTGAGGGTGATTGAACATTGTTTTTCAGTTTGTGCCAGTTGGGAGGCGATTCTCATCATGTGACATTATGTATTGTGCGTGGGATACTGAAAGCCATCGTGCTCTCGTTTCGTAATCGAGGATATCGAGACAGGTTGATTTGTTCTGAGCTCTTGTGTATTGTGCGGTCGATGAGCCACCTTTCGTGGCGTTGGATATCCTTGGTTGAACAGTGTACGACACTACTAGCTCCATCGTAAGACATCTGAAGGATGACACCCTTAGATGTAGTGAACTCTAGGCAAGTAACGATTGATGGAGTTCATATCGAAGTGCAGGAGGGACGCAGATCACCAAACCGTACCTGCCAAGTCTACAGCCCAAGTGGAGCCTCCACTCGCACCCCAGCCGCCGACCCTAAATTGCTCGAGTCCACCTGACATCTGCTACCACGCATCGACAGGCTCTCACGGCTTGCCCTTTGCTTAGACATCACTCGTATCCGGATAGCAACTCTACAAATAACTTCTGCAAACGTCACCACCAATCCAGTCTGACAGCCGGCATCCAAGCAACACGAGCGCCCAACGCACGCGAAAGGCCTAGCCCTTGTACAGCTCGAGCGTCCTTGGTGTTTCCGCGCCTTCTGACTGGGCGTTAACACGAGCGCTATTGAATGCCGCGAATGCTTGTGCGATAACCTCAAAGGGGCACGCTGATAAAAAGGGACGTGAACGTCGCTGCTGTATTCGGGGTTTTGGTACTTGCACTTTACATTTTCACTAATACTCAACGTTCTTCTGTTTCATCTCCTTGCTGTCTACCGTCGTTACATATCGTGAAGATGCTCTGCTCAACGTGCATGCTCGTGCTTGGGTTGGCGGCTGCTGCGTTTGCGCAAGAGTCGAGCTGTAAGTTAGATAAAAGAACAGGCTGATGGCGGTTTACTGATGAATTGTAGACACAGGACCAGCGTTCAACCCCTCAGAAGCGCCGTACTTCGACTACAACTCTCTCGTCATCCCCACACAAACCACTCTTCCGGCTATCCAACCCACAGATGCGTTCAGCATGGCTACCACAATCTCTGGAATACTCCTCCCAACAACACCATTATCGCGTTCGTCCGCAGCTACGTCACGTTCCTCCAGTCATTCTTCGAGCCACTCCGCTTCATCGTCAGCATCTTCGAGCGCATCAAGGCTGGCGAGCAGTACTGTGAGCTCGGCACCTACTTCCGCGTCAACATCGGCGGCTGCGCAACAGAGTACTGCAGCTGCTGTTGCGAACCGTGCTGGTGTGGTGGGTGCTGTGGCTGGAGGATTGCTCGCTGGGCTGGCACTGGCTTGAAATGCGAATGAGATATGGCGTATGGACGGAGAGTACCAGAAGAAGTAAGCATGTCAATTAGTGTCGATGTCCCCAGGCAAGAATCTAAACGTGATGAGACGTTACGAGGTATGCCGCAAAGGAAGCTAAAATCGTATGCTTGTGGCATCGGGGTGGGGGGCAGACCAACTTTGTAAATCTCTGAACTTGAAACATGGTATGCTGTGAAGTCAGCTGTCCAACCTCTTTCTCTCAATCACGTACCCGGGGTCGTAAGGTTGCTATGATCTCCATTCTTACTTGCATTGATCCACAGCTTTCGATGGGAACGGTGTCAACATGAAAGGGTATATTGATGTTATGCTTGTGAAAATCTGACAACAGTAGCCGAACTGTTGAAATTTTTCCTGGACCCAAACCAACGCCTTTAGAACGCCGCACAGATGCATGTTCGTTCTCGCAGAAACTCTACTCCTCCATGGCATCAACCTCGGTAACTGACTCGGTCTTCTTTGAGTAGTACGCCTTGATATCGATCTTGAAGTCGGCCATGGCGACGCCAAACATCTTCAGCAGCGCGGTCTGATGGCTGTTCATGACCTGGCCCTCCTTGCACACGGTGTAAGGCGCATCAAGTGTAACCTTACCCTGGTCCAATCTGGTGGGCATGCCCCATTTCCTGATGGTAGTCTCAACGCTGTGAGGCAGCGGGACATCATCATCAACCGGCAGCTCTCCACCTCTCGAGTAGACGACACCAGCCGGGATTGTGAAAGTCTGTGTGGCGGTAACACCAGCGCGCGCAAAGTCGGTCTGCGAGTATGCAGCAAAATACTCGAGGACATCGGTGGGTTCGCGGTTCGTGAAGAAGAGACCGACGTTACCAGTGAGGTGCTTGGTGAGCTCAGAGAGGTTGGTGAGATGCTCTTCAGCGGGTGTCATTCCCAAGGCTTTGGCCATGACTTTTGTCTTGCCAAAGAAGAATCTGCGCAAATGTTACTATGAAAATTTGTGCCTTATGATTCGTGACCTAGATTTACCGGCTGTCAGAAAATTCAGCGCGCACTTCCTTCAGGTACGAGTTGCGCATGTTTTCAACCGAGAAGACGAAAACGTGCTCGAAGTTTTCAGCGGCTTCTTGGACATTGGCGAAGAGCTTTTGCGAAAGCTCCTTGCCTTTCTTGTCCGTCTTGGTGAGGTGTACGACCTTGGCGCGCTTTGACTTGGGCATTTTGGCGGTGTTGTGCGATTTTGAACTTTGGTGTTGTTCTTAGAAAAAGTTCTGGCAGTCGCAAAAAGTTCAAATAGGCGGCGAAGAAGGAAGCGACCGCCGACCCTTAGCGCAATGCAGCCGCGGCTCAAGCTCAACTGCTCGTCACTGTACCTCTGTCAAGAAAGCTTCAAGCTCTCTAACATTTCGCGCTTCCCTCAGCATGCTTCGCTCGTGACAGCGACATGTTGGATTTCATGGAGAATGTGCAAAATGCATTCTACGAAGCTTCACACTGGAATTTGGACAATTCCTATGGTGCGCTGAACACTACGGCACGAGGTACGCTTCAGCCCAAGCAATGTACCAGATTCATACTGACGGAAGCAGAACTGCTTGACTTTAAGATACCACAAGGTCTTCGATTACAGATCTCGTCTCTCGCTGCGCCAAACTTTGCGACTTCGTACACGCTGGGAAGTGTAGGTGTGGTAGATGGCTCAGTGTCCTACCTCTACTCGTCGCTGCCGTTGAGGAAGGAGTTCAAGAGCTCCCACATTGACCTCAAGAATGTCATACGAGGCTACAAGCATGTGCAGGAGCTGAGACGGCCCGACGAGAACTGGTGGTGGGAGCTCTGGCATGCTGGAAAGCGGGTTGATCGCAAGAGTAAGTCTTCCATGACATGGGTCTGAACGTAGGCTGAGATAGGCAGACACACTGCTGTACGGACGGGTGTTCCTTCCTCAATCGAGACTCGAAGCCCTGTACTTGCGCCGCCTCACACCCACTCGACAGCTCCGCATCGCCGCCGTTAGCGATTCAAACCTCAACAATGGGGGCACGATCCTTGCCCTGCTGCAGAACGATGTGGGCAAGTACAGCACAGAGTACATGTACAGCACGGACTCTGCGCTGATGGGCGTGCGAGGTCTCTATAATTTCGGCGCAGATCCAAGGAATGCGCCAACAGAACCGACATCCGTCGATCAAGTGGAACCGGTGCATGGTCGCTTCAGCGCAGGCGCGGAGCTATACTATGGCTTGTTGAACAAGAGTGGAGGTATCAGCACCGGCTTACGGTTCACGACACTGCCCAACCACCCGGGCTTTCCGTATACCATGACGCTTACGCTGAATCCATTGATGGGCAATCTTTCCTCTACCTACGCGGTCAAGGCTGGATCTAGTCTGGCTCTCTGTTCTCGTTTCGACTTCAACTTCTACTCATACGAGAGCGAGTTGCAGCTTGGTTGCGAGTTATGGCGGCAACGCAGTACCACAGATGTTGAATGGGCGGTAAAGAAGCTGCGCCCAGGTTGGAAGCAGCGCACCATTTTTCCCGATGACGATGTTTCTGGCGTGTTGAAGGCCAAGGTCGACCAGGATTGGCGCGTGGGAGTGCTGTGGGAAGGCAGGATTAAAGAGCTGCTCTTCACACTTGGCGCCAGCCTGGACTTGAAGAAGAGGGACCAGATCTTCCGATCCGTAGGCATCGAGCTGCAGTACTCTTCATGAGCCTGTCAACCAGACGCAAGCCACAATGTAGACGAAAACACGAACCAGTAGAAGCGCGGCATATGCCGCTGCCCAATCTGGTGGTCACTTGAAGCTAGGAGAGCAACGATGGCCGTCCTTCCGTAGGGCTTCTGGAAGCGTGTTTCGAGGTCTTTACACGTCACAGGCCGTTTCCAAAGAGTCGCGTAATGCGGGTGGGTACTCGACTCGCGCTCGCATTTATCTGGGCGAACATGATTTCCATATGGACTACGATCACAGCGTTGACATCCTGGTCCGGACTTGAGCCAGTGGTTAGTATGACTGCATTCTGCTTCCGATGGTGTGACGTTGAAACATGAGCATGTCGGGATCATAGTTGTCCGTCGAAGTTGTCAACATGGGGTCGTTTTGGCAGTCTTCAGTTGCGATAGTGGCGCCAAAACAATTGAAAGAAGGTTGGCAAACAGAGACACGTGTGCTGGAGAAGGTGTGTCGCGCAACACGTGAGTGGTGGAGAATGCTTCAGGATGGGAGCACTTCAGAGCTCCGTTCGGTGCCGAAGGGCGAGGATGCGTGGGAGTGGAGAGTGGATTCCGGATGCTGGGTTCGTGTTTCTTCGCTTGCAACGCGTTCCGCCATTCATGCTGCCGTGCCTGGCGTTAGCCTTGCAGTCAGTGGCAGGGAATTTGTTGGTACGCCAGCTTGACAGCTGTAGGGCGACTAGACGCCCACTTAGCTTCTTTCCCGAACGAAGACGTTAGGGCCAGAGAAATTGCAGTTCACTCGTCTTGGTGATGGCGAAGCTCACCACTTGGGTCTTTTTGGAACGAGTGCATCAAAGTGGGCAGGATCAGACACTGCACGGGCACTGATGCTCGATCAGGATCTCACTCGCTATCGGCTCACCCGAGCGATCAGTGACGAGGGGCTATTGAGAATCTGCGACATGCTTACGGTGCCAATGCGGGTCTTCTTGCCGCTGGGAGGCACGCCGTGGCCAGTTCCGCTAACCCTTGCGATGAGGCACACACAGTCGAGAGACCGAACGTTGTGCCGCAGATGCCAGACCGGAGAGCCAATGCGAGTCTGCCGTGCAGCGCAGTTCGCTCGATGACACCACGAGTTCCGCTGCATGCGGTGGCGAAGAATCACGGTCCTCAACTGCAGAACCGAGGCGCCTCACCCCGTATGGTGGGACTCGTCCTAAGGTTTTCTGGTACGTACCTGACGCTTGAATCGCGCCCAGCAAGCTAGTACCTGACGCGCTCTTCGCGCAACAATGTGTCTTATGCGGCCGGCACTTCAAACAACTATCGTATACTGCAGTGACAGCAATCCAGCGGACGGCTCCACGTTCGGCCGTCAGGCTGTCGGCGAGTTGTTTTGCGACAAGGGTGGCCCAGTGTGAACGACTCCTGAAAGGGACTTGGACCGGAGCGCGCACTTGGGGAGCTTCCACTCAGTCGCTCTCGCTGCGACAAGGGTGTCCGAGTCCGACGTTGCCTGGTTTCTCAGCAGTACGGTGCCCCTGGACCGTTGCGGACAGCATGCGCGGAGCCTATCGTGGGCTGTACACTGAAGGCCTCGTGGGTGCAGCTCAACGCGCACCAGACAATAGGACACAGCAAGCGTGACGAGCCTTGTCCAGCGACAGTTGTAGGAGCAAGCAAGCGTTTCCAGCGTCACCGCCGGTCTTTGGCGCTGGCGTTCAAAACGGCCAGCCTTGGTGCTAAACTTGCATCCTGACGCTACGTGTGGATGCAGCCGGTCGCGCTTGGTGGCAGGAGCGACCCCAATGCAGCAAGGCGCCTTTTCCCCCCTACTCGTCTTGCGGACTCCCTTTAATCTCTCTCCCTCCCCACGACTTTGTCTTAATCCATCGCCTTCCGGTGTCCGCAACCTCACGTCTGGTGCGATTGTGATCTCTTGTCACGTTCCCTTCTCTTGTCGACTTCTGCGAAGTGCCGCCATTCCTTTCGGCCTTTGCCCACATTCATTTCCACTTCACCCCATCCTTAGGCCCTGCCTGTCCGCTCCTTAGCTTTCCCCAGCCTCGTTCTACTCCTTCCCGGACCAGAATCGCTTTTGGACGATCATACTTTGACACCTGCTCCCCGGCTAGCAGACTTCTTTCCTTGAAGACCTCATACGCGCCTGGACGGTAGCTCGAGCCTCGACTCACACGTGAACCCCTTTGCACTCCGCGCAACTCGACTCGCCGAACGCCTCGTAACGCTCTCATACCTTCGCATATCCACTTGTCTGGATCCATTACCCTATACGACTCTTCACGAACATTGATAGACAGAGGTGCTTGGCTTGACCGCTCCCTCTTGTATCTCACCCATCCTTTCGAACCACTCACCACCCCCTGATCTTGGTTCACACATTTGTTCAAGATGCAATCCACCGACGACATCATGGAGTCCACTACTCCCTCTCCCTCAGCAACTGCAACTCCCACGCCGTCCTCAAGCTCGGCCGCACGCCGTCCTCCACGCAAGAGCACCCTTACTCAGCAACAGAGGAACCAGAAGCGCCAGAGGGCTACCCAGGATCAACTAGTCACCCTAGAGATCGAATTCAACAAGAATCCCACTCCTACCGCGGTTACCCGTGAGAGAATAGCGACTGAGATCAACATGACTGAGCGTTCAGTCCAGATTTGGTTCCAGAACAGGTGCGACGGTGCATTATCTTGTAGATAGTCAACCCTACTAACATGGACACAGGCGAGCCAAGATAAAGAACATTGCCAAGAAGAGCATCGAGAACGGCGACGACTGCAACGACATCCCTGAATCTATGCGACGATACCTTGCTCTCCAGGCCATGGAGTCTGGGAAATCGATAGGAAGCAGTTTCCTCGGCCGTGCTGGTGGCATTCCGTACGGTAGCGGCATGCTTCTTAACACTGACACTAGCTCTTCGAAAGTCGGTATGTCACCTACCACGTCACTTTCGCTATAGGCTCGCACTAACGATCGTCAGTCATTACTCACTTTTCTGTTCGCTCTCTGAGCGTTGGTAGCTGGAGGAGAGTTGGCCAATCCGCCATGGATCTGGTCATCTTCTACTCACCAGAGAAGTGCTGCATCACATACTACATCAACAACGACTCAGCTGGTTACAAGATCGAGTACCCCTTCTCGTACATCAAGAACATCAGCCTTGACAACGGAGACATGGCCACAAATGCCGAGGGTGCCTCTCAACGACCAGGAGGTCTTGTCGTGGAACTCAACCGTCCACCGAACTTCTTCATGGACTCCTCTGGATCAGGTGGCTTCTTCCAGTGCGGCGATTTCACTGAGGACCAGCAGGCATCGCAGGTTCTGGTCCACCACCTTGGTGGCCACCCTAAGGTGTTGAGCGGACAACTGGCAAAACTTGTCTCACTGGAAGCGTTTCAGAACCGCCATAACATGTACGACCCCCATGCCATTGCAGTCTCGGCGCCCGTCTCCCCAATCAACTTCCGTCCTGCATCCCAACCCAACCATGTGGTACATCCCCACAGCGGTATGTTTCATGACTCCCACCTCACACCAAGTCCTTTCCCACCGCGTGGTCACAAGCGCCAGCGTTCTCGGTCTGTACCTGTGGCGGTTGACTTCTCGATGCTGCGTCATCCCATGCCGTCCTTCATGATTCAGCCCGAGCCGTCACCGTACATCCCGAACCCGGAGATCTTTGCTCCTGTTCCTCACTCTTCGTCAGGGCCCATTGGCCCACACCTGAGCATTGACACCTCCGCGGGTTACGGTATGGGCGATTATCGCCAATACCCCATGTCAGCCACAACGGCTAACTCACCCTCTGAGTATGGCACACCGTCATTCTACTCATCTGGACCTCAGAACGATAGCATCCCTGCTTCGAACTTTGGTCAACAGTACAACATCCCGCCATATGTGCACACACCTATGGGCCCGCCTCCCCACTCGGCAGCGTTGACTTCTCCAATGCCACCAATGGGTCACCATGACCCCATTATCGCCAATCAGTCACCGCCACTCAACTCCTTCGGTCGCGATGGCTCTGCGGATGTATATCCCATGTCTCATGACCAGGGCATGTCAGATGAGACGCTTCACATGACAGACATGTACGCGAAGCAGAACCTCAACCTTCCCTTCCGATCACCTCTGATGGAAGAGAACGTTGATGACCTGGACATGCAAAATCTGGTCTCTTTTGGTACACTCGACCCTTCGGGTCTGTCGCCTGAACATCACCACCAGATGTAACCATGGCATGGATTTGCGTTTCTGATCGCTGTCATTTTGCTCGCGCTAATACCCTGTCCTCGTTGCCTTGGCGAAAGTGCTGTGCCGCTCAGAGCTCGCTCTTGAAACAGACGTGTGCACCTGCTGCTGCCACCTTTGTTGGCCATATTCATACCTAATGTGTGTTTGCCTATCATTACATATTGGCTCAGAATGCTCGACCATATTGCATCTTCTTGTTCGATTTCTTCCTCTTCAGTTTCTTGTCGCTATCGACCTGAGAAAAATCTTCAATCCACCTCCATTTGACAGATCTTGGTAACGCAATCTGAACGACCACCATATACGGGATCGGTTACATCTACGGCGTTGCTTGGGTTTGGAAGGATGGGAAATACACACGACGGCGGACTGGTGGAACCTGCGCCACCACCTCAGTCGGTAGTTGTCGGGTCGCGGTGTTGGAGGTTGCTATGTAGTGTATTCACTGCGGATTTCTTGTTCAGATCTTTTTTTTCTGGAGTTCTTTCATTGCCATTTTGCTGCAAGTGTTTCCTTTGTTGAGATTTCATACCCTTTGTCGGTGGAGAAGGGGTTGGGGGTGATCGCAGTTTCGTCTGTGACATCTTCTGCGGGTTGGACGTGGATGTAGCCGCTGGGCGTGCTGAAAGCTTGTTTTTTTTTTGGTTCTAAACAGTCAAATATCTCTGCATTAGAGTTAGCAAAAACATATCGCTCCAAACGTACACCATCGACAGCAAGGCAGAAAGTGATGATTCAAGTGAAACTTCATTCTTCAGAGGGCACGACTAGCTTATATGCTCGAGGTACTCGGTGGAAATTGAGATTGACTAGTATCCAAAAAAGACCGTTTATTGATGGCAGTCCTAACGTGCAATCACCGAGTTGACAAGCGAAACGCCATCGAAGTGTACGATTGGCCTGCGTAGAATTACTCAGAGTCAACATATTTGATGTCCGTCTATACGCTGTGATTCGACGTGGGACGATATCGTCTCATCAGAGACCACAAATTTCTCGCTTGCTTTCCTCGCGAATACGCTCGTACGAGGGCTGCTTTACTGATTTCGAGGCACGTGACGTTTCTTTCAATCAAGTCGGATTTTCACACCAGACCCCGAACGGTCGGGCGCATTCGGCCCTAAATCTCAAACGTGAGTGCCGTGATACGGCAGATAGGTACCCGGGTAACAAGGTCTCACAGCGGCAGGCCGTGTTACTGTGCTGGACGAGCTTACGTCCAGGGGCCGTGTCAGGCTGTCAGCGCTTGCCTGCCGCGAGTGGAGAGGCTGGCAGTCGTAGTAAATACGGCTGAATTACGAGGGAAACGAGTGCTTGGCAAGAGTTGTTTTCGTAACGAAATTTGACAGTTCGCTCTGGATGTCATGACGTGAATGCCGACATGGTGTATTGACAACAGTGGTGCGGCATCGAGGTTCTGGACGCGACCCGCGAAGCTTCGTCTCTTTGGGCCCAAGTCAGGGGCGCGCTCGAGGTGGCGACGGGCGGGAACATGATGGGGCTGCTCATTTCGCGCAACCATCCATGCCAATTTTGCTCCTGAAAAGTGTGAGGCCCCTTTGCAACGGGTTTGCTGCTGTTAAGCTTCACTGCACGCGACACGGCCAATCCGCAGGCCAATTTGCTTCCTCGCTGCACCTGCACGTCCATTCTCTCCGAGTGCGCCGCCAGCTTCCAGCGCCGACGTCAACTCGACGACAAGATCGTGATTGGGGCTTGGCGCAAGGCGAAGCTCGATCTGAGTCTCTGACCCTGTGGAGCAGCACAACGGTCCTGCCAGGCACGCACAACCACCAGCAACAATCTCTGGGGAAGACACTTGCACTTGCACTTGCACTTGCGCCTGCAGCTGTTGCCCAAACGTCACCCGGCCATTTGCAGGATCAATCACGTAGGTGGACTTTCTTAGCTTTGTCGACATTTGTTAGGGCATGGGCTCGGAAGTGCGCGGCATGAGAGCAGCGGTGCTGGATCGGTGCAGGACCGGTGCATGGGCGCATCCATAATCATGAGATGCTCGCACTGCGTCTGACGGCAGCCCTAGCCTCCGCCTTCCGCTCCACGTCTTATGTCTTCCTCCTAACACCACCCTCCACCACACCCATCGCCGCCAATTGCTCCCTCGAGTCGTGTGCTGATCGTCGCCGCCAGCAGTCACCCCTTTCACACCCACACCGACACACCTGCTCCTCGCTGCTCACCGCCTGGCGCAGACGACTCGACTCTATAGCTAGCTGTCCTCCACCCTCTGTACGCCCTGGGATCGCTGCCATGCCGACCAGAAGCATCAATCCGTTTGCGACATCCACCCCTATCTCTCCCTCAACCGACGCTCTCAACGAGAAGCGCGAAGAGCCGCGCCGGGCCTCCTTCACCAAGGGCAACAAGTTCACCGCCCTGTTCGGAGGCGCTTCGCCCAAGGCCCGCACCGACGCTGCTGCTCTGCGGGAAGCCCTCGTTGCCCAGCAGCAGGCTCTTCTGAACTCGCCCTCGCCGCAGCAGATTAATATCGCTTCCATATCCCTGCCGTCAATCAGTCTTACCACAGCCACTGGCGAGAAGATGCCTACCGAGCCCAAGACCCTCTTCCAGCCGCTCTCGCCCGAGGAGCAACGGCGACTGGCGCGAGCACATGCACAATTCGGTCCCCTCGGCTCCCAGGCGCATCGATACACAAGCAAGTTCGAGGGCGAGTTTGGCGACCCCATCGAAGACGAGCCGCCATACTACTTCCTCCTCACAACCTACATCAGCTACTTAATCCTAATAGTATTCGGACACGTGCGCGACTTCTTCGGCAAGCGCTTCAGGAAACAGCACTACAGCCATTTGCAGGAGAAAGATGGCTACGCTCCTCTTAACAGCGACTTCGATAACTTCTACACCCGTCGATTGAAGATGAGGATTAACGACTGCTTCTCTCGACCCACAACAGGTGTGCCTGGACGTTACCTTACTCTGCTCGACCGCAAGTCAGACGATGGCAACAACACCTTCAAGATGACAGGCACCACAACCGAGACACTCAACCTGAGCTCCTACAACTACCTTGGATTTGCTCAGTCTGAGGGACCCTGCGCCGACGCAGCTGAAGCAGCTATCAGGAAGCATGGAATCACAATGGCTAGTCCTCGCGCTGATTCTGGCACATCTGAGCTTACTGTGGAGGTCGAGGATCTGATTGCCAAGTTCGTTGGCAAGCCGGCGTCGATGGTCTTCTCCATGGGTTTCGTCACAAATGCCACCACCTTCCCCACACTTGTCGGCAAGGGCTGTCTCATGATCTCAGATGAGCTAAACCACTCCTCGATTCGATTCGGTGCCCGTCTCTCTGGAGCCATGGTAACTATGTTCAAGCACAACGACATGCGCGATCTCGAGCGTAAGCTCCGCGAAGCCATCTCGCAGGGCCAGCCTCGCACGCACCGTCCCTGGAAGAAGATCCTGGTTGCGGTTGAGGGTCTTTACTCCATGGAAGGCACCATGTGCAACCTGCCTGGCATCATCGAGCTGAAGAAGAAGTACAAGTTCTTTCTCTTCGTTGACGAGGCCCACTCCGTTGGTGGTGTTGGTCCTCGCGGACGCGGTGTCTGCGATTACTTCGGCATCGCCCCCAGCGAAGTCGATCTCCTCATGGGTACACTTACCAAGTCCTTCGGCGCAAACGGCGGCTACATCGCAGCAGACAAGGCCATCATCGACAAGCTCCGCACCACCAACGCCGCCATGCTCTACGCTGAATCCCCTGCACCCCCGGTCCTCGTCCAGATCGCCTCCGCCCTGCGCATCATCAACGGCGAAATAATCCCCGGTCAGGGAGAGGAGCGTCTCCAGCGTCTCAGCTTCAACTCCCGCTACCTCCGTCTCGGGTTGAAGCGTCTCGGCTTCATCGTCTACGGCCACGATGACTCGCCCATCATCCCCATCATGCTGTACAACCCCGCCAAAATGCCCGCTTTCAGCCACGAAATGCTCAAGCGCAAGATCTCCGTCGTCGTCGTCGGGTACCCCGCCACACCGCTCGTGTCCTCGCGCGCACGTTTCTGTGTCAGCGCGGCGCATACCAAGGAGGATCTCGACCGCATGCTCAGTGCGTGCGACGAGGTCGGCGATATCTTGCAGCTGAAATTCAGCTCCGGTGTTGCGGGTGGTGCTCTCCCTGAGGAGCTGGTCGAGAAGACAGGCAAGTTGGGCGAGCCCAAGGAGTTGCAGCCCCCAAGGTGGAAGGTCCAAGATGTGCTGAAGAGGGGCGTTGAGGATGTGCAGTTGCCGCTTAGGTGAAGCCCTGCCACCTCATCAGCTTCCCCGCCCTCGTTGTGTCATTTCTGTCGGCGCCAACTGGTCGCCTTGTATCGTTTCAACGCTTTTTCTTAGCATTTCTGGAGTATCATTGCGGGCATTTCTTGTACGATACTCATCTTCATACCCTCGCTGTACTACTCCTACCTTCTTCTTATCGAGACATCACGTCTCGATTCACCTTTTGCACACTTTACTTCTTCCACGGTACGCCGCTATGCGGCGCTCTGTGATCTTGCTCACGGTACAGCGAACGCGGTAATAGTAATACGATGGGTGGACGGTTGTATATAAACGACCTCATGATCTTGGGTCAATCATTACGAATGGAAGGACATTCTCCAATCTTTTCGTCTCAACATGCGTCGCATGGGAAGCCGAAGATTTCCTATCAGATGCAGTGACAATCTCCCTTACAGTAACCGTTAGCACTCCGCTACCACCGTAGACGCCTCTACACAGTACGATGGTTTTGAGTGGTCTGCGGTACTGATCATACGCTGTTTCTTTGCCCGTGTACGACTCATAAAAGGCGGCATCGGGATTCGCTCAGTCAGAAAGCTGCACAAGCTCGAAGCTCGAGGCTGTCGCAAACAGTGCGTACTATACAAACATGGCACATGCCGCGCGTCCATTCTCTGTTGCCTTACACCCTCCACCCGCGTGAATTCTACCTCGCGGGACCTTCGAGAGTGTTACGACGACTGGCTACTCGCGGATCCCTCTTCCCCATCGTAACCTCCAGCGCCTGAATCAACCCCCTCTCATCATACCGCACAAAACTCTCACCCTCATTCTTCCTCCCATACACCCTAATCGCCTCAATGCCCAGCGCCCTCAACTCCTCCTTATCGACTGCCGGCATCTCCGGACCCGTGAGATGGATGATATGCGTGACATACTCCTTATACGACTCTGTCGGCGGCGTTGCAAGCACACCCTTCGAGTTCGCCCCCGCTTTCGCAATTGCCGCTACGAAATCCAATGCCGTGTAAGGATCCAAGCTCGGCCCTGTTTCGCGATCCAGTGTGGAGTTCAGGATCAGGATCTTGTACCTGATCTGCGGATTACTCAGCGCTTCACCAATACCTTTCAACACCAACGATGGCACGATCGACGTGTACAGCGAGCCGATGCTGTATATCACCGCTTGCGCGTCGTTCAAGGCATTCAGCACCATGGGGTTTGCAGCGAGTCGGATCTCCTGACCATACGGGTTGATGTACCACAACCTCTCGATCCTCGCATCGAGTTCTTCTTCGTCGGCTTTGGAGAAGGCGATGTACTGTTTCCGCAGCGTAGGGAGGGAGCCGGGGAGGTTGGCGTCTTCGATGCGATCGTGCTCTTCAACTTCGTCGTGGGCGGGGTGGGAGTCTAGGGCTGTGGACTGCGAGGGGTGGGAGATTGAGTTTTGGCCCGTTATGATGGTGCCGTTGGCTAGGCCGACGGAGATGTGGTGCGTGAAGTTTGTGTTTATGGCAGGCAGGACCGAGGTGTGGGAAGGGACTGAGCAGATGCTGGAGAGGAGGTAGATGGCGGATTCGAATGAGCCGGTGAAGAGGCGTGCACTGTGAAAGTTAGTGGTTGTACTGATATCGCCGGTCTCATGCTTCTGAGGTGATGGATCAAGGTTCAGGCGAGGACCATGCGTTGGTGTCGGAGGAATATAGAAGCTCTATGGTACTCACCCCGTCAGAAACAGGTTGCCAATACTTGCACCCGAGAAATCGAACGTGGAAGAGGGTCTACGCCGCTTGATGATCTCGAAAGCCACGTGACTGAGGATCGACCGTATGAGCTCCTTTTTCGCCGTGGAGATGTTCGTCCAGAGTGCATGCTGCGCTTCTACAATTTGGAGCCATTCTTGCTTCGCCGGAACTTGCTCTTTCGGCAGGCGGTGATTGAAGAAAGCTTTGATGGCCGCTTTCTCACTTTCGTCGTTATCCGGATCATCTGGGATTAGGCGCACGAGACGACCTGCTAGAGGTGAGCACTATCCTTTCCAGCTTGAATTGAAGGCACACGTACTCCGTACATCACCAATACCTGTCGTTCATGAGCAGACTGCGTCGTTTTGTTATGGGTTGTACTTACCTGGGCCGCCGAAGACACGTATGAGCTCAGAGGAGCTTCCGCCGTTGTCACTGATAGGGATCACATAGCTCAGCGAACACCTCTTATCCTCCCGCACGGTCTTGAAGACATCGACCAGATTATTTGCAGCGCTTCCACCGGAGAATACAACAATGCCCTTGGCTTTGACAGAACCATTTGTGGTTGGAGTGGAGGTGCCGCTGTTCAAAGTAAGGAAGAATTCTGGAGCAGAAGCCATTGTAACGTCGTAGGAGTGTTAGGCGGAGGGAGGGTGACCACGAAGGTCTTTGTTGACTTATATCAGGACATGTTGTAGGGACAGAGTGTTATGTTGGAGCATTGCGAGGTACCTAACATGTTCACATGCTCGCGTGTGGCGGCCAGGGAAAGAGTCATGCACACTCAGCACTCCCTTAGGGCAGCAGGCACACCCTGCTGAATTAGGCAACATCTCGCATTTTGGTGTATGGTGTTGCGCGGCGCGACATTCGATCAGCTGGTTGAAGAAGTCTTTTTTGTATTCTTGGGTTTGAGGATGTTGTACAGAGCGAGTCCTCGGCTCGAACGCATGATAAGAGTACAAAGTAACGCCCTCCGTCCCAACGTGCATGTAGATTTTCCTTCAGCGTGCCATTGAGTCTGACGGACGAATGCAGCAGATTCGAGCGCAATTGCACACATGGCGGCTCTTCCCATGCTGCAGAGGACGGCCAATAGCCTGCCTCCTGTCTCTGATTACCCCTCCTCACATAGCCTCTATCTTGCTGCATGTGATCTACGACTGCTCTGCGGCAGCCGCCTCTTCACGCTCCTTCCTTCGTGCCCGCTTCTCGAGCAATGTGTCGCGGCGGTCGGCCAGGTACTTGAACTGGCGGTGCTCGACCCCCATCAGCCAGTAGCCAAAGCTGCCGCCGATGCCAGCATAGACGGGGTAGACCCAGAGCGACTCGCGGTTGAAGAGCGGGCGCATCTCAATGCCGAGCTGCCATAGTCGTGCCGCGATACCTGTCGGGGGGCAGCTGTGGTTAGCAAGCGCTTCGCAGAGCACACGGTGGTGGTCGGATGCCTACCGAGACCGCTCCAGAACAGGACCTTGTGAACCATTGCGACTGTGCGAGGGCGTGTATGTATGCGTATCCGAGACGGGGGGCGGCAATTGCAGGAGTTTGGGGGTATGACGGCGTTGTTGGGAGGTCGCGATCTCTCCTCAGGTCCTGGCCGGGGTCGCTTTGGCCTTGCGCAGAGCTCCAAAATGCCAAGGATTATGTAAGGCTTCACGGCGGCGCAAGGAAGCAGCATCGACATGACTGCGCCAGGGCCGACTCTCGCATTCGCACCCTAGAAACCAATTTCAATTCACTCCCATACTCAGGCGGCCCATACACCCGTTTGCACATGACCGCCCGCTCCCACACGTAGTCCACCGCTCGGCGGCCACCTCTAGCACGAGCCTACCTCAATCCACCCCGGCTCCTGCGTACATCGCGTTCGCCATGGCAGAAGTCAGTCGCAAACGCCCGCTGGACGGCGACGGCGCCGGCCCCGGCCCCGGCGCACCTCGCAAGAAGCTGCGGCCCGCGGAGCTGCCTCTTTCTCAAGCACAGCGAACGGCCATGGACAACCTGGCGCATACCTTCCGCAAGAAGGGCCACTATGACAGCATCCGCAAGGACTTGCTGGCGCAGTTCGAAGCCAGTGTATGTGGACATGATGCTACACGCTAGCGATGCACACTTCTCTAATTCATATTCACAGCCCGCCAAAGCTGACCTTCTGACCGCCCTCGAGGAGCTCGTAGACCGCGAGACCGACCGCAATCCCTCCTTGCTGTCTAAGGACCCCAGAGTTGCTGCGACGCTGATCGAAGGCGCCGGCGAGCGCAGCGACATCTATGGCAAGATCACGCATACCGTGAACACATTGCTCGACAAGTTGATTGAGGAGCAAGGCCTGCCCAAGATGCGCGAACATCGGACACAGGAGGTGGGTGCTGAGCTGGCAGCCGAAGAGGAAAAGCGCGGGAGCAAGACAGAGGAACAATGGCAGCAGGAGGCTGATGCTCGCCGGAAAGAGAGGGAGGCCAAGCTGGAGCAAGAACGCGAAAAGGAGCGTGAGCGGGAACGGGTGGAGAAGGCGAAGAGAGAAGAGCGCAAGCGCCGCCAGAAGGAAGAGGAAGAGGCTCGTGAGAGGAAACGGCAGGAAGAGAAGGAGGAACGGCGCAAAGCTCGTGAGGCGCAGCAGAAGGAAGACGAAGAGCGTCGACGGAAGAAGAGGGAGCGTATCGAAAAGGAGGAGGAGGAGGAGCGCGCACGTCTCAAGAAGGAGAGGGAAGAACACGAGGCCACCCGTGAGGCTCGCCTCAAGAAGATTCGGGAGGAGGATCGTGAGCGGGAGAAGCGGCTTGAAGCCGAACTCAGTCAGAGTCGCTCAGGACGTAGTCGAGGTGGTCGCGCACGCAGCAGGAGTCGAGATCGGGATCGGGATCGGGATCGAGGACGAGACAGAGACCGTGAACGGGATCGCGACCGAGACCGGCGCAGGAGCAGAAGTCGCACCAGGTCACGCGAGCGCACAAGGTCGGTCAGACCTGAGGATATCAAGGTGGACGATGATTTGGCGCTGCAGTTACTGCTACAAGAGAGCGAAGAGATGAAGAAGTCACGACAACGGCCTGCACTGGACAGGTCCGAATCACTCGAGCCACCCCTGAAGAAGGCGCAACCACCACGGACACTTGTTCCGCGGGATCCAGTCGCAGCAAGACTCGCAAAGCTAGACAGTAAACCGCATTCCCCAGCCGCCAAGTCTCCAAGCAAAGAACCTCCAACGCCCACAACGCCCGCTCCGGCCAGCAGAGATGAAGACACGCCCATGGAAGACGCACCGCCAATCGACGACCAAGCAAAGTCGAGATGGGATCGACCTCCACCTCCAAAGACGGAGAAATCACGTGGCCGCTCGCGGTCTCATAGCGTTGTTCAGAGCACTAGTGGCAGGAAGCGCAGCCGGACTCGGTCGAGATCGCGCGGTAGTCGTTACGATAGGCGGGCGTCTATTGTCGAAGACGACCGCCGTTCTCGCCGTGATGATGACAGACGTTCACAAAGACCTCGCGATGATAGTAGACGACGAGACCGAGACGATCGAGACGACAGACGACGCAGCCGATCGAGAGACACCCACACCAGCCGCCGCAAATCTCGAGTGTCACGCAGTCCCGAACGACGTGGCGACCGCGACCGCAAAACCTCGCGTTCACGATCTCGAGACGCACGCCGAACCCGCGAACGTTCTCCGGCTCGAAGCCGCCGCCATCGCTCGCGCTCAAAAAGCCCCGAAACTATCGACAGGTACGTACCTCGGAGCGGCGAGAAGCGTGACGACAGCCGCGACCGCAAGCGCCCAGATAGCCGTGAACGCAAACGAGATGACAGTCGTGACCGAAAGCGAAGCGACAGCCGTGACCGCAAGCGTGATTCCAGTCGACCTCGCCGCCGCGACGACAGCCGCGATCGCCCACGCAGCTACAGGTCTCGAGAGTACGATCGCTGGGACGCGAGAGACGGGACCGCGCGGGAAAGCAGAGACTCTCGAAGCACCAGAGACACTGCAGAGCGAGGAAGTCGTTTCCAAGACTCAGATCGTTACATCCCTGGTGATGCTGGTGGCGACGATAAAGATGCTGACCGTGAGGGTAAGCGCGATCGCAAGGAGAGAGAAAGGAGTAGGAACAGGAGCAGAGACAGGGATGGAGACCGAGATCGAGACCGGGACCGAGATACCAGACGGCGCCGCAGTCGGTCGAGGAGTCGAGATCGTGGAGGCCGGAGACGTCGTTAGCAAAGATTCACAGACAAGGCATACCATCGAAAGGCATACCATCGAAAGGCATACCATCGAAAGGCATCCCATACTTGGCAATCTTGGAGAGACCATACAACTCAGGCCAACGTTTGTATTGTCATTAAGTCAAACACTTCTGATACGGAGCAGAGAGGCTCTGCATGAGGTTCAGGACTTGTATTACTACTTAGGTACACACTTGTAATATGGGGCACCATGCATACCCCACATTGTATCAATGAACAAAGGATGGTCCCCAGGACACTCAGCATCTACCGAAAGGCCATTACGAAGTGACAGCTAACTACGAAAGGAAGTATCTGGTAGGTACGTCAGAAAGACATTGATGAAAACACCGCCATACTCATCGATAGGAAGACGTCCAGGGACGTCAAGTCTAGTCACGATGCCAGGTCTACAAACAGTATAGCTGGACTTGGTCCTAACAGCCTTTATATATATGCAACTTGTTGGCAAGTAGTTGAGGCGCAGTCTGAGCCATACATCTGCTATCTCCCATCGAGCTCGAGACACACATGACGTCGTAAGTCACGGCAAGTACCATAGTCGAGCCACAGAGGCTGTGTCCATCAATCTGAAACTTGAAGATCTGTCATCCAAGCCTCACCAGACACCTCATCGACTTCAATGATCTCTTCCGGAACCCCATCAAACCCAATACGAGGTGGTTGATGCCGGCTGCTCATTGGCCAGCTAGTTCCGCGCAAGCGCTGGGGTCCACAACGCTGGATAACCTGTCACACCTCAGAAACTCACTTCTCAGCACCAATTGGCCGCGCCTGCGCCTCACTGCACAACTAAAAGCAGAGTCATCCTACGGCGGGAGCTCCTCGAATCTCTGCTCGTGGAATTGCTAAGATGCCCGATGGATCATGGCGAAGAGCCAACCGGAGCGGGAAGCGGCTCAAACGCAGCACGTTGAAGGGTGCCCTGACCCTTTGTTGTGCTCATGCATAGCTTATGCGCATTTGACGGGGCAGATATTAGCTCTTGGAGCCCTTCTTGATGTTGAAAGCCTACATCCCGACCTTTGTCGTTCAGCCTTGTTCTTGCAACAGCTTGTGAAGCGTAGCGAAAGCATCGTAAGCATCGCTTTTGCTGACGCTTGCCAACCCACCTGGATACGTCAACTGAGTATCTTCAGATAAATCAGGCCTACTTGGGCTCCGTACATCATTCGCGGAGGTGGCAGCACCACTAGTAGGGTACATCATGGACCCTCGATACAATACGTACCCGCAACGACAGGCACAGCAACCTCAGCCTCAAGTAACACAACGTCAGCACCAACGGTTCTCATGGCAGGCTCCTGTAGAGACAGAAACAACACCACGGAGGCTACCACAGTACCAAGAAGTACAACATCAACCACAGCAGCCGGTCGTCAACACCAACATAGCCTTGCAACATGATAGAGGCTTTTCATATGCCCCGACTTCGACCGAACACAATGGATCAGCATACTATACATCATCATCGGATGACCCGACGCTTCCGTCGTCTCCGGTCTTTACACCCATCGATGATCGGCCACAGTCAATGTTCAACATGCTGAACACACCAGCACGACGCCAATCACAGCAAGCTTACGCACCCTTGTCTCACCCACATGACGAAGAGACACTTTTGTCACCGTCATCACCGGAAGCTCAGACTCTGCCATTCATGTTAGTAGAGTCTGTAGTCGGAGGCCAAGACCAAACAACATCACAAGCACAACAGCCCGCGCCAGCACCACAATCGCCCGTCCAGCAAAGCAGACATGCACGCCAAATGAGCAATTTGGCACCTCTCAATACAAACCTTTCACAACCCGTCATGCCCGCAATCCCCCAAAGTCCGCGCTCCGGCACCGAGCATCAGACCTCACCCGGCGCCCTCCCCTACAAGACACCTATATCTCCCATCTCCTCTGCGCCAATCCGAAAAGACACACCAAACTCGTCCTACAACAGCCACACGCGGCACCAAACGCATGCAGCCGAACCCTACTCCCCACACAACTTCTCATCCCACAACCTCGCAACACCACACGCCATTTTCTCCCCCGACGCAGCCCACGGACCCAATGGCCTAGACTTCTCTTTGCACCAACCAGGCCAAATACGGCACCCGAATATGGACGACCAATCGAGCCGGGCGTGGAAGAATGGGCTGTGCGCTTGCACACCAGACGTTTCCACCTGCCTCACGGGCCTCTTCTGCCCGTGCATACTCTCCGGGCGCACCGCGTACCGTCTCTCGCAAAAGAGTAAGAAGGCGGATCCGACGGATATGCTGGGGCATAGTAGCACGAATGGGCATTGTATTGCGATGAGTTTGGCGTGTGGGGTGGGGTTGGGGTGGGTGTTTCCAATGGTGCAGCGGACGAGGATTAGGCATCTGTATAAATTGGAAGGTAGCTGTGGGGATGATTTGGTGAAGGGGTGTTGTTGTTGTTGCTGTGTTGCTGTGCAGAATGAGAGGGAGGTTAGTGGGAGGGAGGAGAGTGCTAATCGCTGGGCGGGGCCGGCGAGTAGGGACGTGTATACGAGGAGTGGGGGGATGGAGTATAGGCCGCAGAACTGAGGCGTCGATGGGAAGCGCGGAGGAAGACAGACTGCTTGGGTGTTCCGCTCTGGAGATTAGGTAGGGTGTACACGAGGATCTTGGTCGCTGTCTGCATAGTCTCGACGATACCCATCGGTAATTCCTTGTTCTCTTTCATTGTTTGTTCTTCAAGCGAGACCTGTGTAGAAGGGGGGAAATGGTGCTAGAATGAAGCGTGGATGCTCACACAGCTCAATCCGATCCCTGATATTGGCCAACCCTTTTCTCATACCAACTCCACCATTCTTCGACCAGTGAGCACCAATCTAGTTGCTTGAGTAATAGCTGCCTAGCCACGCCGTAACTAGAAAAGTAAGCGCAGCTCCTCAGAGAAGTTCGTCGTGGTGGAGAAGATGCTCCATGAATCTTCAATGCAGCGAGGCAGGATAATCAGACGAGCAGTATGAGGATGAAATGTAGATGGCCGTGTTGGAGGTGAATGGATGATTGTGCCAAGGCTGTGTATCAATACTTCATCGCCGTTAATCCTTCGTCTACCCTCGACTATCCTTCTGACATAAGGACATATCTGAAATCCGCCCTGTCAGAGTACAATCGAGATGAATAAGCTCTCCGACTTCGGTGTGCATCAGACTGAGCATGCTCGCTAGAATGCCTACATCTAGTCCTCGTTCCCTTCAGAAAAGCGTTAGTACCAGCCTCCAAAAGAACAGGAAAAGCAAAGAAATCCAACAACTGGGTCTAGATATTCGTACTTAATCGATGAACAACAGGGACCGAGCTCGGCGGCAGTCCACCATACTCGGTAATGACCATGTCGATATACTTTGCAGGTGTGACGTCGTACAGAACCTGCAGGTGATGCAGGTTCTTTGATTCTTCGATCCACTTCAGAACGTCCGATGTGTCTGTCTTCTCTTCCTCGCTAGCAGCAACTTTGTCGTCGTTCTTGCTTGCGTTTCTGCTGCTGGGCAGCATGGACTTGAGCGGAAGAAGCTCCCGGCGTTCGGCTTCAGAGAGAAGCTCCTCTGCGGGTGCGACTTCGTTGCCGACAATCGAGTCGAGGGCGACCTTCTCGGTAAACTTGACGGACTGGCAGAGCACAATAACAGGGAGGGAGTGCGCGCTTGCGAGCATCGATATGCTGGCTGTGCCGACCCGAGAGTAGAGGCGGCCGTTAGACATCATGGCGTGTGCGCCGAGGAACACTTTAGTTGCATCCTGGATGGCATGTGAGGCGCCGGTGATAAGGTAGTAGCGTACTTTGACGCCGGCGTTCGCTAGTTTGCGGGCAAGTTGCTTGCCTTCGAAGAGTGGCTTCGAGTCAACAATGATGACGGAGAATGGAGTGCCGGCCTTGTGGGCGTGCAGGATGGCTTGCTCAACAATTGAGCTGGATGCGTAAGTGAGGATGACATCCCCAGGCTCGATCTTTGTCGAGGCAAGATCGCGGATCAGTCTGTCAGCTGCAGTGACGCGCTCGCGGATGAAGATGTCGACTTCCTCTAGTAGGTCTCGCTTTGCCTCCGCTTCAGGAGTTGAGGGATCGATCTTGATGATGACATCCTTCAGCCATCGGATAGCATTTCCCATGCTGATGCTGAGCGGTCTACAGCTCCTTAAGTACTCGATTTGCGGACTCAAGTGGTGGTTCGTAAGATGCCGTGCCAAACTGGTACCGGGTGGTGTCTGATATGATTCGATCACAGCCTTGAAGGACAGAAGCATTGCCACCATACGAGCGGTACTACCGCAAATTGCGTAACTGCTGTACTGCAACCCCAGAGACAGAACCGCTGGGTGTACGTCCTTTCCTGCTCCGTTCATTGACTGCTGCTTCGGTTGACTGTACAAATGTCCAAAGAACAATCCAACCCCAGCCTGTCTTGACTCTTTCTTGCTCTTTTTTTCAGGTTCTTTTTGCACTGGTACATTAGACTGAGAAGGTCGTCTTCTTATGGGCACAGGCCTGGCTTGCTCATTCTTTGCGCCTTGGTTGGGCTCTTTCGATTGCTTCTGTCCATCTTTGGGTGCTCCTTGCTCTTTCGAAGGACCTCCCGGGCCTTTCTGCTGTGCTCTCCGGGCCTGTTTCTCGGCTTGCTTTTGCTTCTTCAACTCAGCTGGTGAAAGCTTCTTTAGTGCACCATCCTCGGCTGGCTTTATGGCCTTGGCATCTCCGTTTGTGGTGGCAGCTGGTGTGTCTTGGGGTTGCGAAGTTGATGCGACGGGAGCAGGCACTGCCTCTGCTGTTTGGTCAGACATGGTTGGCTTGTTCCGGAACTCGGCTCTCTTCTCCAAACGTGGCGCGTCGACAAGGTACGCTTCGCGCTGATGTAGTGGGGTAAATCTGAGATTCCTTGATACTGGATCTATGGGCAGGGAGTGTGACTTCCAGTCGATGTTTATGGCCAAATAGAGTTTGGTATGGCAATTTAACGTCTGTCGTCAACCCTGGGTTGGCGCCGTGGATTTTTGATAGAAACTCGTGAAATTGACTCAAAGGCCAGAACGGTGCTGGCGCACTTGGCAAACGCGCCCCACAATTTTGCCCCGCCACTGGCCGCGACTCAAACGTCATCTGGCAGCCGCAACTAACAGGGTCCAAACACAAAGGCTGCAGCATTCCTACACAACACCTATGCGTAGTTTCAAATAAACAATTGACTTACTTCCTGACTCCTTCACAACTTGACGCAACTGACTCATCAACATGACTGACAAAGCCACATCCATCACAGACCTTCCACTCGACATTCTCGTTCTAGTATTCCCATACCTGGACGCGAAGTGCTTCCTTTCACTCTGCAGCACATGCAAAGCTTTCCAACAACCCTCGATCCGACTTGACCCAGCATACTGGAGTTTCGCTACTCGCAGTGCTTTCCGTGTACCCAACCAGCCAGTCGTCCAGCACGATGGCGTACGGTGGCAGAAGCTATATCGACGCATGCTAACTCAGACTCATGTCTTTACCTGGGGTAACAATGGTCACAGTCGTCTGGGTCATGGCTATGGGGAGTCGGCACCCGGAGGTCCCTTGCTTTTACCTAGACGGCCTGGCCGGATGAGGTTTGGAGGCAGAGCCAACTGCGCATTCCCTACCGAAATGGAAGATACTCGACACCTGGGCGTTATTGCAGACATGCAGTGTGGGTAAGCAGACATGGATCGAGGGCTGCATGCATGCAACGAGCTAACAGCACACAGTGGCTGGTCCACAACGCTTCTCACTGCAAACGGTACACTCCACACGGCCGGTGTTCTTGACGGTCAAGTAACTCTAGCTTCGCACGACCGCATATCGCCTCTCGGATTTCCCGCCGGTTACCCTTCTACGGCCACCGAATCTCGATATTACGAGCCTTCTGTTGCCATTCGTCAGTTCTCAGCGGGAAGATCACACATACTCGGACTCTCAGACAATGGAAAGATTTGGTCATGGTACCACGCCAAAAAGGCGGCATTGCAAGTCAAATTTGCTCACGTAGACTTACGGGAACAAGCTACAGAGGGGTCCTCGGCGAAGCAAGCTTCGGCCTTCGGACACGTCGAGCAAGTTATGGCTGGGTGGAGCCGTAGCTCTGCCTATGTTCAGGGTATAGGCATTGTGGTCTGGGATGTAGTCGAACGAGGGACGAATGACGGTGACACCGATACCATGCTTGTACTTGCAAATGCCGAAGTACCGAAGACAAGCTATCGACGACCAAAGGGAAAAGAGCGAGAGAGTGAAGAACAGAGGGCTCTTGGCGAAGAAGTTGGGGCCGTCCTCAACTATATCATCCTCGAGCACTTTGTTGTCTTTACTACTGACGCCGGCAAAGTGTTTTGTGGACTCTTCCGCGATCAGAACATAGTCGATGACATACTTGAGCTACGCGATCTGCGAAGCGCAAACGGCACACCTGTAGACGTGCAGGGCTCCTTTCGACGCTTCGCAGTCTTCAAGAACGGCGAAGTCATCACCGCCAACCAAGACTACCTGCATCAATGTTGGAACGCCCGAGGTACAGATTCGACATCTGGAGGTCTTTACAAGATTCCAGCTTTGCAACACAACGACGTGATTTCTGTCGCGTTCGGTGACTACCATTATCTCGCACTTCACTCCAACGGCAAAATTACTTCTTACGGTACCGAACTACAAGCTTGCGGCGCGCTTGGCCTTGGAGAAGAAGGCCCCCAAGGAAAGGCTCGAGGCATTGTTTACGACCGCTTCAATCGCGATGGGCGCCTTCTACCTCACGCATACACGTACGGTCGCCAAGTATGGTTCGACTCGAGAAAAAAAGATTGGATCCAACAACTTATCCAGAACGCCCCAAATGAAAACGAGGAAGCGAGACAGCGAAATGATCTTTTCGAGGAAGAAGCGAATGTCCAAGGAGAGGTGAGCGAATGGATCGAGCAAGAAGGTCGCGAGTGGGATAAGGATACTGGTGAAGATGGTCTCGGCGCATACTTCGCCCTGAGAGTCAGTGCTGCAGGATGGCATTCTGGTGCTCTGGTGTTGGTGAATGAAGAGCTGGCGAAGAAGGAGCCGTCGTACTCATACGAGGGCAAGTCTTTCCCGCGACTACGGCTCAGTGATGGCAACGAGATGCCTGGTTCTGGGGAGCTGGATGTTTGGAGGCACGGGCAGCCTGAATGGCAGCTCGATGCTGTATCTTGAACATGACTAGAGTCCTACACGCAGTGACAGCAAGCCAAAGCAAGAATACACAAGTTAGGACAACGCCATTCAACTAATCCCACAAATATATTTTCCAACCTCAAGACCTCCTCACAAACCTCACACCCGCCACCTCCGGCCTCCTCAAATGTGCACTAACATTAAAATACTTCTCATCCCTCAACACCTTGTTAACCCGTTCGCGCGCCTCCCCTTCACTCTCCCCACCCTCCCTCACAATCTCAACCCTCCAATCCTTAAGCAGCTCAGCCATAATCCCAGCAAACTCAACCTGACTAAACTTCCTCGCCGGACACATTCTCGGTCCAATCATCCACGCAGTATACGCCGGGCCCTCCGGCATCTGAAACCTCTCTTCTCCCTCCTCATCGACGCTGATGAAGCGCTTTGGATTGAAGGTCTCGGCGTCCGAGCCCCAGCGAGGAGAGAGGTGCGCGCCGTATTGGTTCATGCCCATCAGTGTGCCTGGTTTCACACTGATAGTCCTGGGACCAGAGGGCGTGGTCACATCGATGTTCACAGGGACAAGCGGTGTTTTGACGAACAAGGGCGCGGGAGAGGCGAAGCGAAGTGTTTCGTACATAAGAGCGCGGGTGCGTAGCAATCGTGGGTAAACATCGTTATACCCAAGATCGCTTTCTTCGTCTTTGCCACTGGCGTGAGTTTTGGCATGCGTGTCGATCTCTTCGGCAATCCAGGTCTGGATCTCGGGGTGGAGGGCGAGGAAGGGGAGCGCGAATGTGAGTGTTGCTGCGGTGGTTTCGTACCCGCCGAGGTTGAAGACGAATATATTGCCGTAGAGTTCCGAGTCTGTGAGGTAACTTCGTGGTTTTCCTGAGCTGTCTCCGCGCTTCTCGAGTTCGTTGGCCGATACTATGGCTTCGATCAGACTCGCCGGGCGCGTCCGTAAGACGGAGGGCTTAGAAGTGGATTTCATGTGTGCAAGGACTAGCTCTTCCATGTACAATCTGACCTCCGCGACCGAGACTTTCAGCTTCCGCAATACGCTTGGGAGCAGGAAAGCTGGCGCTTGGAGCGAGTTGAACACCACCGTGAGCAGAACATGCTTGAGTATGAACCCCATGCTCTCCATGAGGCTCATCTTATGCCCCTTCGGCACGCTGGTCAACTCGGTCTCCTGGCCAAAGGCAACAACAGCGAGGACCTGCATTGCCAGGATATCAAATGTACTCCTCACCCTGCCCAAACTCCTCTCGCGCTCCTTCTCAAGCGTGAGCTTCAGTGCTTTCGTCTGGCGTTTCGCTTCACTCCACACACCAACCATCGTGCGCTCATTGAACGCTTGTACAGTAACCTTTCTATGCCGTTTCCAGTCCTCGCCGTGCGTGCTACTCACGTTCTGCCCGAAGAAGGTAAAAAGCTGACTCTGGCTCTCCGGCATGCGCCAGATGTCTCTTGTCTCGGTCCACACCTTTTGCACAACGGCGGGTTCGCAGGTTGCGATGATGTTGTCGACGGGGGAGCAGAGGACGAGGTTTTCGCCGTAGCGGCGCAGCGAGCGAGAACCGTCTTCCGTCGGCCAGCCCATGGTCGTGTAGAGATACCAATTTCCAAGGCCGAAGGGGAGGTATTCGACCCATGCGAAGAGGGGCCGGAAGACCATCCATAGTGGTTCGTTGAATGAGACTGGGAGGAGAATGATGGGTAGGCCATAGCTGCGGGCTTGGAGGTAGTTGCGGACCCATTTGAAGATGCGCACGCCAACAAAGAGAAGGAGAGACGAGGTGATGAAGAGCAAAATCATGGCTCTGAGTATGGAGGGAATGCAGAAGAGGAGAGTAGTTAACGTAGTACAGAGTTTTTGACCGCGATACTTTGTTGTGGTGTTTGTTTTTGTACTTATTGCTGATATAGTCCTTAGCGCAGAAGCCTTGCATATGCCTATGAGGGTTAGGGAAGGCGCGACCTACATTCCCACAATCTCACCTAAGCTTGAGAGGGTGTAGATCGGTTTAATTGATTGATTGGTTTAATGTCCTATACAATCTCACCTAAGCTTGATGGCGTGTAGAGATAACATGCACAGATGAATGATGTTGATTCGGAACTATACAAGCAGCAACGAGAGGGTCGTTCGTCGCCAGGGTACTAAGATGACAGAGGTGGTTCGAGAGATTTAGTTCGACCTCTTTTTTATGCGTCCTTGTCCATGGAGGTCTTGCCGCGCTCCTCCTTGTTCTCAGCACCAGGTCGGTCAGTGGAGACGGTGCCCTTGAGCTTAGCGGTCTCAGCAACACCCTCGCCCTTCTTGGACTTCTCGGGGTGCTTGGAGATCTGCGACGTGTGGTGGGTATCGTCGTTAGACATGCCCTGCTGCTTGCCGGAGGTCTCGTTGAAGCTCTTGGGCTCCTTGCGGGGGTCGGGCTGTTATTGTCAGTACACGTCTGTCTGCTGGCGCATTGTGTCGCGCTCACCTTGTCAGACTTGTCGGGGGAAGCGACGGCCTCGTCGTCCTGCTTCTCCTGGCTGGCCTGTGCCTTGGCCTCCTTGTGCTCCGCCTTCTTGCCCTCAGCAGCCTTCTCGCGAGACTCGGAGTGCTTGCCCTCCTCCTGGCCGTCGGTCTTCTCAGACTCGTCCTTGCTCGAGTCCTTGGCGTTGGCGTCGGACTTCTCCTCCTTGGGAGCCTCAACGTTGGTCTGGTCAGTAGACTCGTCCTTGGGCGCCTCCTCCTCGGCCTCCTCGTGCTTCTCGGCGTGGTCGTCGTGACCGCCGTGGCTTAGGTCCTGGTTCAAGATGATGTAGAGACCACCGACAGTCGAAGCAACAGCTGCGGCCATCCTGGGCATTCGTTAGCGACGTGCCGCGGAGCTGTATGCGCATCCACAAGCTGGCTATGTCGGCAAACAAGCCCACGTCATTCCTCCACCGGTTGAACAAATTGACTTACCATGGGACGTCGCTGCTCTTGGCTTCGCTGTGGCTGTGGCCGCTGGCATATGTCCTGCGCTGAATGCTCTGGCGAAGAGGCTGGGCAACGCGGACGGCCGGGCGAGCGGCGCGTGCGACAGAGGATGCGCGGAGGACGGTGGACCTGATGAAAGACATGGTGAAGCTGCGGGGATATCAATTGACTGCAGTGAAGAGCAATTGATGACAGTGACGAAAGGTTGATAGGTGAGGTTGTGGGATCAGGTCACTCGGCACGTCATGTCAACGAAAAAGGACCGTGCACAACCTTAACCGGATCCGCTTTGGCTCATTGAGCTGACCAACTCCTGGGAAGGATTTGGAGGCTTTCAATGTTGATCCCATGGTGCTCTGTTGAGCTTGTTTGTCCATCTGGAAGTATTTGGAGCCATGAAGAGGGTTCTCTGTGGTGGAAGGAGCTCTGCGATGGAAGCTACATTCTGAGCAAGCTACGTCACAGCTGCTGTCCATTGTCTGAGCGGTGTGCAGAACGCCCAACATTGGTTCAGATTGGTTTGGCAGTACAAGAGACTGGAGTTGGTTTCAGTATTCTGGAAGTAGTCACGTCTAGTAAGGCGAAGTTTGTATGGGTAGCTGTCCGTTTGCTCATTACTATGTCCGGTGAAGTGAAGACCGTGCGCGCATGAAGCTCTGGGGCAAATGGGACACAAGCAGCAGGCGGCAACTGGTTGATCAGCTTCCACAACGATCCCTCCACTCCACTCGCCAGTGTCCGTCAACTATTTACTCTCTGCAGATACAGCGCGTTCTCCTCACGCGCTCGTAACAACAGCTTACCACCGCCCACCATCAACACCCCACCATAGCTTAGGTACCCCGCCGCGCAACAGCTCACACTTTGTAGACTGCGAGCATCTTAGACGACACATACAGCCACCATGGCGCCCTCGTCGGTACCGCCAAACCCGACCGCCCACAATGTCGCCCAGCTGCTACCGAAGCTCACCGATGCAGACCCCGACTTTCGGTTCATGGCGCTGAGCGACTTGCACGACACACTCGTCGTTGCTCACTCAGGATTCCTACAGCATGACGAAGTGACATGCGCGAAGACAGTCGAGGGTCTTCTTGGCACACTTGTTGACACAAACGGCGAAGTGCAGAACCAGGCGGTCAAGTGCTTAGGGCCTTTCGTGAACAAGATTCCGGATAAGATCCTGTGTCCTATGATCGAGAAGCTCTCCAACCTGCAGACAGACAGTGCCGTGGACCAGAGCATACCTTCCCTAGCCCTCCGCGAAGTCGTCGTCTCGCTACCACGTCCCGTCGCTGGCGTTGCGCGAACAAAACCAATCCTCGATGCCTACAGCGCCATCAGCAGGGTGCTCATCCCACGCCTAGTGGGCTATCATGTCATTCACCCGGCACAGCAGGGTCTGCCGAAGGTACCGCAGGGCATGCTGCAGGTGGACCTTGAGAAGGGCACAGACAGCAACGCCATCGACGTTCTGATTGAGATCGCGCGTTGCTTCGGGCCATTGCTACAGGATGTCGAGATTCAGGCGCTGCAGAAGATCACATCTGAGATTCTCGAGAACGATCGTGCGAGCTCTATGATGAAGAAGAAGTCGGTCACAGCGATTTCCACACTGGCAGGGTACTTCTCAGACCAATTGCTGAGCAGCTTTCTGTCGCGCGTCATTGAGCACCTTCGAGACGCTCACCTGGTCCGTAGCAAGCGGAAGCTCTACATCACCATCCTCGGCTCCATGGCGAGGTAAGGTTCTCGACCGTTGTGGTTACTTTAACACGCTGACGTGAATAGGTCGATCCCTCGCAAATTCGGTCCCTACCTGAAGACACTGACGCCCTTCGTCCTGAGCGCAGTTAGCGAACAAGAACAAGAAGATGACATGGATGTGTCCGACGACGAGGGTGAGCGTGACCCTGAAATCGACGAGGTGCTAGAAGCTGCTCTTATCGCGCTTGAAGGCTTTCTTGCCTCGTGTTCACAGGATATGCGCATGTACACAGACGAGACGATCGCCGCAGCCACACGTTTCTTGAAGTACGACCCGAACCTTGCACAAGACGATGGCGATGATGAGGATGCCATGGAGAGTGACGAGGAAGACGCGCTCGAGGGCGACGACTTCGAAGAGGAGGCTGGTTATGATGACGACGAGGACGCCAGCTGGAAGGTCCGTAGGTGCGCAGCCAAAGTCCTATACACTTTGATCTCCACGAGAAGCAATGGTGATCTCATGGACGATGGGACGCTTTACAACAAGGTTGCCCCGGCTTTGATTGCACGCTTCAAGGAGCGGGAAGACAACGTGCGTCTGGAAGTACTTGCAACACTGTCGAACCTGGTCAAGAAATCAGGCGACGGACCCAGCCCTGTCAAGTTCTCCGATGAACATCCCCAAGGCGGGACGATGATGCCACCACCGAGTCGTAAGCGCCGTAGGGGTGGTAGTGACGCCAGCATGCTCGACCTGCACGCCAACTCATCAGTCTCAATGGGCTACTCTTCTCCTGCACGAACGGGAACACCGCCAGTCGGTCCTCGTGCCAGCCTAGCTAAGCTCAGCCCTGAGATCGTCAAGGGTGTAGCACAACTTCTCAAGCAGTCATCTTGCCCGCCGTCCACTAAGCAGGCGTCGATTGTTTTGATCAAAGACATTGTCATCACCCAGCAAGGTGGTCTCGAGGGTTACTTGTCGCAGCTACTCGAGCCTGTGGTAGAAGCTTCCAAGACCAGCAGCGGTCTCACAAGCAGCGCATCAGCAACGGCAAACAGCCTTCGCATCCAGGCTCTGCAACTCATCGGCGCCATCGCCGATACGCACCACGCGAAAGACATTCAGCCATACTTGTCGGCTATCGTCCCTGCCCTCCTGAAGGGAGCAACAGAAAAGTACAGCAAGCTGTCTATCGAGGCGCTTGCAGCAACTGAGCAGGTCATCAAGGCACTCACACCTCCTCGATCTGCGGCGTCAGGGGCACAGAACCAACAGTACTTGGAGCCGTTGTATGACACACTGGTCAGTCGAATCTCGGCGAACGACGCAGATCTGGAGGTTCGCCAGAGCGCCATTCACGTTCTTGGGTTGCTGCTCGGCCGCAGCTCTGGTACAGAAGGACTGCTGTCTTCACAAAAGCGAACGGCTGGTCTGGAGCTTTTGGCTGATCGGCTGAAGAACGAGCTCACCCGTCTGGCATCTGTCCGAGCCATTGACTCGATCGCGGCCCACACGAAAGCGCAGAACGAGCTGTCTGCGAAGTGGGTTCAAACCGTCGCCTTGGAACTGGGCGCACAGTTGCGCAAGGCCAGCCGTGTTCTTCGTGGTGCAAGCTTGAGCGCACTGAGGACCCTGGCGCTGAATGAGCGGTCTAGGAGCCAGCTTGACAGCCAAACCAAGGCACAAATTGTTGACCTGTTACTGCCACTCCTCAATGCCTCTGATCTTCACCTCCTCGGACCGGCGCTCATCATCCTAGCCACCTTCATCCAGGACGATGCCATATCGATCCTGACTCCTGAACTCAACGGTGCGCTCTGTCAGGTGGTACAAGGTTCGATCAGCGGGTCTTCTCTTGACGCGTTACTGAAGCTCGTCCGTACGATCGGAGAGCAGCAGGCAGGCCAGGCTCTGATGAAGTCGCTGCTCCAAGATGTTGGCGTTGCCGGTCATCCAGAGGTAGTTGGCAAGGTCGTTGGTAACCTACTTGTGTACGGTGGCGCCAGTGTTGGTGTCAAGCTTGACCAGTTCATCACCGAGCTGGAAACAGCTCAAGACGACAAGCGAAAATGCCTTGCACTAGTGGTGCTGGGTGAAGCAGCGCTTCGTCTCGGCAAACAGTCCACCGTCGATCCCAACCTGTTCATCAAGCACTTCTCCGTCAAGTCTGAGCAGGTGCCACTTGCAGCTGCTGTTGCTCTTGGGCGTGCTGGAGCTGGCAACGTCAGCCAGTATGTTCCTGTCATTCTGTCTACAATGGGCAAGCACTCTGCGCCTCAGTATCTTCATCTGCACGCTATCAAAGAGATTCTGCAACACGACGACACCGAGTCCGAGATCATCCCATACGCTTCTACACTGTGGCAGAATCTTGTCGCTGCATCCCAACTTGAAGACAATAAGGCGATTGGTGCAGAGTGTGTCGGCAGGCTTACTATCATCGACCCCAAAACGTACCTGCCTCAGCTTCAGGTAAGATTTAGCCCCACTGCACATCTACGCTTGCTAATTCCATCAGGAATTCCTGAACGACCGGAAAGCTGCTGTTCGCGGCATGGTCATCTCTGCGTTGCGATACACACTTACCGATACTGATGAAGCCTACGATGAGTATCTCCGACCGATCGTCGTCCCGATGCTTGTGCAGATGCTGAATGAGGAGGATCTGGACAACCGCCGCTTGGCCCTTACCACCTTCAACTCCGCCATGCATAACAAACCCGAGATTATCCTGCCCGCTTTGGACCAGCTCCTTCCTCTCGCCATGAAGGAGACCCACGTCAAGCCCGAACTGATTCGCGTGGTCCAAATGGGTCCTTTCAAGCACAACGTCGACGACGGCCTTGAGATCCGAAAGTCCGCATACGAGACCTTGTACGCGCTCCTCGAAACCGCCTTCACCCGACTCGGGCCCATCGAGGTCTCCGACTGCTTCGAGCGTATCGTCGCTGGTATCGCTGACGAGCACGACATCCGTGTTTTGTGCAACCTCATGTTGACCAAGCTGATGGTCATTGCGCCCGATCAGGTGCACTCGCGTCTTGAGGCTATTGCATCGAACTTCCGTACTGTCTTGATGGTGAAGCCCAAGGACAACGCAGTCAAGCAGGAGATCGAGAAGATCCAAGAAGGTGGCAAGGGTGTCCTCCGTGTCACTGTTTTGTTGAACAAGCAGTTGGGCACAGAAGGTACAGTTGGCCAGGATGACCCACAGTCAAGGACTTGGGCGCAGTACTGGGAGTGGGTCACCAAGGAGCATGGACTGCGCCTCAAGGAGGCTGTTGATGAGCTCAAGGAGCGTGATCGTTAAAGGAGCTTTTGTCAATGAAGGATAGATAGGGAAGGTCAACAGCCTTACACAAAGCACGAAAGAACGCAAACGAACAGTTCATGATTTTGCCAGTTTGGCGTACATAGCAGTCGCATAGCGTGGACACCAAAATCCAAAGCTCAAGAGGCTACAGAGGCCCATACAAGCACAAAATAGCTTGATTTATTCTATGCCCGTCTGACCTTCAGTCTTCTCACTACTGCTACTTCTATAGATTACGCATGCTCCTTGGCTAAGATCGGCAGCCAAGGTGCGTCGTCAGCATCAGCTCGACGGGGTCACTAGGCCAAACCTATGTTATCGAGATGGTGGCATATGATGCTACCCGGTGGTTGCTCATCGGAGAAGAAGTCCATTCGTGACTAAGAGACGTAGCAAGGCGCCGTTGATATGGAGTGAAATGCGGACTCCCTAGCGCGTGCACAGACTTTCCCCAAGCATAGCCTCAGCCGACTTCAACAGGAGCGAACGCCGTGACGCGATCAGCAAGGATGACCACCATTAATCATCAGATACGAAAGGCGGCGAGGAGGAGCCAAGCGGTTTCGATATCCTTGACTGTACCTTGACCTCAGACAACTGTTGCTCGCTTGTAACACATTAACCTGCCATTCACCTTCTGTGGATTGCGTCCAAGTACATACAACCGCTACTTCGCGCACAGCAACGCACCACAATCGCCCACGATGTACCTGAAGACCGGACTCCTCTGCCTCGCTGCCGCGGCAGGCATCAACGTCGCGTCTGCGGACTTTATGGTGTACACAGAACCCCCTATCCCCACCACCGCCATCCCCTCGTTCGCAAACCCATCAGACGTATATCCCCCCTCTTCCCCTCTCATTCCTCCCACTAACACCCCCCAGGCTGCCGCATGGACAACATCCGTCTTCCTCAACGCGAACTTTGCCTACAACCGCTTCACCTCCTCTCTCGGCGCGCCCTACAAATCCTCCCAATCCTCCGCCGCATCCGAGATCGCTGCCTTCGTCGCCACAGCCTCCAATTATTCGATACCGGCTGCTGTTACTGAGAGCACGACGACGCAGACATTTTTCGGCGTGCCGAGTTGGTATTCGGCGCTCCCGAGTGGGGCGAGGGCGTTTAAGGAATTGCAGGTGCAGGATCAGTTTAGTATTGTTAGGGGCGTTATCAGTGCCAGGCAGACGACGAGTAGTTCGTCAGGCGGGGCGAGTGTGCCGACTGGGATGCCGTTTGTTAGGGCGGAGTTTGGTGTTATGGCGGCGGCGGCTGCGGCGGCGTTCCTGTGATGTGTAATGAGGATGATGGAACCTCAGAAGATAGGGAATGTACGGATGCCGTCGGGCGAGGTACGCTAAGTACAGTGCCATACAACATGCGCACTACAAGATGTTATGTTGGAGAGGCCATGGCTGGCATAGCTGATATGGGATATACTGCTTAGACAACCGGGTATAGGTATGCAATTGTTTGACTTCCTTAGCACATGACCATAGGACGTTGAAAACAAGTTCTCCCATGCGATCCGCCGTCTGTCATGGCACCGTTTCAAGAAGGCCGTTATGCGCCTTCCTGTTTTCGATAACCACGCCCTCTACCAGGTTAGGCTTAATCCAGATCTAGTTGCTCTCTTTCTTCATTGCATGAACACCAAACTGGAGACAGGATTCTGGTCTGTGACCTTGACGGCACACCGACCGCCGACAACGCCATGTTGTTGACTATGATATTCCGCTGGTGCGCACCTTCCCACGGTCGTACATTCCCTACTGCTTGCTCTCCGCGCCCTCTCCACAACAATCAATGTGCAAATATAGACGCAACACCTCTTCCTTCATAGACTTGTCCAAAAACATGCGTAAAGCGGCCAGGCTCATTAATCTTGAGGATTTAAGAAGCGTGCTTGACAAGAGATTGCGTCACAACCTCTCAGCTCTGAAGATATCAAAAGAGCCTTGATTAAATCTAGCCATGACTCCTACAAGTTCACGATGGAGCAATGGTCGTAGTAAGTCTCATAGTGCACCGCTATGAGCGAAGAGGTTGCTGACTAAATGCAAAGCTTCTCAGAAAACATCCTAGAGAAGTCGATGGCTGAGCAACATTTTACAGAAGCACCTACGATGTACCAGATCAAGCTCTTCCTTGAGTGGTTCACTCAAATACGTATTGGTCTCTTGGAAGAATGTATCACCAATACAACCCTTCTTAACCGCTTCAACAGTCTGAAGCGTGTCTGTTGAAGTCATGCTTTAAGCAAAGCTCGGAAGCACTAGGTAATGCAGGCCCCCGCATGGCAAGCGAAGCTACAGTAACCCAATCTGCTGGGCCGCTTTTTGCGAACTTTGCTCCTGACTAGCGAAACTGCTAGACTTAGTTCAAGGAGCTTCTAGAGCCCAAGTATACGATCTTTGTGAACTTCGCTTTCTATTAGACTCTCTAATTCTGACAGAGATACTTCAGATCGCGAATGGACAGGGGAGTATTAACGAAGGATTGATTGACGGCGTTGACAAAACAATTGACAGCAGGGCTAGCATGGCAGCAATCGTCGCGGGAGGCTGACGGGCTGGAGGAGAGATGGCTGAAGAACGTCACAGGTTAATCACAGGTCTGTAAACATGTGAACAAAAGATGGCGAAGGTCCAGAGTGCGAACCTGTCCCGTTACACCGTGCGTCCTGGCACGTAGGGACGGACGTTATTCATGTGTGTCTTCTTTCGAATCTCGACAGAAGCGGCGGTACTAAGCTTCGGAAGGTGTTGCATATAGCGTGTGGGAAACATGAGGAACTGAGTTGATTGAATAGCTATGAAGGAGGGGAGCTATTTATGTGTCACGGGTATATACTGTTCAGCTCCCAGTTCCTGCTATCTACAGCAGTACTGTACCTTTTTGGTCAGTGTAGCACAGTGGAGCTGAGCTGTATGCCTCACGTTATGTATCTAGAATGTGAGAAGTGGGGAGCGTAAGCTAAGCCGGTAACAGAAGGAAGATCAAGTTAGGAAAGATGCTATAAGAGTCATTGCATCCACTGACGTCGCGCCGACAGAATCTCGCAGACGTTGCTTTGAGCTGCAAAACTGCTACTTCTGAATTTCTCCTTTACCTAGACACTGTCAACCCAACAAAATGGTCAAAGAGCATGTTTAGGGCTGCAGCCGTGGCTATCAAATAGCAGATCGAGAGTTCAAAGATTGAAAAATTTACTTCAAAGCTGAATGCCATCCGCGGAACCTTGAATTCTGCAGTTATGTCAGCGCTCAGAAGCAATGAAGATGCAAAACATGAAGTCGTACTGGAACACCTTCGCTTCATCAATGACAGAGTACTTTCTGGGTAGTTGCATATTGAGCAAAGCTTGAAAGCAATCGATGAAACTCTTCGCCAGCTCATTCAGTACAAAATGACTTGCCGCAGACCAGGGAGAATAACATACTTGGTTGGCTCAATTTCCGGCAGATGGCCTGGAGACAGGAGGAAGTCAAGAACTCGTACAAAGCTACCTTCGATTGGATCCTGGTAGGACCGAAACCACGAGAGAACTGAGATAATCTTGTCTCGTATCTTGGTTACGAGACATTGACACCTTGTTTCGTCTGTGGCAAGGCCGGAAGCGGTAAATCGACCCTGATGAAGTACATCGCTTCCCGCCTTAAGACCCAATCCTACGTACAGGAGTGGGCAGCAAGAGACCACAGCGAGCTCTCTGTCAATCAGCTCTTCTTGTACAATCTCGGGACAACTTTGCAAGAAAGTTGCGTAGGTTTGCTGAGAGCTCTGATCTTCTCAATCCTGAAAGAATACCCAGAGCTCATCCCGGCTATCTTTCCTGCCTTCTACCATCATTAGACCCAAGACATCAATGAACCGAAGTACGTCGAGATGAAAAAGGCGTGGGACGATGTCATCGTCTTAGCAGGTTCATTTCTGAAGTTGACCATCTTCATCGATGGAATTGACGGGTTAGACGGAGACCACACTGATTCATCCCAGTTTCTTCGCTCTTTATCGACTCCGAACGTCAAAACCATGATATCTAGTAGAAAAATCAACGAAGCCCTTATAACTTTCCGAGGCTGTCCTGTTTTGCGGCTGGAAGAGTTGACTACTTGGGATATGAAAGTCTTTGTACAAGGTCGCATAGTCTCTCATGATATTATCGTCTGGCACCGCAAGGACAACCGGGCAGAATATGATGAACTTGTCGCAGAGATCAAAGCCAAGACTTGTAGTGTATTCATCTGGGTCAAACTTGTCGTCAAGCTTTTTAAGGAGGTTCTTGATGACGGTGGGACTATGGACAGCTTGAGAAGAGTTCTTCAACTGTTACCGGGCGATCTGTATGAGCTCTACAATCGTATGCTCACCAAGATACCGGCAGAGTACCGACAACAAGCTGTCGATGTATTCATGCTTTTGCAAACCTGGCGACCGGTTGTTTCGCAAGAGAGCCTCCACGTCATGACCCTACATTTCTCACTGAAGGGCTCATTGAGATGTGCTTCTGTGCGTTGGAATTATACAATCTCCTACGATTCATGCGGTGGCAATGGGGTACGTAACGTTGGATGTACTATGATGTATTTAGATGCGTTGAACACTTGATGTTTGAATCAAAGCTTCGAGCGGAATGCCGCCAGTGAGACATTCTAGCATATGGCGGCCGTACTTCAGCAGAGATGAAGACAACCTGCCAAGACATGACTACGATCGCAAAAGCCGTTACCCTTGCAGCGACGAGTCGAGGTCCGCTATGAGGGCTGTCGCCCTTGATGGATCTACATCCTCAGGTGCACAGAACAGCTTCCTCAGCTTCGCCTCCTTCTTAAGCAACGTGAAACACTCTCCTGAAGTTTTACACATGGGGGAGTACTCAAGTAGGTAATGCAGTAACACAGCAAGCGCTGGGCAACATTTGGTGCCAATGTATGTGAAGAGAGTCCCCAGGCGTTGAAATGTCTGTAGATCGGTGCTGGACAGAAGATGCGTGCCCTCCAGCGCGGTTATTGGAACGGACGGTTTCCTTGTTTTGGGGGGTTGGTGCATGTTTGCTTGTTGCACACCCGAAGCCTTCGTGTATACAATCTGAGCCAGGAGGTTCTTTGCCCCTTCTCTACTGGCGGTGCCCATCAAAGCGAAATGTTCTTCGACTATGTGCGTCATCAGCCGGAGCCAGACTACGCATCGTAGAGTCCCACGTTCGCAATTTTCATTGTCGACGTCTCGGGCGGCCAAGATAAGGACTAGAAAGCCGTCAAGAGGATATTTTGAGTAGGGACCGTTGCCGTTCATCGCATCTTTGAGAAGCCTTGGAATGGTGTCTGCCAATGGAGCGGACGACCTGGAGCCCTGAGCGGGACTCTGCCCAAGCGGGGTCGTGGTCGTATCGCGACAAACTATGAGAGATTGCAACAGGTTGCGGCACGCCCATCTCAACGCTCGGGTAAGATGCGTATTCTCTCCTGAATCGACCGCGGTGAGATCATCAAGAGTATTGTAGAGTACCGCAAGAAAGACTGAGATAACAATATCCTCGTGGAAACGCCCTCCAAACACGCTAATCAATGTTTCAGTCCAAGACTGTAGATTGAAACGATGTAGATGGCCATGTGTCTGTACCAAAGGCAAGGCTCCAACAATACATGCAGCTTTAGGTGATTGCCCATGAAGTTTGAGGTAAACGGTGCACGCCTCGCAGTAGATTTCTTGTGACACGATGTCAACATCCGGATAGTTCCCAAGCACAAAAGGGAATATGTGCTTTGCATGTTGCCCTGGCGTAGGATAATTCGGAGTAAGCTCCTCGTCTTCCGGTCTTTTCAATACCAAGGCCATCACCTGACCAGATCTTGTGCAGAGGGAGCATGTACCTTCAAAATGCTCGCTCGCACTGTTCTCGCCGCTGTTGATGTGCCCCAAGTACTTATAACCTTGCGTGAACAATACACCAGGGTCCGGTGGGTTACGATTGTGGCGCGTCCTCGAGCGCCGATTACATTTGGTTTCTGATACAACAACGAAGGGGTCATAGTCTTCAACGTGTGATTCTGTGTATCTTGGACCCGATATAGAGGGAGAGACTGGGCCCAATGTACCCGGAGTAGATGGTGTATCATCATCCAATCGAAGACGAGCAGTAGCATCCGCAATCACAATGGTACGTAGTTCAGCCTCTTGCTTCTCGGCAATCATCGTGGTGGCAAATTGGCTCCAATTTTTTTCATGTGCCGATCGCAATTCGTCCTTTAGGTTGGCTACATTCTCGTTGATAAAATCCCTAGACGAATGGACCATCTTTTCTATACACCTGAAGGCACGGTGCTCGATGTCGTTTCTTGGGGCCCATACTGGATCGCTTGCATTTAATTGTTTCTTGGATATCCATCGCTTTACATCATCCTTACGCCCTCTTGTCGATGCTGTCATCAACAACGTTTTCAGATCATCATCGTTACTCAATATCTCATTCGTGAGCGAGCTTTCGAGAGTGTCGTTGTAGACGTCGCTAAGACTGAATGTACTGCCGCTGGTCAAGACGACAGTGTCCATGGAGAGATTTCGTTTTCGGGGTACAGCAAAATTGCGAAGAGTCTCATAGTCCATTTTGGGCAGGTCCTTCCAATTTGTGTCATCGTCCAAGACGATCGAGCTGTTTGGATCAGGTAAAAGTGATCGGAAACGACCCTTGCATTGAAGCATATACACTTGTCGTACCCGAATGTCGTGGTACAGAAATAAACAGTCAGGGACTGTAGCAAAAACCGACTTGCCGACGGAAATGTTGCCATCAAGTGGACGGATTGGGGCCCTGCCTACGCATATGACAATTGAAGCTGTGCCATGCAAGCCGGCTTCGCCCAAAGTATTAGAGAACTCTCTGACCAAATCGTCGCTGATATAGCCGTCTGTTACGAGCACCCACAAAGAGGAGTTGCGTAGGGCTTGACGATAATGTCTGTCCCGGAGAAGGACTGTAGGGTCTGTCCCGCCGGAGGAGTACATGTCCTCAACTTCTTCAAGTGATAGCGCTTCCTCGGCTTCATCATTCCAAGGTAGAATCACCACTCTAGCTTGCGCTTCATGCGAAAGCAGCTTAGAGATACCATAGATCGCGCTCTTCTCTTCTCTGAGGACGTCTCCGTTGGTGCTACCGGAGCAATCGACTGCGAATGTCAAGTCTACGTCTGACAAAGTGATAGTCCCACTATTATGGTGTTCCGATCTGCTTGGTTGTTGCGCAGATTCTTGGGTTCCAGGAGGCGACCCTCTTTTAGCTTGGTGTGTTATATTTGTGAGCGATGGTTCGTTCACAGGGCTTTTGAACGCACTCACTCGTGGCGAAACTGCGTTTGGAGCATGGGGTACAAGGCTGCTAACCGCGCTATTGCGCCCTAAGAGGTGGTGACCGAGACTGCTTGGTTCTTGCGCTGACTCCTCAGATGCTGAAGCCGGCGAGCCTGTTAAAGCTAGAGGTGCTGCATCTGCGGGCGATGACTTGTCCATAACATTGTGGGATACGATCACCCTTGATAATACAGTATTCGGGGCGCTGGGTGCGAGGCTGCTGGTCTCGCTGCTATGCCGTGTAGCATCTTTTGCGGGTCCCGGAAAGGAATCGTGCATAGGAGCTTTGCCATTTGAGTTGGGGGTCGGGCATCCGGAACCCATCGTGGTTGGTGAGCTCTTGCTCCAAGGCCATTTGGCAGGCATTGACCTCAAACTGATATCTTTCTTGCAACGTCAGCGCGCACGCTGTCGCGGATTGTGAAACTATGCTTACGAGAACTATTTCCAGTTCTGAGCCTCTTCAGGGAAAGTGGGTGAGGCTTATCTTTGGATTTCGTCGCTGGATCAACCATGTCTTTGGCTTGGGACGAGTGGAAGATATTGTGGTTTGGAGTCGTTACATTTCGCGCGGTGCAGGTTATCAGCTAATTGCAACAAAGGCTGAGCACTGTGAGTGCGCCATCCGTCGCAGGCTTGCATGCAAATGATGTAAGTGTGCCTAAAGGGTGCCTCAGCCTCGTTGCCTTTCTCCGATTCAAGCCAGTCAGCAGCTGCTAGCTGTGCCATACACTTAAATTAACCATGGCACTGCAACAAAGGCTGAGCACTTACAGTGCTCAGCCTTTGTTGCAGGCCTCCTGCATGCAAACGATGTAAGTGTGCCTAAAGGGTGCCTCAGCCTCGTTGCCTTCTCTGATTCAAACCAATCAGCAGCTGCTAGCCGTGCCATATACTTAAACCAACCATGGCACTGCAACTCAGCTCTGTGGCTTAGCTTCGATCCAATATGTCTGGTGATACCGTCGGTGTGTAGTTCGAGGTATTGATGGGCATTCGCGCGGGAGCGTCGGCGCCACTGCTTTGACTTTGGGAGCTCACAGAATATCGTCTTCTAAGATGACGAGGTACATCTTTCGCTCTGAAGTGAGCTCGAGTGGGCGCTGGAGGTGTATCCATGGAGGTAATCGACATATTCTTCGAAGGGCCATTCATGAACGCGGTGTTGCCCACAACCTTGTGGGGTGATGAGTGTAGCTTCGATCTGGACGCATTGGCGCTTTTTGCCTCCATCTCCTCGTGTGTGGAGTCCATGATCCAGGCAGACGAATGTGTTTTTGAGTATCGTGACTTCGCGTTTTGGGTAACGGGCAGCGCAGACCGAGCTTCTCGAATCGATGGCAGTGAATCTACAGTGCTGTTGCTCGTGTTTTGAGTACTGTTTATTGTTGTTTGCTGTTCTGCTATCGACGGCGACGCAATTGTCCGTGAGGAAGGCGCCCCACCTTGCGCCCCGCCGAGAATCCACTCAGGCTTGAGAACTGAGTGCTCTCTTTTGAACCGAGCTTTCGACATGTTGCTATCGACAAATATTGATGGATCTTGCGAGCATATAAGGGTTCACTTGGGTCAATGATACGGACAATCTATGACATGCCCGCCTCCAGTGGGGAAGCACTACTCAGCCTCCGCAGTGGCGCTGCACGCTGGGGCTGATTTCCGTACTGCAAGTTGGGAAGGCTGCGCAGCACACATGGCACTTTTGAATGCACCCTGTGATGCTGGAGCCATAGCCTTCTTATCCATCAAATACTGGGTGCTCCGCCTCACTTCCTGACCTAAGTTACCATCACATGGCATGGCTACGGACTTTGGACGGGATGCAACCGGAGCTGTATGTTGGCCTTACCTGACCCGGCCGTCATCCATTGGTATTATGAGAAGCTAAATCAACTACCAGAGAGCTTTTGAGCGCAACCGAGAAATTGTTTCACGGCTTTGTATCTTCATTCCTGTGTAACGAGACTGTGGTACAAAATTTCCATTGCAAAGTGAATAGCCAAATTCAGAATGAAGCAACATTGGGCGCGGAACAGTTGGAGAGGTGTCTGAAGGTGAGTTGTCAACGCCGAATACTTAAGACACTCGTATGCATGCTTGTTACTTACGAGTACAGCAGAACCTGGCATCAGCTCACGATTCCTGGAATTTCTTGTAAGTATGCATGGCATAGAGCGATAGTATCCGGAACTGAGCGTCATATGTAGTTTCGTCAACAAGTTTATCGTCCGGGATCGCGCCGCAGAAGCTCCACCAAATGCTAACAAACTTCGCATCTCCCCAGCGTCTTTCAAACAACTAGTCCAGGCTTTCAACATCCCTGCATCATTTGTAGATGCATTGTCCACTCACTATCTACCACACGGCCATGGACATCATCAAATATCCACAGTACCAGGCTCAGACAGCTATGGCCACTGGTACCTTTTACCTGTCCGGGTACAATTTGCATGCACCGATCAACGGAGCGGTCATGTTGCAAGTGCTTCGAATAGCAACCAGATGAATCCATACCACTACGTCCATCTGCCCGATATGGAAGTTGACGTTAGAGGTTTCTGCATAGCAATATATGCAAATCATGACTCGGCAACTGGCAACTCAAACTTCGTAGTGTTTAATTTTGTGCAGGGTCGTTGGGCCAAAGTTGTAGAGGAACCACAGAAGCGCGTGGCTGGAGCGATCGCACATTCTGCGAACAATGGACAGAAACTGTCACCGTACTTCCTTCACTTGGTGTATCTCACTAGTGTATCGCGTTGGTGGGCCAATGTCATGAGCAGTGTCTACGATCAATTGATCGCATACGTAAGAGAACATGCGGATACAACCACAACTATCGCTGACAGTGAGCAGGAAGAGGGCCTGCAAGAACAGCTCGACAGTGACAATGAATCGACACATTTCTATGCTAAGCTTGATCGAGCTTTGCATTGTATCGCAGCTCATCTCCAACGTTATCGGTCCGAATTGAATTCCCTCGAAGCGACCATTGCAAATATCTTCCAGCTCTTTAAGGAAAAACATGGCGCTTCAGACACTGGGGATCGAAGATTCACACTAGGGTTAGCGCAGACAGCATCGCAAGTCAAAGCAACGAACGACTTTTGTCAGGAGCTCGAGAAGAAGCTGAGTAACATACTAGCTTTAGTGCGCTGCAGCAACCACTTCAAAACTATCGTAGTCCAGCTAACGCGATACAGTTGTTCAACCGTATGCAGATCTCGAACACGCGAGCCCTTAACGTGGTCCTACAGGCTATCCAGACAGACACAGAGACTTCACAACGTTTAACTGAGGAGACGCGAAAAGACAGTCTTTCCATGAAGACAGTACTAGAACCTCTTATGATCACGATTATCAACTACTTACTCCTATTCCAGATCGCCGTCGTCACAATGTTCTTCTTACCGGGTGCAACTATCGCCGTATGCCACTTCAAACATTAAGCAGATTCCAGAAAGCTGACGAACAACAGGCTTTGCTTTCTATGCCATTCATGGACAATGTCGAGTTATTCAACTCGATCGAAAGTATATGGCTGTGGTTCGCTCTAACCATTCCTACGACGACATGTGTGTTCATGTTCTACTGGTATTGCAAACGACGGAGTGATCGGCGTGCCGAAGAGACAGCGAAAGACCAGACACAGTGAGAGCTTGGGGGTCGGGAGTGAGGATAAACAAAGCGTAACATACCCAACTAGCAAATTGCCCGATTTGGCAGGTTTGAGGAAAAGTATCAATTTACCCGCTAAATGGGAACGTTACCCGCTCGCTTGTTCAGGCATCGTCGGTCAGAGACTTTGTAACTCCTCACTCTTGCTCAACTCTGAAACCACTTTGGCTACGATCCTTGATACGAGTTGAATAGCCAAAGGCCATGGACAATAATCGCGTGTATACAACGCGCTTAAGAGTATAGCGTTTTTGGCGGTCAGCATGTTTGTAAAGATTATTGACCTCCAGCGGCTGTATCTTCTTTCCTGTTTGAGCTTCCACGTGACAATCTGCCTCCGCTGTCTACCCTTACAACAACCGCCATACCATCCTTTGATATCAGGACGCCTAGAGCAATAGTAATAGCTATGTCGCTTTTCAGCCGCTCGTTGAGGCCGCTTTTCAGCCGTTCGTGGAAGCCGCTTGCCTTCTCCAGCGAGGGTTTCGTCCCCATACCCACAGACAAGGAAGTCGATGAGGAGACCCTTCCAGACTGCGTCGCGTCTCGATACTATCCTGTCCGGATTGGCGGAGTCTTCCGTGCCCGTTACCAGGTGGTGAGCAAGCTGGGGTTTGGAGCCACCTCAACCGTGTGGCTAGCACGGGATCTGAGGTGGGTCGTATTCTTCTTCTTTGCATAGTGCCTGCCCGCTCAACCATCGTTTTTAGCAAATGTCGGCACGTCGCTCTCAAGCTCTTCATCGATTCAAAGTCCATAGGGATTGAGCAGGATAAACGAGCTCAACGTTTACAAGCGCATCGAGAATTCCTCGAAGGACCACCCGGGCCGCAGTGCCGTTCGCTTGCTGCTCGACTCATTTGACATCGACGGCCCCAATGGGAGGCATCGGTGCCTCGTGCACCCGCCACTCTGGGAGAGCATACTCGATTTCAGACATCGTGATCCTGTGCAGGGGTTACCGGAGCCGGTTATGGCCTTTGTGCTTAAGCGCCTTTTCCAGGCTTTGGACTTTCTGCATGAAGAGTGCCATGTCGCACATACTGACATCAAGGAGGCCAACGTGCTGCTCGGAGCGGACGAGTCCGTGCTAAGAGCCTTTGAACAAGAGGAATTCAACGAGCCTTGCCCGAGGAAGGAGCTCGACGGCAGAATCATCTACCTGTCCCGTGAGCTTAGCATACCGCAGGACTTCGATGCGCCTGTGCTGTGTGACCTCGGTTCCGCCGTGCTACTGGACGACGGGGCTGAGCGCCGGGAAGATATCCAGCCCAACGTCTATCGAGCACCAGAAGTCATCTTGGATATCCCATGGACGTATAGCGTCGACATATGGAACGTGGGGTGCATGGTGAGTGTCAATGGCTTGCATGAGTGCCCTCTAACTGATCCCTTTCTTTCCACTCGCAGATCTGGGACGCCTTCGAGGGCGAGCACCTATTTACCGGCCTCGGTCCGGAACTCGAGACGTACCGGGGCCGGGCCCATCTTGCTGAGATGATAGCCCTCCTTGGACCTCCGCCGCCGAGCCTTCTTGCCCAGGCGAACTTGAGGAGCAAGTTTTTTTCCGTTGCTGGTGAGTTGCGTGCTACTCGGAGGCATTTGTTTTCCTCTAACGACGCATTTGAAGGCGACCTCTGCGCGGGGATCCCCATTCCAGAATCGATACCGCTCGAGCACAGGGAAACATCTCTCGAGGGAGAAGACAGGGATTGTTTCCTACGCTTCATGCGGAAGATGCTGCAGTGGGAACCGGAAAAGCGCAGCTGTGCCAGGGAGTTGGCAGAGGATGAGTGGATACTCAAGCACACTACGTGAAGGCGGCTAAGATACTAGGGACTCGGCGTGTTAGATGTGGTTGTCGAAACGGCAGGTTTGCTAGAGTGCACATTTGTCTCACCGTCTATTTACTGAGCCCAGAGCAGCTCCTTGGTATCTACCGACGCTTCTGGGAAAGGCCCAAATAACTATTTGTTAGGGTTTTCAAACCTCAGAAGGTTGGCAAGATAGGTGTATTCCAGGACGGAGGGTTACTCCACAACTGTCCTTCAGACATCGCAGAATGGGAAACGAGGTTTGTCTAGCCCAACAAACCTGATGACCCAGATTTCGCTCTCTCCCTTGGCACTGGGACTCTATCAGAGGTCGTCGAGACCGGTAACCCCTCAGAAGATAATTCAAGCATTACAAGCCGATTTTTGCTCCGTATAATTGAGACTGGGAAGCATTGGTTGAATGCGCAGAAAGGCTACAACCGTTACATTAACTCTGAGTCTCGCTCACGCTATCATCGCCTCAATATTCAGTTCCATGGGCCCAAGCCTGGCCTAGACAATGCGTTGAAGATTCCAGAGACGAAGAACATTGTCTCCAAAACAGTAGAACAGGATGAAGGTAGCATCACCGCGGTTGTTGATTCTATCATGGCTTCTATGTTCTATTTTGAGCTGGACGGGCCTCTAACACTTAAGCTGGCGAATTACAATGCCCTAGCCATATTTACTGCCGTGCTGACTTGCGGGCCGAGGGCCTCCGCTATTTCTACGCCCGGCTACTGGATATCTCATATTGGTTCTTGACCCAAGGGAACCCCATCAGATGCGTCGATCAAATACCAAGGAGCCTGCTACTATTCAAGAAGAGAGTATGTTTTCGAGTCAAACATGAGGATGAACTCATCACAATATCAATTCGAGGCATCACAAAAACTTCGAGATCCATTAGCGGCTTTCCGACGACGCTTCGGTCACATCGGTGCCTACCTTGTTCCTGCACAGGTAGCTATGTACCCGTTTTCAGTCTCTGGCATAGGATTATTACCTGTCTTCGGAACATATCGGTGCCTGTTATCCTCCTGTACAGGCAGCCTTCTTCCCGTTTTTAGTCTTCTGTGTAGTTTGACTTCCTGTATATGCTATGTGCCGATGACTACCATATTCCTGTACAGGAAGCTTTCTCTCGTTTTAGTTTCCTATGCAATTAGGGTGGCTTCCTGTATATACTATGTGTTGGTGCCTGCCACATTCCTGCACGGGGAGCTTTGTATTGTTCTTAGCTGCCTGAACAGGGAGGACGACTGTTCTCAGATCTTTCAGGGCTTGATCTGTGGTCATCGTGTAAAGTTAACACCACCCGAGATGCGGACATACCCCACCCATTGTCTTTCACTGGTCATGCACTTGCTGATACAAATTCACTCTCGTGTAGCATCCTAATTTTAGGGTAAGCTGAGTGTTCCATTCTCCGGCGCCAAACGTAAGGACATTGCTCACTCTTTCCTTGAACTCACGGCGACTGAAGCATCACTCAACGGCGTTTGTCACACTCAAGTTGTTTGCGTAACATCAAAGATTAACATTTCCTGAACATGTCTGAGCAATTTGACTTTACATCTGTCGGGTCCGCCGCTTTTTCAAAGGGCGATAGGTTTCGTCCTGTGCGTCGCTGTCCCTTGTGCGATAGGCGTAGATACTTGACAGGGTTGTTGCGTGATCCTGAATTTCATCCACAACACTCCCTAGCTCCTCGATCATGCCCTTGTCTTCCGAATGTCTCAGAATTGTAAGAAGATGACCAGCAAGATCAATGTGTGATTGGCGTAGCGTGCGCGTGTCTTCGATCGATACCGCTTCCGTATCTTGGTAAGTTGCCCCAAACTCTTGCACTCAGATGTCATGCTGCTTGACCTTCACATCTTCAATCACCTCTGGAAGCTGAACAGTATATACCCGTGACATCCAATCAATACTATTTTGTGTCTTTTGCGCTGTCGCTCCCTTGCCAGTCTTCGTTCCTGAAGATAGCATTCCACACTATCGTAAGCTCTGGACGAGCTAGGCATGCTGGGAAGGATAGCGCACAATCCTTTAGAGGGCATAGATACAGCCAGTACTTGTATTAAGAGAGCTGCGTGCGTATCGTAACAATAGATCCTTGGGTTATCCTGAGGACCAAGCACGACAAACTGGTATAGAGAGTGTGATTTGAGAAAGTTGAGCTGAGGGGCAGTGCTCCACACGTTTTGTCTTCTCTTGGCGTGGCACTGGCAGCACGTGATGGTCGGACATCGGGATCCGTGACTACTACAATTAGCCTCTAGATCCCGCGCCACTAGTGTGTGCAACGGGGTGCAAATTTGTGTCTTCTGTCGTCTGTTTTGAGCGCTATGAAACACCAGATACGGTAGAATTAAGGACCAGGAGACAGCAAGTTCTCCCGTCTGATCTGTAGTCTGTCAAGGCACTGTTTTAGGGTCTCCGTTATTTAAATCCTGCTAATAATGGACAAAGGGGACGAGTTTAAACAGTGCTTGGGTTCTTTACAGTTAGTGCTGCTACTAATGGCTATACAAAGAAGAAATCTATACTTCTGGATGGCTTTTAGTTATTTGAGAGAGAGTATCCAATGAAATATGCAAAGTTTATTGCCTCTCCCTACTGGCTGCAGATGATGGACGCGTCTTCATGACTGCTGCAGTCATATTAGTTTTGCAATATATTTTGTAAGATACATTTTTTCCTTCACATACGATCATAGGACGTTGAAAACAAGGCTTCCCGTTCGCTCAGCCCTATTTAAGCAACGTACCGGCGGATTAGTAGTTAGGTGGGTGACCACTAGCAAATACCCGCTGTTGTATGTTTTTTGCTTTAGTGTTTTCATCCACTTGAAAAAGATGCTGGAGACCTAGGCTATCTGGACCTTTGCTCATTCTGTTTCGTGAAGTGTAGTAAATTCTAAAGCGTGAGGCGCTTTGGCCGTCAGACAGTTATAGTTACGGTGAACAAATCTTCTGATAGAATTCACCTGCCATATCGTTGGTGAAAGTGCACGGCCCTTTTGAGTTCCACCCGCCTAAACCTGCCTTATCTGACCCAATTACCATAGCATCGCCCATCATGGTATTCCAACCCTATAAAACCAACACCAACGATTGTTTGCGACCTTCAAGATACCATCTAACTCATCGGTGCCATTCAAGCCCTCCAAGCATGGGACGTACAGAGAAATCACAAGGCCTTGCACCTCCTGCAATCCGCAAAGACATCCGCGCAAAGCAAGCACGTCACATTATCAACAAAGTCGTACCAGCGATACTAGCTTCAAACGCGAGAGCAAGACGAGGTGCCGATGGTAGTGGGCTGATTGTTGATCCGGGCCCAGCGTCAAGCAACGAAGTCAAAAAGCTAGATGAAGGTGGCGAAGATGTGGCGTACGTCAAGCGCAAAGGTCAAGGACGACGGAAAGCAAAAAGTGGCCACGAATTTGACGATGAAGACACAGCACCACCAAAGATCAAAGTTAAGAAGAGCGGGAAAAGACGAAATGATTCGATTGATGAAGACCTGTCAACCTCTACACTCCACGTACCGGCTGCAGATCCAGCATCGCCAAAGCAACGCACAATCAAAGTTGTCACAACAGACAGTCTTACCGCCGCCCAAATACTCTCATCAATATCCAACAAGCCAACGAAGAAATCCTCAAATGTCTGTATACTGAATATGGCCTCCCCGTTACGCCCCGGCGGCGGCGTGCTCGCTGGCGCAACGAGTCAAGAAGAATTCCTCTGCGCGCGCACCACCCTCCTACCCTCCCTCAAAGAACCTTTCTACCGCCTACCTGAATACGGCGGGATCTACACGCCCGATGTACTCGTTTTTCGCACCCCTGGGCCCCTCGGCGACAGCCACGGCGAATTGGGTGCCGGGGAGAGGTACTACGTTGATGTGATCAGCGCGGGGATGTTACGCTTCCCTGATCTGGAAGGGGAGGAGGATGAGATGAAGAGGTTGGGGAAGAGGGATCGGGATGTTGCGGAGCGGAAGATGCGTGCAGTGTTGAGGATTGCGGAGGCGAAGGGTGTGAAGAAGCTGGTGCTTGGGGCGTGGGGGTGTGGCGCGTATGGAAATCCGGTTGTGGATGTTGCTGAGGCTTGGAACCGTGTTCTTTCTGGCACGTTGACTGTGGGTGGGAAGAAGGGCAAAATGGCTGTGAACGAGACGTGGCCGAATCTGGAGAATGTTTTGTTTGCTATCTCAAATCATAAGATGGCGAAGGAATTTGCGAGGGCGTTTGGTGGTGGTGTTGAGGCTGAGGATGGGCCACGCAGCTTTGACGAAGACGATGAGGAGGAGGATGAGAAGGATAGGGCTGCACAGGAGTTGCGGACGAAGATCGAGGAGATGGAGAGCCAGATCAGCAAGGTGTGGAACGTGGATCTGAAGTCGAGGTTGGGCGTTGTGCTGGATGGGTTGAAAGCGCAGTTGAGGGAGAGGCAGGGCGAGGAGGATGGTAGCGATGAGGGTGGTGTGGAGTCTGGTGAAGATGAGGACGACTCAGATGAACATGATGAATTGGCTGGCGGGAGTGATGACGGTTCTAATGAAGACGCCGGCGATCTTAACACGTTTTCTGATGGTGTGGATAGTAGTGTGGACAGCGGTGTCGTAGTCAAGTCATAGTTCATTGGCATATCTAAAAGTTTTGGGCTGGCAATACAACCGGGCAGCTGTCTTGTTGGCATATGTTCGTATATCGGATGGCCATGATGCGTTCGATGCATGAGATCCTATATTTTCAGCATTGCACATGCTCTGATGCTTCCACGAAGGATTCTCGCATGTACACAGCGCCGAAGGCCATTGTTGCTCCAAGTCTCCCACAAGGTATCCTGCGAATCTGGTTCGAAGTCAGTCGTATTGTGCGCATGTCAAATTATGGTCGGATGACGGGTGCCAATATGCACGACTTACCTCGCGGTTGAGAATCTGCAGCTATGTTGAGATCAGCTACGCCGGTACTCTTTGTTCCAGAGCTAATCGGGTTCGGACAGGCCTGCTGCTGGTTGTCCCCTCCGTGGAGGACTGGCTAGATGCATCGGTTTGTAGCCATGATAAGAAGCGAGTGGAGTTGTCTGTCAATGTCGAGGGAATCTCGAGCTTCAGCAGCGATTGCCACCGACTGAGCAGGTGATGGGAAGTGCAGTCTCGAGCGTCAGTCGGAAGAGCCAACTTTCGATGGTCCAGACTCACAGTAAAGTAGACGAGGGATTGAGGCATCCAGACGGCCCATTGCCAGTGCTTGACGAGCTGAAGGTCCCCCGGCGGCAGTCACTACTGAACGAATTGCAGAGGTGCCGTGCGGAGATCGTGAATGGTCTCTGGGCCTTGTCGTTGCCACCAACAGATGCTTTGGCCAGTCAGTAGTCCCGAGTCAACAAGCCATCAGAACCGAACCGGTTGGATCATCTCCACACACAAAACCTACCTCCACAGTGGCAAGCTACTTGCAGCGTCAAGGTAGCTAAGTGGCGACCCCTCCATAGCCTGCGGTTGGAAGACATCGCCCAGTAGCTGCTATCGATCACCGAAGTTCGACCATGCCGCGTGTGCCATTGTATCCGGAACACCAACTATGCGGCGTGGGCTTCTCACCTTAGGCTCATGAGTAAGCTTTGAGGTGAATGAGGAGGGTTGTTGCTGATCAGACTGGAAGGGTAAATTTGTGCAGCAGGATCTGTGCGAAGAGACGAGCATATCGTAATGAAGAGCCAGATACAACCCTTAGCACTATTGGAGAGTGGACATCAAAGAACGTACAAGCGTATGCTAATGATCGATGAGCAGTGAACATCCCGCGCCGCACTTGCTGATGGTCGTGTTTTCGAAGCAGACTGGACACTTTTTTTTAGCCACCGGGTGCCTATCATTGGTATGACCACACGCGGTGGCGGATACCTCACGTACATATCTTCCAAATATCGGAGCCATGCTTGATCATGTTACTGATCAAAATGGTATCCACACATGCGATGGTGCCACGTGCGTTTACGTGCCGCACCCTTGCCCTTAACCAGGCACATAAGCGTTACCGAATCAATGCATGCATCAGCAAGCTGTCAAATCGATAGTATGTCTAATTGGAGACCCGCTCCAGAACTCGAGCTGAAATGCAATGAATACTTGCAAACAGAAACATTTGACGTCCGGGAAATGTGGGTTGCTACCGGGTAATGTCGATGGACTGAAGAATGTTAGTTTAAGCCGCGTCAATGCCCAGAGCACGGTGGAATCAAGAAATCTTGTCCGACCAGCCACCCGTCTGTGGTCAGCAAAGAGGCTGAAAGTCTGAAAAGCTGACTGGAAGCAGCCAGGGTGGCGCTGATCATGCATAAACCCATGCACGTGGATATATCGGTTGCAATGTTGCGATCCGTTCAAACCTGTGGAGAATTCGAACCCCATGGGCAATGCTGGTACTTGTCATGGACATCGACCGAATAAACATTCAGGCATTGTTAGGCACATAGCGGCGGGCACGACCGTCAGCGAAGAAAGGGTACTATCGTACGACGCCAGATCGGGCAGCCGTTTTGTGGGTCGATTGGCAAAGTGCAGCATCGTGTGATATGTATGCGCTCAAAGGATGAGCTGCTGAAGCTGGGCACGCGTTGTCGTAGCGTCTGGCTGCCAACGCCCCACTTTCGGCAGAAGCTAGCCAACATTCTGGGGAAGAGTGGATCCCACATCTTCCACCAACCGCGCCTGAATATTCGCCGGTCTCAGTGGTGTCCACACACCTTCCTGGGGTAACGCTAGCCACCATCCTCGGTCTGGGGATGCACCCTGGCTAAAGTATTCAGCCGTATCTCGTTATCCTTCACCAGGAGACTGCCCTTCTGGAAGCCTTGCGCGCTTGCGAGTTCTCGGGAGGAGGCTTTCGTACCTGAACAGCCGGCCTGACAAGCAATAAGCCTCAATGCCTCGATCAATCAATAAATCAGCTTCAACGAATGAACAACATCTTTAACAATGTGGCCGGCTTGTCGTACCACAAGACCGACGTGACGACGGTACCACCGCGAACAAAACGTAAGGAACGCGCCTTGGGCCATCAAGCCAAGTAATCAACTATACGCCTCTTTGGTGGTTCTACCGCAGACTTTACCTAAAATGATCACTCTGCCGCGCAGAGTGCTGGAGCCACACGGTTGTATTGCAGATTTAACCGGTTCGCCTAGCCGTTACAATGGGGCTAAGGATCGCCTCGCGTTAATGCTAGCATGAGGTGGAACATATATGAAGCATCCCAACATTGTCAAATGACCCAGGCTCAGCTGCAACCGGCCCACTCCTGGGACGTCGACAACTTACATACCCACCTGCTGTGGAGTCTGATCCCTCAGTCCTGACCGAACATCTCACCTTCGTTTACTCGGACAACGATCGATCATCATGGTGTTGAACAAGTTCAAGCCCAAGATGGGCGCTGTTGCGAACAAGTCTGCGGACCTCGAGGTCGCTCAGGCTGAGGCTCCCCATCTGGCACGAGTTGACTGGAAGTCCGACCCTGGTCTCAGGAAACTGTACTTCTGGGCCTTCATTATCTGTATCGCTTCTGCGACTACTGGTTACGATGGGTGTGTAGCACCTACCATGAGATTGACACCCTATTCTAACTCAAGGTAGATCCATGTTGAACAACCTGCGTATCCTCGACCACTGGACCAACTACTTCCACGATCCCAAGGAATCAACTCTTGGTCTCCTGACAGCTCTCTACTCGATCGGTTCCATCGCCTCGCTCCCAGTCGCTCCCTTCGTTGCTGACCACTTCGGTCGCAAGTCTGCTATCGCTGCCGGATGTTTTATCATGATCGTTGGAGCTGCTATCCAGGCTGCCGCAAAGAACCTCGACTACTTCATGGGAGGACGTTTCTTGATGGGTTTCGGCAACTCGCTTGCCCAGCTTTCATCTCCCCTGCTGCTTACCGAGCTTTGCCACCCTCAACACCGTGCTCGTGTTACCGCCGTCTACAACTGTCTGTGGAACGTTGGTGCTATCGTCTGTACCTGGTTGACTTTCGGTACCAAGCGCATCGACAACGACTGGTGCTGGCGCATTCCCGCCCTTACCCAGGCTTTCCCCTCCGTCGTCCAGCTGGCTTTCATCTGGTTCATTCCTGAGTCTCCCCGTTGGTTGATCTCGAAGGAGAGGAATGAGGAGGCTCTTGCTATCCTCGGCAAGTACCACGCCAACGGCGATATCAACAACCCCACTGTCCAGTTTGAATATGCCGAGATCAAGGAGACTCTTCGCCTCGAGTTTCAGTACAAGAAGACCTCCTCTTATCTCGACTTCTTCAAGACCCGTGGCAACAGGTACAGGCTCATGCTCCTCGCATCTCTGGGTCTCTTCTCGCAGTGGTCCGGCAACGGTCTCGTCTCCTACTACGCTACTGATGTCTACAAGTCCATTGGTATCACCGACGGCGACACTCAGCTCGGTCTCAATGGTGGTCTTACTATCCTCTCGCTCATCGTCTCCGTCTCCTGCGCTCTTCTCTGCGATAGGGTCGGTCGCCGTCCGCTCTTCATTGCCGCTACTGCTTCCATGTGCGGTACCTTCATCATCTGGACAATTTGCTCGTCGCAGCAGGAAGCCAAGCAGAGCAAGGCTGCTGGTCAAGCTGTAATTGCTATGATTTGGATCTTCTCTGTCGCCTACGCGCTGGCCTGGTCTGGTCTGCTCGTCGCCTACACTGTCGAGATCTTGCCCTTCAAGATCCGTGCTAAGGGTCTCATGATCATGAACTTGTTCATTCAGGTCGCCCTGACTATCAACCAATACGTCAACCCCTACGGTTTCGAGTACCTCCATCCAACCTGGAAGTTTTACACCATCTACGCTGTACGCAGAACTCTACATGAAGTATCTCAAGAGCAAATGCTAATCTTCACAAGGTCTGGATTTTCCTTGAACTCATCTTCGTCGTCTTCTTCTACGTCGAGACCAAGGGTCCCACTCTCGAGGAGATTGCCAAGATCTTCGACGGCGACGAGGCCGAGGTTGCAATCATCGATGCCGACAAGGTTGGACAGGACACTATCGGTTCTGAATACGAGAAGCAGGGTGATGTTCACGTTGAGTCTGTCCGTCACTAGAGAGCTGTTCTTCGATAGAAGGTATAGATTCGCGACGATGGTCGTGAAAACATCTCTCTCGTAGTTTGCAAACTTCTTTGTATATCGATATTCAATTATACTGCGTCTATCGCTTGAGATGTCGTATGGCTTCTGGCTCATTTTCCCACGGCATATTGAATTCTCCGTGGTTGGACCTGATCACATTTCGCACTGTCACTGACAATGTTTCCTGGGGTGTTCGCCTTCAGAGTCAAACCACAATCTCATCAAGGTCATAGGAGTTGTTAACTACATCATACTATCGTTCTCATATCAGTTGCTTCTGAGACTTACCAACCACGGAAACATGTGTATCTTTTTACATTGTCTGCATGATGTCTCTGCAAAGCCAAGAAGACATCCAACTATATACAAGGATCATTATCACAAATTCATCAAGGTTGAAGCGAGGGGTTTTGACAACATCATGAGACCAAACGTCTTGTGTATGTTTCTACACTACCTGCATAATATCGATTGCATGGCTAATATGTCCAATATGCCCGATCATATACAAGAATCATCACCACCACATGCTCTCCCTTATCTAGCGCCTATTGCTAATAATATACCCAGCCTTCTCACCAACCGCATACATCGTACTCTGAATATGTTGACTGGGTACAAGCGGAATAATCGACGCATCAATAACCGACAACTTCTCGACACCATAAAACAGCAGCTCATCAGACACGCATCCACCCAGAGCCTCAGGCATCATGGGGCAGCTACCACTCGGGTGACTCAGTGTCGGCCAGAGGGTGCCGAGCTCGACCACTCGGTCAATGATCTCGGCGTCAGTCTGGTACTGCGCGCCAGGGCTTGTCTCAACGGGGGTGAACTGCGCGATCTCAGAGCGGGCCCAGACTTGGCGGATATAGCGCACGCAAACGGCGAGTATAGATTTATCGAGAGGGTTGATCATGGCGTTGTAGCGGATTAGAGGGACGCCCTGGGGGTTGGTGGGGTTGATGGTGATGGTTCCGCGAGATAGGGGCTTCTGAAGGGCGACGAGGAGACCATTGCCGGCGGCGGGGATGCCAAATTCGACGATGCCTGCTTTGGAATTGGAGTAGAGGCTAGCAAGAACCTTACGCTGGGCAGCGACACCGGTGAGGAGCCTCTTGCTGCCCTTATAGATCGCTGGGAGATAAGCGTCGTTTGCTTGGGCGGTGACTTGAGTAGAGATGTTGGCGTAGCTGTCAGGTGCGACTTCCGGCAGGGGAATAAATGCAAGGGCGTTGCCACGAGCCTGTGTGAGAGGTCCAGTCTTGTTGCCGTTATACTCTGCCCAGGCGGATGCGTTGAAAGCTGGGTCGATAGAAAGCAAGGCAGGGTTAGGTGTGCTCATGTTAGAGATGTTGAAGCCCATGTATGTATAAGGGTGGTCCTGGAAGTTGGAACCAACTCCGTCGTGCGCAAGCTTGACCGTGATGCCGGCAGCCTCAAGAACGGACTTGGGGCCGATACCACTAAGTTGGAGGAGTTTAGGGGTATTGACGGCACCAGTGGCAAGAATAACCTCCCTCTTAGCGTAGACAGTCTTAGTCGCACCCGTCTTCTTGTCGGTGACCTTGACTCCACGAGCAACAAGCCTCTTGCTGCTGTTGTTGTCGAACACAAGCTCGTTTGCAACAGTCCCGAGCAGAGTGTGAAGGTTCAAGCGGCTGGCGACTGTATCGTAATAGGCCAGACGAGCATGCTGCCTCTCACCAGTCTTAGGGTTCATCGTGTTAGGGTACCACGACGCACCAGCGTTATCGCCATTGTTACCGTCAACAAGTCTGCGCGCACCCTGACCCTCGAAAGCTGCCCAATAACTCTTGATATCTGGGTACTGGAAGTCGGCAATACCGAGCTTCAAAGGACCTGTGCCGTACGCCGCAGCGTCCCAGGTGATGTTGAACTCATCGACAAGCTCCTGGGGCGGAGGGATGAACTCAGTTTCTACGTCCAAGGTTAGTTCTTTTAGTCTATCGAAGTGGGTTGCAGTTGTTACCTTTTTTGAAGAAGGGGTAGAGGCCACTCCAACCCCAGCCCTTGTTACCCAAAGCCTCCCATGCGTCGTAGTCTGCAGCAGATCCACGATCGTACATCATGCCGTTGACGATAGATCCACCTCCTAATACTTGAGCAACGCGAGTGTCCCATGTCTTGTTGTTAAGAGCAGGCTCAGGTTGACAGACATAGTCGGTCCACAGCAAGGATGTGTTCAAGGCGTATGTTGCGCCATATGGCAAGCGAATGTTCGGGTTGTCATATGCGCCACCTGCCTCGATGACAAGAACCGACTCTGAAGCAAAAGGTATTAGTATAAATCATTCTGGTGTATGACGATCGCAACCCACTCTTCTTGTCCTCGGTCAAGCGATTGGCAACGATCAACCCAGTGACTCCACCTCCTACAATGACATAGTCGTATGTGTCTGAAACCCTGGTTTCATTCTCAACCGGGGTGTTATTACGGAGAGCGGCGGACATGCCCAGAAGCTGAAGCGCAACAGCGCAACGAGTGGATGAACGCATCTTCAGCACCAACAAGACGCACTACACACTAAACGAAGGAATGACAGAGGTCGCAGTTGCGATTGCAGCCACTTCCATATCGGACGTCGCGGACATTATGAAAATGTGGTTGCCACGAGGTCGAACAATCCCCTATTGGCGCATGGTTCGGTACTGGCCTGGGAGACGAAGTCTCCTAAAGTCCAATATGGGCTGTGTATTCTAACTGCAGAACATGGAGCCACGCCTGCTCGAATGCGTGCACTGCGAGATTGCATGGTATGACAATGCTCCGCTACGCGGCACAGCTCTTGCAAGGGTCTTACCGCCCGTTGCGGCGCCCCATGCTCATGATCCCAACGCCGTAGGGCAAAGGATCAGAAAGGTTCCGACAGCTGCGTTGTATGTGTGTACATATCCGTACTTTCGCTGTTGAGCGATGCTTCGTTTTCGTTGCACAATGTAACTGCATGCGTTTTGCTGTGTGTGAACCGTTCATAAAGGAAACGGCCTGGTTGCCCGGTGGTAATTCTCGAGATTGTGGATGCTAGGGAAGAAGATCCTTCGTGTGTCCGGGGAGATCAGTTCCTAAGTGCGGCCTCGTTAACTCAGTATACTTTACCCCACGAATCAACATTACTCGTATCTAAAGGTCGATCGAGGCCCCGTCCCCGGACCCTATGGCGTCTTCGGAGAAAACCTCGATCACTTTCCAGCCCGCAGTTTCATGTCAGTCGCGGAACGTGCCTTCGTTGGTGTTCCCTCCTATCGATAATCCACATCCGGGCATGATCTTCGTGTGGGATATCAATGTGCCGAAGACCCTCGTGGTTCGGTGATGATGGCTCGAATGGGTTCGTCGTGCATGCGTAGGTTACGGAGAGGTTGGGTAGTATACGAAGATGTGTACCGGACTCCTATCTTGAGCTGTAGGATAGAATAGAACTTTGCTGAAGCTGTTCGTTCAACAAGTGTTCGAAAGGTGCATGGTTACGGTGGGCTTGACTGAATGAAGAAAATACTGGTTCGCAGTCCATGACAAGAACGTCTTGAGGGTAACCCTGAGTCTTGACTCGCCAGGTCTATCAGTGGACAGTACCGGAGTACACTTCCGTCACACTGATGACCAGCGATTCTCTCGGACGCAGGTACGCAGGGGTCAACGGTTCAGAACCAGTCGAGGGGAACAGAAGATGAGGTTATGCGAAACCGCACCTCATCGTGCCCTCTTGGCTGCATATTGCAGGGTAGATTACTTGCAGAAATCGTCCAGAGGGATACGTAAGGCGTTGTTATGAAGAGGATACTTCTTTTGTCGCTCTCATCGCTCCATCCTTCTGGGATTTCGGGTCCATTCAACCTTTCTGCACCTTGACCCAGTGTACGCTTGAGATCGTTCTGGGCATCTCAGACCCCTCACCCAGTGCCCAGGATGGCGGATGCGCAGCAAGAATGGCGGATGCGCAGCAAGAATGGCCGGATCGCAGGTACGAGATCTTGGGGTCGACCATCAGCATTGGTATTCTGAGTACCTTGGTGCCGATATGGAGGGTCGTGTATGCGATCATGAACAAGCGAAAGCTGTTGTTTTGCGACTATCTCTTGACCCTAGCGGGCTTAAATCTGACTTCGCGCATCTGAAGGTAATACTGACCGCCCATGTAGACAATGAACGTAACAACGATAGGACTTCGCTTTTAAGACCATCGACTTCGCTCAGGGTCGACACATCGCGGACCCTTCGATCAAGAAACCTGACGATATCGTTGGTTACAGCTATTACGTGTGGGTCGGACAAGTGATTAACCTGATGGCAGTTGCTGTCCTCAAGTGGTCGATCTGCGCGTACCTGCTTGCTCTGAAGTTTTCCAAGGTCTACACACTCATCGTTTGGGCCTCAATTCTTATGGTCACAGTCTTCAGCTGCATATTGCCATGTATGGGTTTGTTGAACTGTGTGCCTTTCAAAGCCAACTGGAACCGCGCTGTGAAAGGTTATTGCTGGTACAAAGGTCATACCGTTCTGACTTATGCGCAAGGTGTCAGTAACATCACCACGGATGTCGTGTATGTTGTGGCGCCAATCTTGTATCTTTCAACCATCCAGTTGGCAAAGCGGACACAGTGGGGCTTGAGGGTCGTCTTCATGCTGGGTTTGATGGGAGTTCTTCAGCAAAGTGTTGAAACAACAAGCTGACCTGTGCTGCAGAGCCACGGTGTGTTCGATTTTCAAGACCATCGAGCTGAGAGCGCTGAGGAAGACCAAAGACCCGACCTGGGATGGCGTTAATTTGACGATTTGGAGTGCGACTGAGCTCTCAGTCGGTATCTTGATCGCAAGTTTGCCGCCCCTGCGGAAGGTCTTCGATAAGATGTTCCGCCGTATCCTACCATTAACCTTCATGACGAGATCGAAGACGCCAGGGACCATACCACTATACAACGTCAGCAAACCTTACAGTAAACCGATGGGCCGCTCGACCGCAGAAAACGACGCCGACAGTGAGGAAGACATGCTTCCTGGGAAGATCAACGGTGTAATCACAATGACTGTGGTACACGAAGTAACCAGCGCAGAAAGAAGTGACGGTGTCCAGCCGCCTAACAGGACTTAGAGCACGTATGGAAAGATTGGTGGGTAGACGCTCGTATCAGTGTCTCCTGGTGAGGAAAGGTGCCGTATACCGTGGAACTGTGTTCCTAGATAATTGTAGTATGTTCTACATTTGAATCCAGTTTTTCGTTTGCTGATGCAATTTTTGCGTTGTCGTCGGTGCTCCAGGGCTGAGTAGCCACGAGATGCATTCATGTTGTGTCCCTATCTACTCCGATGCCTAGCTTTTCAAGACACCTGACTGATACAAATGATGCCAAAACGTCTGTGACTATGCTAAACGCTAAAACCAGATATATGGGAGGGGGGGGGGGGTATCTCAAAGGAAAGTCGCGGGAAAATAAAAACATGTTGGAGAAAAAGAGCGCTCAGAGGCTGGTGGGCTGTCCGGCAGTCAGTTGCCTCGCTGCGCTCAATGTAGTAGTCGTTCTGACGATGTCTCATCGTCTCGGCTGTGAAGCAAGATTTGGGTTCGCAGTGCCCGGTGTTTCCTCCTTGTTCAGCAGAGCGTTGACGCGGTCAAGCCGGCTGACTGCTTTCTCCAGACGGTCCAGCCGTGCCATCTTGTCCTTGTCCTTCTTCTCAAGCAGTTCTATCCGCTCTTCAAGCTTTGCTCTTGCTCTACGCTCCTCGGCCACCATTTCGTTGGCCTGAGAGAATAGAGTGACACTGAGCTCCTCAATTTCCGAGTCAACGGTGCGCACCCTGTCCTCCGCTTTCGCTCGAAGTGCACGCTCGCGTTCGAGTTCATGGAGTAAATTGGGATCTGCTAATGGTTTGGGCGTTGGAGCAGGCAGGGGCGGCGCGTTCGTCGAGTTCACAGGCGAGGCCAATCTACCAGTAAGGAACGAAAAGCGGGATTGCGTCCTGGCGTGAGCTGAGGTTGCTGTCGATGGATGCCCGTCTGGGGAGGAGGTATCGACTGAGTCCGATGTGTTGTTGCGTGCTGGCTTATTATTGCTCAGCGGCGCCATCTTCAGGGTGCGAATCTGATCTTCGTAGTCGGCACACTTGTCCACTCCATGACGCGTAAGCATACTTGTGGCACGTATTAGGAGTTTATAAGCTTCGCAAACGTACCTGCAGCTGCGGCCTTTTCCCTGAGCAACCCCATCTGCGCTTGCAGCTCTCTGATAGTTCTCTTCGCCTCTTCCGCGCCCTCAATATCAACAGCGAAGGTTGTGCCACATGACGGGCAACTGTGTGTCGTGCTGGCAGACTGGACAGTAAGTGTCGATGGTGCTGGCTCTAAGGGTGGCTGTATCTCGACTGACATATCTCCACTTCTTCAGCTCAATCTTGGTAGGTGTTCTACGCCTCAGGTTATCGACAGTCGGTTTTTTGAAGAACGAAGAAAACTGTCGTGTGTCGTGTGAAGAATGCGTCACAGGCTGACGGACATTTGCCGGGGTTTCGTGCCCCTGCATGGACATTGAGGTGGGGCGGCGCTACTACGCTAGCACTGTCCCACCTCTGTATCCACGTGCAGTGCCCTTCACTACGATCGTAAACCCGTAATTGTCTTTTTGAACAATGTGCCACTTCAAAATTCCGTTCCGGAATGAGCAGTCGTGTAAATGCTTAACTGCAGAGCGTTGACAAAGTCTGGTTCAGCATAAGCTACCTCCATAGATCGATCGCTCATTCGGTAGAAGCTCAGTACTACTCGCAGTAATCTTGCGAACCATATAACTGCTTTCTCAACATGGTATGAGAGGTCACTACAACTGAGTGGCTATAGTTGTGTCTGCAACGACTCCAAGGACATGTCATGGTCGAGATGAGTGCTTGCTGAGACCATATAAAAGAGCGAGCTTTTGCTGCTTTCAGATACCTCTTGTCAAGATCTCCTTCATTCCTGGGCGATAACACGAACGGCTAAAATGACTGCTCGTACGAGTTATACCAAGTCAACCAGGACCCATCTAGCCTTGAGGACCGCATACGCCAGACAAAACAGCATTGACCATCCAAGCCACACCAGACAGGATTTGCAAGGAATTCAGAAGTCAGCCATACACAGTGATACAATTCGAATAACCTTTACCACATGGCGGTTTGTAAAGACCACGTCCAGATCGGAACCAGATAAAAAGACCTACCGGGCTCTCCGCTCCAACCATATAATCCCCAACCTTGGTTTGCTCTGCCGCCGAACCACGCATTGTTCTCCAATCAACATGCAACTCTGCAGACCATATCACAATGTAAAGAACCATGAGTCGCTTGGAATCTCCGCCTATCAGATCACGATACAGCTGTCTACACACAAGTACTCGTATTGAAGGTGTACTATGACGATATATGGAGTATAGAGGTCATGTGTGCCACGTGTGTTGGCGCAGTGCTCTCTTGCCCTTTCCAACAAGCCCTTTCTACCTCTGTCTGAACGACGGATACGTCATGAAAACAGACCCTGATGGCCTGGTGAGAGAGACAGAACACTGAACAAGAACAACATAATATATACTGATTCTACTGCTTCGCGCGGTTCCCCCCTTGACCGACTGCCCTGCGCGGTTACACCTTCATTTAGTGCAACTACTGCAACGTGTACTCCATCACTATGCTATTTCGATAACAAAAAGCGTTACTGCAATACGACTTTGAGGCTCAAAAAATTGAAAGTCACTATGGTGGCACACCACCAAAGAGAGGGCATTTCAACGCGTCCTTTTTACGAAAATCGTGGTCTTACTTCGAATCCCCTCAATATGGTTGATCAGCGGGATCTATGTCCTATTGGGCGTTCCAAGGGGAAAGTGATCGAGTGATCGGTGTCCGTTACTTCCGTTTGTAAACCTCTGGTAGCGATGAAGATCCAATAGTCGAGAGAATTTTCACGATGGTTCGCTTGTTCGATAGCCCTATGTGATGCTCCCAGATAATGCTCCCGCCTGGATTTCTGCAGCACAATATCTGTGTGCGTTGCAAATGGCCGAACCAAAAGGATTCCGCCATCACGACTGTCCGGTTCATGGACGCCTTGACCCCACAGAGCTGTAAGACCCAAGCCTTTTGAAGAGTATAAAAAGCATCGATCACACTGCTCTGTGCGGTATTCACGTAGTACAGCATAGCAGCTCAGCCTTTGATCCCAGCTACGCGCAAGCATTGCCCATATCTACACCACTCAGCAGCAGCTACCCATCACAAGCAGTAAGTGCGACCATACCGTCACCAACACCCCGACTAAACCACCAACAGTACACCACCACAGGTAGGATGTCCGACGGTCTCGAGCTTCCTCCTGCCATCGCCCGCCAGCGCGCGAGTGAGCAGATTCAGTACTCGCGCGCATTCCCCGAGCGGCGAGTAAGGATACTTCACGGCTACGGAAAGTTGACTGGTCTGGCGGGCGATAACCTGTTGGCGCTCGCTGTCGAGGGAAGTGACGCACGCCTAGCAGAGCCGACTTTCTCCCGGTGTATACCGCAACGCTTGGGGTCACCAGTTCATCATCCCCGATGATGAACAGCGGTGAGCGGTTTCCATGAGGGAACCACCAGCGTCAAACCTCGTCTAGGCCCCTAGACACTCGCGGCCCGCCTCCTAGCAAATACCTGTGAGGTACCACTTCATCCTCGTTGCCTGGCAGTGGGCGTCGCCCGCTGCTCCCGTCCCCATCGCCTCCCTCGCCCCTCTCACCTGCTTCGGTGGCGCTCAGCACCACCAGCAACGACTCGGTGACCGGCTACGCGTCAGCTGCTTCCCGTTGAGGGCATGTATCGTAGTTTCCTTTCCTTTTTTCTGGCGCGGGTTTTGTTCTTTGGGCCCAGATTAGGGTTGTATATAGCTTTCTTTTCATTTTTAGGTTCGAGACCTTTTTATTTTGATGATCGGATACTTTTTTCTCTTCTTCATATACCAAGGTGTTTTTTTTTCTACTGCAGATGAACCTCGTCGCCTGTTTACGGATCTGCTTTTGGTGTTGTTGTCTGTCACGGTTTAGACTACGTGAGGAGAAGCCGACTATATACTGGCCCTGGAAGTCACAATTCCAGGACAGTATATACCAGGGTAATAGGGTCTCAACCGAGACCACAACATACTTAAACACACAGAATAGTGAAATACAACCTCAGTTCAATCCTTCACTTCTTCCCACATGCGTGCTGTCTACGCTACTCGACATTGTCTCTTGACTCATCGTTAGCTTTCACATCTGTATACCAACAAACAATTAAAACACTTGAGAATGCAAACCTCACATCTCTCCCGCCATTCGAACTTGTGTACCTGATGTGTTTCAGTGCGAAATGACATAACAAGATGCTGTGTATATGGTGATTGTCTTCAAGGAAAGTCTTGATTGCTGCAAGAGTTACTCAAAATATAACAGCTGTGCGCACGCTTGACAGCAAGAACACCTGCCTACTATTCTTCCCCTAATATCTCCAGAGACATAGCAGTCGATCATAAAAGCTCGTAGAGATGAATGTTCGCTGCCCCTTCGCATTCAGTCCAACCTGCGAGTCGCTTCCATAGTTCATGCTCTTGTGCTCCTCGAACTTGGCCAGAACCTTGAAACACCAATCATCGCCGTCGCGAACAAGCTTGACAATGCGCACACCAGCATGCATACAGCTGACCAGCAGGAGTACTTCTTCCGGCGGCTGTGTCGCTTCGCTCGAGTTAATTGCGGCTTGGCGTGGCAACTTCTTGTCTAAAACCTTCAAGCGCCACACTCCGCCTCCAAGGTCCATCTCAGCATGCACTTGCCGGCGGCCAACGGTAGGGGCGTGGATCAGGCGGATATGATCGTCGTAGCTACCGGTGACTATCCAACTGCTTGCGCTGTCCGAGTGGAGTGGGAGGATTGCGGTGACACCGGCGCTGTGGGCTTTCTTGTCTGACCATGACATGATCCACGAAGGGGCGTAGTTTGCTCCGGCGATTTCCTCTTTGCTGTCGGGGTGATCACGTGGTAGCTCCATGTACTTCAGAGCGCTATCATCGCCTCCGGAGTAAATGCCCGTTCCATCTGGCAGGAATGCAAGGGTCCAGGCTTCCAGCTCGTGGAGCCCAACGTCCATATGCGATGGGTTTTCCAAGTCGACTTTGCCGAGACATACCTTTCCAGTCGAGAGAGTCATGCCAACGGCGGACTGCTCTGGGTGCCATGAGAAAGCGGTGATCAGCTCATTCTCGGGGAAATATTGGATGGTCTGAAGGAGGATGATTTCAGGGATGTCCCCAGCAGATTCTTGATCCAACTGGTAGATACCAATCGAACCTGTTGAAGTCGCCACTCCGAAGATGGAGTCTGCGCCCTCTTGTGGAAGAAAGTGTACATCTAAGATTGCAGATGGTGTTGTAAGTGTCTGGACGATTTCGCTGATTGTTATGAGTCTCACATCTTCAAAATCTCAGGGTCTGCTGAAGTGATTACTTACACTCTATCACCTTTTACACGAACCAGTATCAAGCTCCCGTTGCGCTGCTGGCTCTTCTTTTGCCCCTCATGTTGTGCAGGATCTGACAATCCTTGTCCGTCTTCTTTCTCGAGGTTGTATGTGCCAACAACAGCGTACTGCGAGTCGCGCGGCCAGAACTCGATACAGCTCGGCGGCAGGTCGAGCGTGAGAGTTAGCAAAGATTCAATTGATGCCATCTTGTTGTTGGCTTGCGGAAAGTGCAGCCCTCATTTTGCGCTAACAGATACGGTTAGTGCGCCGGTTACTAAGCAGTCATGACGCGACTCGAGACGCGCTTCCTTCTACCTTCACTTTCCTCTCATAACTCGAGCATCGTCAACGCTTGTTACGGACATGACTTCGAAACGGTCTTCCATTGCCCAATCCACTGCACGTCTATTTTGATCTAAGAGGCCGTCGAGTTGATGCCTGACTAACCCTTGCTCGCCTCAGTTGCAGCCTACGCTAATGACCCGATTCGGAAAGTAGCTGATCGTTACTATTTATGCAACTTTCTATAAAAGTCGCCCGAGAGCGTCTCTTTCGTGTTTCCTATGTATAACACGCGTCCCATTCAAAACCAACGCTCGCACTTTCTTTCAGACCCCTCTTTGACGTCAATTGCATCGAATCAGCTCACCATGTCTCAAGCCGCCGCGCCACAGACGACCTTCGCGTCCGGCCGTTACTCGAAGCGCAAGCGAACGCAGGTCAATTATCGCATGAAAGAGATGGATGTTGATGAGACGGATATTGATGAGACGGATGTTGAGTCGGAAGAAGAAATCGTGAAACCAAAGGTTCGCCGGCTGCTCTGCAGGCACGCCAGCGATACTGACACGACTTCAGAAGCAACGCAACACCGTAGCATCCAGACCGCTTCCGAAGCGCAAGATCTTTCCCTTCCTTCAGCTACCTGCAGAGATCCGTAACATGATCTACAACTATGCGCTCACGGATCCCTCTGGCATCAAGTTCGTTGCGGTTCAGCGCAACAAGCGTCGCTGTGTAGAGCGCGTGTCGAACAAGACATTCGACTCCGTCGGTACAGGATCCTACTATCAGTCGCACAGAATCAACGACGACGCGGACGAACAACCTACATCTCTGGTTCCTTCGCTTCTCGCAGTCAACAAGCAGATCCACCAAGAAGGCTGTGATATCTTATATGGCAACGAACTCGTCTTTGCCGACACCATTGCACTTTACGCATTCATGATCAACCTTGGTCCTGGCAGCGCTTTGCACCTCAAGACCATGCGCCTCAAAGGTTGGGGCTTTGGCCGCACATCGAAAGCATACAACAATGCTTGCTTCGCTGTCCTCATCTGGGCTACCAACATCGAGAAGTTCTACATCGACGCCAACATCGGTTGGTACCGTCAGCCCAAGAACGCCGCTCAGCAGATCTACCGCAATGCATTCCCGTGGCTCGAAGCCGTTGGACATGCGAAGGGCAAGTTCGATGCGGCTCTAGACGTTCTGGACATTGCTGATGAGAGCTTGGCTCGAGGCTACTATGGCAAATCTCAAGACACATCGGATGCACACAGACGCAAGATGTTCAACGACGAACTGAGCCGGAACCTTGGGCTGCAACAGAAGCGTGCCACGGCTAAGTCGGTTAAAAGAAGGAAGATCTCGAAGGTCAACGCCGAGTCCTAAGCATCAACAACATCGACTGAGTTATTCGTAGGATAATGGTATGCGGACTTCGCTGCGTGGGTGTCGATGTGGGTGCCTATCAATGTCGCCAATGTCGCAAGGTTCTGTTCGAAATGGTTCAATTTGGAGTTCACCAATGTCGGCGTTAAGGTCATGGCTGGCCAGTTTATAAATCTTTCGACTATATCCCTCGTCTTTTCACATGGAGGCTACGATACACTTTGGCAGTTTAGCCATTCCTCTAGCATGTATAATTACATTTGACGTAACAGTCAACGAATCTATCAAACTTACTTTCGAGCCCTCGATACTGCAACAAGATGCTTTTTGCTTCACGCCTTCAGAAGATAAACCCAACGCGAAGCAATAACTCATGTGTTGTCAAGCTATGCCAGGATAGATGTTGACGTAGTCATTGACTGCATTTGGGTTCGTATTTATCCAGGCCCCACCATTCATGTGAAAGAGATCTCAGCCACAGTGGACTCGGCCCACACTTGCCGAAGACTGCGTCATGTTCAAGCTTCGATTGAACCACGCGCACATGGCCTGCAGCTTCTGCTGCGACTGTGCCTGGAGCTACAATCGCCCTGCTGATGGTTTCAAGTGACATCTCGCTGACATCGTGACATTGCAACCTGTCTCTTGCGCCTTGCAGCATTCGGTGTCTCTAGATCTCCGCGCCGCTCAAGAGCTTCACGAACTATTCATCCCAACAACACGCCTCGGCCTCCGACCATTCCGTCCTCACGGTCCCAGCGCACAGCGCACTGAGGGACTTGCACGCGTCAAGAGCTGCATATAGCCTTGTCACAGATCTCTTCTCCTGTGTCTTGCCCCGCATCGACCTCGGCGTCTGACACTCCAGACACCTACATCAGCATTACCCGCGCATCATACATAATCCCCACTACCGCGAATCATGTCCACCGCAACACACCCCTTCGCTTCACCAAACGCCATACCACCTCGAACGAGCTCCACTGGTCAAGTCACCAACGGTCACCCTGTAAACCCACATCACAGCGTCTTGCGCCCACTCTCAGAAACCGACTGGATGAGCCAAAGCAAGAAGAGCAAGACGTCGCACGCCTCCACAGAGCCACTCATCGGCACACAACAACAATTTCACGCGCGGTTGCAATCGCAATCGCAATCCGAACCTATGAATCTCGAAGAAGTCAGCACGAACTACCCTACCCCACTCTCCCCGCCGAATGACACGAAGAACCTGGGCGAAAATCTCATATACGGCAATGGTGCGGCATGGACAGAGGAGAAGGAGCGCATACTTCTTGGGCCGTATGATTATCTCTGGGGCCACCCAGGTAAAGATATTCGGTCGCAATGCATAGCAGCATTCAATCTGTGGCTCAAAGTTCCTCCTGAGCGGCTCGAGGTCATAACGCGGGCGGTTGGCATGCTGCACACAGCGTCTCTCTTGGTCGACGATGTCGAAGACAGCTCGATATTACGGCGAGGTATCCCTGTCGCAAACAGCATCTTCGGCGTTGCGCAAACAATCAACTCGGCGAACTACGTATACTTCAAGGCGCTGCAGGAGCTGATGCTTATGGCCAACCCCAAGCTGATCGAGATCTTCACAGAGGAGCTTTTGAACCTGCACAGAGGCCAGGGCATGGATCTATACTGGCGAGATAGCCTGACATGTCCCAGCGAAGCAGACTATTTGGAAATGGTAGGCAACAAGACGGGTGGGCTGTTCAGACTGGCGATCAAGCTCATGCAGGCTGAGAGCGCGGTGCAAGTGTACGTCTTCTTCTCTGGCCTCTCGCATTTCCATGCTAACATAGACACAGGGACTGCGCACCATTAGTGTCCACAATCGGACTACTCTTCCAAATCCTCGACGACCACCTCAACCTCTCCCCCACATCCGGCTACTCCTCTCTTAAAGGGCTCTGCGAAGACCTCACAGAAGGCAAATTCTCGTTTCCCGTTATTCACGCCATACGCGCCGATCCTAGCAATCAGATCTTAATCAACATTCTGAAACAGAAGACGACGGATGAGGAGGTGAAGCGCTATGCGCTGAAGTACATGGAGAGCAAGGGCAGCTTTAATTACTCGAAAAGAGTTATTGATGAGTTGAGGGGGAAGACGGAGGATCTGGTTAAGGGGATTGAACAGGGGTTGGGAGATGATGGGACGCAGGGCGCGGAGGCGTTGAGAAAGATGTTGGGGAGGTTGGTGTTGAAGTGAGAACTTATGAATACATGAAAGGTGGGATGGAAGGGGTAATGCTGCAGCATCGTATTTTTGCATAGCGACATAGCTAATGATCACGAAGCTACGTTTCCAGCAGGTGTCCTTGAGTGTGCTGAATAACTTAGCAGGAAGGAGCCATGCTGTAGGGTAGTAGGCGACTTGTGTCAGCCTCGCGTTCACAAGTCTAGGCAACAACAACAAACAACAAAAATACTCACGAGACGTGCATCGTCCACACACACCCAAGTCGCCTCATTCGGCAACAACAGAGCGTTTTCTAAGCCTGCTCCACGTCTGGCTTAAGACATGTATGGTATGCACCAAAGACTATTCGCTGAACGAACAACAGACGTACGAAGCATTTGCACTTGCGTGTCTGAAGGTCAAAAACAGCATTCGACCGACGAATCAGATCAAGGAGTATCACGAGTGTCTTTCCTCGCCCAACGAAAGCCTCTCCCAGATCCCGGACTTGAGTGTTTCTTACGACAACACTGCATATATAATCAACTGTGTACTCGCACATCAGTTCTTCCATGGTCTGATCAATGGCCGTCTTGGGTGCCGGACTGGCGACAGCAACCATTCGTACCAGAGAACGAGCTCCTGAGCGGAATGCATGCGCACTTCCTCTGGGAACCTTCTAGTCATAGAGTTTAGATTGGGTTGTGGTGCATCTGGTGGGGCAATGGCAGACAACTGACGTACATTCTACCCTCACCGCCAATCCTTAAGATACATTTCGATACTTATCCGATTGTCAGCACGGTGTATAACCCACACAATTCGCTAAGTCATAACCATTATGACAGGAATGAGGAACCCATCGCGAATTATGCGCGTTGGGCTTCTTGTCTCCCACTTGTCCTTTCTCAGTGGTAGTGGAAACGATATCAGCTTTCAGATCATGCAAAGTCGTTGATAACACGCTCGAAGGCTGGACGTACTGGAAAGACCTTTCGTTCGTCCACGAATCCGGATTTTCTTCCGAGCGAACATGGGACCATTGACTTTCTTTGGGGTGGGAAATAAGGCTCTCCGAGCAGGAGATGCACTTCGTTCATACCAACGCAGAATATTCGAAGTCAAAGATTCGGACCCTCATACATACTACCATGTACACGAGTCGCTTGGGCTCCACCCTGTCCTACAGGATAACCAGGATATCGGGCATACGTATCGTTCGATAGGCACTGCGGGCGTCTTGGGACCATCCTTGGGTGAAGAACCATTCCATTCGTACGACGGGAGTGGTCGTTTCACTGAGATATGTCCAGTCTGAAATATCCCGGTATATGGTTGTGTAAGGTAGGTATCAATCACCTCTTCTGACCCAGTTTATGTGCATGCTACCGCCTCACGCCTTATTGATATGTGATCAGCGCTCGAGCAAGCTTTATCATGGCGTGTGGTGACCCGTCTCTAATATTTATGAAACTTCAATAGCATGCCAAACGCCTCATGACAGTCCCATGGTCTGTTTGTGCGAGCGACCACAATGCAAACTTCTTCTTGGTAGACAAAGGCCGAGGGCTACTGGTATCTGCATGCCAGCAGGTCACTATTACATTTGTAACATGTTGTGTGTAGAAAAATCGGACTGGAAGGCTTGAACGTAAGTCATACTGGAATTCTGCGCTAGAGATCAGACTGTATGTAGTCTTGTGATAAGAGAGATCTCACGCATTGACTGAGGAGTCTTATAGAGTCTGCATTGAAACATCGCTAGGTACACCAGCATAATCGTGCATAGAGCCAATGTACCTCCGACCGATGCTTGTTCTCCTTCTCTCCCCATAAAGATTCTGAGAAGAGGATACACAAGCATTACCAATCAAACGGTACGAATCACAATAAATCTCGGCGTCTTGGGCTTTTTCCCGTGCCACTGGGCATAGTATCAAGACTTCATGCACCTCCTGCCGATCTGCGCTGCAAGTGCAATCGTGAAAGTATTGTCTGTACGAGATAAGACCATCACGAGGCATCATGGTTCTGTTCCCAAGACATGTCCGAGAGTATGCGCAGTGGGACGGGTTGGAAGTACTCATGTCAGCAGGCAGAGGTGTAAAACAGTTGAAGTAAATCAGCAACCAAGCTATGCCACTAGCCCAGCAGTATGAAGACTGTGGTTTACAGACATTGACAGAGGCCGTCTTGTATATATCTAGGACTGATGCGACATCGCTTCTTGCAGCGTTGAAGATAATTATCGAGCAAGTCCAACAGACCCATTGCGCGGTTTTCGAAAGGTCGGACTGCACAAGAATAGCTCTTATTCTGTCTGGGCGGCGAAGTCTTCGAAGTGCTAGGTCAAGGTTCTGTGTAGCTTAGACACAAGAACCGTCCTGCAAATACAGGGGGTAGATAAGGTTCGGCTCGCCCCAGGTGTAGGAGATGGCCTCATACTGCCCATCCAGCTTGTCAAGGTGACCTTCCGAAAAGGAGAAGTATAGAGGCACTTTTGGATCAGAAACTGGCCCGAGAACGAGTAGATGAATATTCTCAGGGCCTGCGAGGCGGAGGTAGATGTGCTAAAGGCTTCCCGTCTCGCTCGATTGACCGCTGCTTTGGTGTAGTGTCGCGGGTAAGTGCAGTGTCTGAGCCATGCTTCGAGGCGGTTTAGCGGCTGATAGAGAGCAGTACCGTAGGACGAAGACGCAGGTTGAGCGTCAATCTGATCAGGCTGAGCTGGCGAGGCGCAGCACGTCACGTGCACAGAGGGGCTTGCAGGCACTCATCGACAGTCAAGAGCTCGATAGCAAATTGAAGAAGGGCATAAGTTGTTCAGCTGTGAACGCGAGATGTGCCTTTGGGGAAGAAATGCATGACGCAAGCTTCAGCCAGCAGGAACGTGTGTGGTGCCAAGACTTCGGCGCATAGGAAGTGGAGGAAGGAGCAGGTCCTGTTGGTACCCTACACCTTCAGTGCGCACTAAAGAAAAACAATCGCAAGGAAGATAGTCACACTTGCGAAAGTAACAACGTGCTACTGTACTGGTGCCAGCCGCCAACTCTCAAGCTGCACAGCAGCATTAGATATTATACAAGTATCAAAGCCCCAAGCCTCACCCCTGAATGTACAATCTCGCCCAAATATAAAGGGGTATGAGAAGCTTTTGCGAAACGCCAGATGAACACAGGCTAACAAAAAGAAGTATGCAATGTGATGATGTACCGAACCTTTTGAGCCACAGCTGGGCGTCCATGCAACCGCGATAAATCCAAAAACACAAAAGAAATGTCTGCTCTACTATCGTACGTCGTAAGGAAATGCGCCACGAAAGGCTGGGTATGTGGGATATGGAAGTGTGTTGGAAGTGGGGTGTTGAGAACTTAGGATGCTTGACTGTGGGCAATCCATGCATCATGCGCCTCTCGGAGTACTGAATATTATTAGCAGCCGTTTACGTGGCAGAGTGTTCTAGACTTACTTTGCAGGACATGAGCCTGCAAGGTAGAGGACTCGCATGCACACTGCAGTGTCCGACCGTCAATGAAGTCCAGTACAACGCTGTTTGGAAGCTCCTGTTGGTCCTGGTCAGGTGGGTAGGGAGCCTTGAACTCGGTGAGGTGGAAGCGTTTTGTGATGCCCTTTGGATTTGATATCGAGGGGCCTAGGACAAGGTTGCCCAAGGCGTCAATCTCGACGAAACGGCGCTTCCACAGCTGTATTATTGTTAGCATTATGTCAGGCTACGGTGGGACGAGAGACTTGCCAATGTGTCAGGGAATTGGATATTGAGGTCGCCAACCTGGACAGGGGGCGGCGGTTCCCGAAGAGACGACAAAGAAGTAGATCGCATGTCCTGCTCAGGAAGAGCAAGGCTTGACTGTGAGTTCTTCCACGGCATGGTTGACATCGATGAAGACATGCGCTTGAACAACTTGCTTGTGCGTGAGTCCTTCTTTCCCTTCTTCTCCTCTCGCTTCTCGTCGTCACCGTCATGGCTGTGGATCGACTTGGTCTCACTCATTCGGCGACCGAACGACCTCCAGCTGCTTTCAGATGAAGATCGAGGAAGCGCAGGGCCCTGATCACGTGAATGTGAAGACGATGGTGCTCTAGGGGAAGCTGGTTCCATGGTAGCAGGCGGTGCCGTCTTCACACGGGTTGGGCTCTTAGGGACAAATGCGGGCTTCTGATGGTCGATGATCAGTGGGCTCTGGTGGAGGTCCAGTGGTGTGGTCTCAGTTGGCATAGCCAATGTTGGTTGCTTTGTGCGATCATCTTGAATGATACGAGCAGTAACCTGCACAGTCTCGGGCTGATCCACTTGCTGTACGTTGTACACGGTGCGATCGGTTGTCATTGGCGAAGGTTGCAGTGCTGGCTTCTTGTCAGGCGTGGTCTGGTTAGACAGACTCAGGAGTGACGGGCTGCCCAGTCGTTGCACAGGCGTACCGTCAGGTGACCTCTCGATGGGTGTTGCTGCGAAGAAGTTCGACTTTCGCTGCGCCAAGCTGGATCCAGGTCTTGACCGTGGGGTATCGTGTGGACTCAACGATGCTTGTGAATCACGCTTGGACTTCTCAGCAAGTGCCTTGATCCTTTGCGCAATGCCACCAGATACTTTGACGGAGTTCATCTTTGGTGGTGGGGCCATATCCTCGCTCTTGGTGGAGGTGATCCACGGACCTGACGACTTCCTCGCGAGCTGCTCTGGTGATGTCCGGGTTGCGTTGTTGAAGGATGTCGATACAGCCCTCTTCGGTGGCGAGGAGAGCTTGGGCTCAGACGACTGTCGAGAGAAGAACGGCATGATCGGCGACTTGGACACGGACATTGGCTTCGCCTGCCGGACCTCCGCGCTGCGAAGTTCTTCCATAAAGGACTCGTCGGACAGGTACTCTGCCTCGGAGTTTTCTGCGCTCACCTGTATCGGATCAAGCAGTGCCCTGCGCTTTTCTTTCGACTGATACCAGCTTTCTCTTTTGGAGCTGGGCAGGATCATCGACTCTCTGTTGCGTCTCTTAGACTGGTTATCATTGAGCTGAGTGCCCTCGTCAGGGGGCATGTAGATGGTTGACTCGCGGTTGGAGCGGCGTGATTGGTCTTGAGGGTTAGAAGGCATAAGGGTTGTTGTGGATTCCCGCTTTGACGTCTGATTCTCGTTTGACCCAAGTGGGGCGTCCTCTGGCGGGGTCGGCAACTGACTAGGGACCTGCATATCCAAAGAGGGAACTGGCGTTCTGCTTTCCGGGACAATTGTTGGTGAGCTGTCCACAGATTGCTGCTCGTCTAGATTATCCCAAGTTGTATGTTCTGGAATATGGGCAGCCTTCTGTGCATCATCCATGTTATTATGATCGTCCTCGGACAGGGATGAGGGTCGGGTGGATGGTGCGACAGATGAACCCTGCGTTTGCGCAGATACCGGCGAAGACACGAATACAGCAGAATTGAGATCATCGTTCTCGGTCTGGTTGTTGGTGTAAACCATACCTGAGCTGTCCACTGCCACAGTTGAAGTTGTATCCTCCTCCAGCGATATCTTCCTGTCCTCAAATCCCTTGTTTTGCGATGTGGCAGTGCCCTCTGCGTTGTTCGCTGTCCACGGGGTCGTAGCGTTCGAGGCTTCGGCCGTAGTATCGATCGACTTGCTGGTCAATTCTGGTGGGTCGACCATCGTGCTGCGATAATCGAGGAAAGTCTTAGGCTCAGCATCCTGCTCCTTTGCTTCGTTGCTCCCTGTTGCTTCCTCTGCCATCCTGCTCTGCCGGTCTTGTTGAGCCTTCATCTGCTTCTTACGCAATTCCAAGGCCTTCATCAACCGTGTCCTCTCCTGTGTGTTGCCGTTTGATCTGTGTCCGCTGCTGTAGCTCACGGGCATAGAACGTACACTAGCCGGACTCTTTAAGGAGAAAGTGACCGAGATGGGAGAAATAGGAGTTTCGGGTATTGGGGACGGCGGCGGAGGCAGGGATGCGGGATTCGCGAGGTTCGGTTCTGTTGCTGGGTCTTTGAGTTTGGGCTTCTTCGATTCCGGCACTTTGCGGTTAGCTGAGCGAAGACCGGATGGTAGTGACGATTTCGCTCTCGAAGCAAGTTGGGAGCCGCTGCTTGAGGTAGATGGTCGTCTGCCCTCCTGTGATGCTCGGGGTCGTGGCCCTAGCTTCTCTTTGGGTTTTGTGTATTGGGCGTAGTAGTGCTCGTACAGCTCGTTGTAGTCAGGACGAGTAGTCTGTGAGGAGGCTCTTGGCTCAGGTCCACCTTCGAAGAGCTGGTCGTAACCCGTGAGCGTCTCCCTGAAGTCACTGAGGTCGTCTGTTTCAGGTGTCTGCGGTTCTTGTGTAACCCCGATTGTAACGTGCGAGATCTCTGGCGCTGGCTTCACTTCTGCCACGGGCTTTGCTTCCAGCACCTCCTCGTCGAGGACTATAGGGACCTGCTCGGTGTTTTGTGACACTACTGAACCACTCCGCAGTGACCCCTCCACGTTGCTGATTGTGGGCTCGAGAATGGTCGGTATGGTGGACGAGGATGTCGGTGGTTGCCGCAGTACCGGGCTGTCGTCTCCTCCAGGCTGGCCAGGTGCCTCGGATTCTTCCCTGATCCAGCTCAGCTTCTGCTGTCGTGCAGACGACCCACTGGACGAAGAGCTCGAGGGGGCAGCGGTGTGCAGGGTGCAGGCCGAGGTAAGGGCGGCATCGCTAAGCTCTTCGGGGGTGCTGATGGAGAGGACGATGTCGTGCGGCGCGAACTTCTCGGTCACAGTGATGAAGTGGACGGCAACGCGGGCTGGGAGTGGATATTAGCGCAGCCCTGATCTGCCAATTTGCCATTGTATGAGCGCGCATGCGTCACTTACCCTGGAGCAGCCGGGACGTCCCCTCGGGCACGTACTTGACCAGCACCTTCCGGCGGCGGTACAGCAGCAGGCCATACAGCGGCGACTTGTCTTCGTACTGTGCGACCGCAGTGCGCGCCTCTTGCACCCCGCCGGTTCCCTTGGTGAGGACGTCGACAGCATCCCTTGCCGTGTACTTAAGCAGGAACCTACTCACGATACATTAGCACAGCGGCTGGAGATTGCGGAGATACTTGGGGGGGAGGGGGCTTCGCACCATCCACCAGCCTCGGCCAGTGCGCTCTGGTACGCCTGTGTGACGGCGACATCGTCCAGCCCGTTGAGCGACATGCTGCGTGCTCAGGGCCTGCGGAGTGCAGCAGCAGGGCGGCGAGTGCAGCAGCCTCCAGTGCAGAACGAAGCTGCAGTGTTTGGAGAAGCTGCGCGGTCGTTGCGTCGCGCGCTTCTAGGTTGACGGGGCCAATGCTTAGGGGTCAACGCGAGCTACTGGTGCTATGGGAAATCCAGGGACCTTGCGGATTTGCGGGCGAGTCAAGCGGCGGTGCGACAGGCCATTGGCTCTTCTGCGGACAGCGGTGCAGACAGCAGGCTGGAGGTAGTCATGGGCGAGAAGACAGCATAAGTAATTCTCCCAGCCGGCAGCAGAAGGGTGCAGCTGCGTGCTTGTGAGAGCGTGAGCTGCTGCACTGCTTGATGTTTCAGAATTCAGTAAGACAGCAGCAAGCCACAAGGGAACCGGCATCAGCTGGTCCGAGTGCCAGCTTCTCCTTCAGCGCTCCTCCTGACTGCTGGAGGCCTTCAGTGGACAGACTGGACGGCTATCCGCGTGTCGAGTGCTGCTACTGCACGCTTCCTCTGGCCCACCGGCGTGGCCTTGGAGAACGTGGATCTCTTGCACGTTGACAGCTGCAGGAACGCTGCATGACCAAGTGAGGCAGGAGCCGCTGCAGCAATTGGAATGCCCTTGCAAGCAACCATCACTACAAACAAGGAATGCTCATGCAAACAAAGCCTGCCAACATCAATGCTCTCCTTGATGACCTCCGCAGTGAGCCTGCGATAGTCGTTGAAGCTGCAGCTGCCGGACAATTGCCTCCAATCACTCGCTGTCCTGATCGTGCGTGCGTGCCTGGGATGGCCCTGCGGCTCTCGACTCGAGGAACTCGATCGAAAGATGCATCACTCTTTGACTTTGATTGTTCGCTTGACTACCTCCTAGCTCATCATTGCCTTTGTACGACTGTTCAACAATGCCATTCTGCAAGCTCCATCCATGGCCTCAATCTCCAATTGATCCAGCAAGCAGAGCTATTTCTCACGACAGCCAACGTTTTCAGGAACGGTTATCCGGCGTCAAGAAAAGCTACCAGCAACCAGGACAGGCCCTCCAACCGCGCTCAAGCTATCGATACGCCCCAGAAGAGCTCTCCACCCCCTTGCAGCAGGCATCCAACCCACCCCTCTATTCACCACTAAAAGCCTTGCCACGACGTACTGGTACCTGTGGAGATACCTGTGGCTTGAAAATGGCAGTGGTTTGCATCGGACGGCAGCGGCCGGCGTCACACCTTTTTTAACGGCATCGTATCCCCACCATCGCGCAGCTGTAGCTTCGACGATTTCAGAACGGAACCTCTCAACACGTCCATTCCCGCCTCAAGTTCTGCAACAATCGATAAACATGACATCACTTCCTCCCGTGTCTACGTTGCCACATGCGTCCGATTCGGAGTTGACGACGGTGCTGGACTTGCTCTTCGAGCCTTCACTCCCGCTCAATGCACTCACACTGCCCGTGCTGCGGTCAACGACGTTTTCGAGTTATGAGGTTTTGATCACTGCTGTCAATGCCCAGTTGAAGGCGCTTGCGAGCTCAGATAGCCCAGAAGATGTGAAGAAGCTATCAGAGATTCTGTGCTCGCATCCACGCCTCGGCGAGAAGAAGGTCGAGAGCGAGCAGAGCAGAAAAGAGCAGGCGCAGTTACATCAGGGCGCCGAGGAAGAGAAGGAGAAGCTGGAGAGTCTGAATAGGGAGTATGAGGCGAAGTTTCCGGGGTTGAGATATGTGTAAGTCCTGTCTCCTTCCCTTCATCCAGCAGCTTCAGCATAGTTACGTGCAAGCAGCCACCTAAGACCTCCACAACGCCCATTTATGATGCACGTTCATGACACTCCAGCGCTCTCTGCGCGAGCATCGTTTCTTTTTGAGCATAACTCACTGACACACCCCAGCGTATTCGTAAACGGGCGCCCACGCCCCGTCATAATGGAGAACATGCGCACCCGCATCGACGGGGGCGACATCAAAGCCGAGCGACAAGAAGCCATTCAGGCCATGTGCGATATAGCACTTGACCGGGCTACCAAGCTCCAGGCGTGACTATCTACTTCGAAACTCTGAGCTGTGTCAGTAGTAGAACAACTGCCTGAGTTTCGAGCCCAACTTATACCATAACATCTGCCTCGCCAGACAAGCCGCTGGTCGGGCAAATTGAAGTCAGCATCAAAGGCAGAGAAAGCCCTGCTTACGAGATTGGCAAACTTCATGCATCTACATAGTGCATGACAGCGATTGTGGCAGCAGCATCCAAGATCGAAGATACGGGTGACATTCTATCAAGGACTTAATCTTCTAACTTCCTCACGTCTTTGTATCTGCAATATAGCAAGGTAATACAATATTAAAACAACAGCATCAGAGGACAGTAACGTATCCCACTTCCCACCAAGAACAACACCACGTCTGCCCCATTTCTTCCTCACCGACTGTTCACAACGCCCATCTCCCCATCGCTGGACTCACTAACCTTCCTCGTCACGCCTGTACTCGCTTCTTTCGGCCGCCATACAAACAACAACACCAGCACCGCCAACATCGGCACCCCATCAAAAGCGTACAGCGTCCACTCATGACTTATCAGATACGCTGCGTTACCCATCGCATACTCAATTAGCCTGAACACACAGCGAAACAGGATGATTGTGCTCAGTGCGTACAAAATGTGAAGCATCTTCTTCCAAGCCTCATTCTCTGCGTCGTTTCCAGTTCTCGAAGTACGATTCATATGGACGTGGAAATCGACAGCGGCAATGAGGAAGACGATGAAGGTGGCAACTTGCAGTGCCAGACCGGCGATGACGACTTTCTCACCCACCAGTGCGAGGGAGAGTTTCATCGTGCCCATCAAACTCGCCCCTGATACCCGTTAGCACACTCCCTCCCTCGCCTCTGACTTGATGGTCACATACCTAGACCCTGAACAGTCAACGTCGATACATCCGCCGCAACAAAGATCCGCGTGCACCACCTCGGGCTTATCCTTGACGCGGACGATGCGTCGGCGAGACGGATGGCCCGCCCGAGCATCATGTACACCGTTGCAGCGAAGAAAAGCGGGCCGACGAGGAGGAGTGTGCCTTGTACAATGAACGGCGCCCATGCTGTGTTGTCGTAATGGCTTCCTATGCGCGCGGCGAAACCTGCAATCTCACCTATCGAAGCATCAGCACCAGACGCAAGTTCGGATGGAAATGGAAGAGGGGACTTACACATGCCGCCGAGGATTACGTAGATGATGGAAGTCTTGCGGTGCCGGATGTAAGTGTATACGTGAAGGAGGGTGAGGATGGAGAATAGCGCGAGGAAGAGGGTGGCGAGGGGGAGGATGGGCGTGTAGCGGTACATTTTCCAGTCGAAGGAGGGGGATGAGGGGGGGTTTGCCATGGTGGTGGATTTGGTATGGTGGACAAGTGGATGTGTTGGAGATGTCGGTACGAGTATATCATACAACAAGGCTTGTTATTGAGGAGGATTGGATGCAGAACGATGCTGTGTGTTGCAGTGAAGCATGGTGCAGTTTATGTACTTGGTGTTGATGAAGCAGGAGGTCCTTGCGAATGCGAAATGCTTCAATGAAGTCATGTTGGAGGTGTATCTTTCGCACTCGCTTGTGGAGGCTGTAGAACAAGCACGTACATTCTTGAACTGCCTCCTTCGCATAGGACTGCAAGGCTGACTGCTTTTGACGCTAAATTCGCATTCGCGGTATTGACCAATGAGATGGATGCACTAGACCCTGTTTGAGCTGACACGGTGAGGTCACTCCTCGCGTTTTGGACGATGGCTGGAGGTAGTCGAGATACTCAGATCTTAGTGTTCAGTGTTGTTATCTGGTAGACAGCAGTGTCAGATCTCGTGCTTGCTTCTTATGAGTATCCTGAAGCTTGACGCTGAGAAGTAAGGCGTCGCTCCTCAAGCTTCAGCGGGTCATCGATCAATGGTCTTCACATATACTAAAACGTGGAGGCCCTCGGTATGCTTGCGCTTTCTGCATTGTCTCGATGTATCTTGTAAACATTTTTGTGAAGCTTCGTGGCAGTGGTAGTATGTAAGCAGCCTTACTTCCCACGACGCACGGGCCAGACGGTTCTTGTAGTGTTCAAAGTGAAGGCCATCGGCAAGTGAAAGGTCAGCAGACATGGAATCTTAACGAAGCTCTCCACCTCAAGCCAGCGTGGCCTCTGTTTGAGTGGAGGCGTGAAGGGTGAAAGCAGGCCAGGGGTTGTCTCTCCGCAATTAGCGAGCCGGATGCTTGGCGCTTCTTTCTCGAACACGTTGCTAGAAAGAGCTCACTGGACCCCCCTCTCCATCACCCATCTCGAGCGTCGCCTACGACCCCTTCTTCTTCACTTCCTTTTGTCTCTTTTCGCTTCTCTTGGGCCCCAAGACTCGCAATCATGAGCGGCCGTAAGTGCAGCGCCCGCAATTCCTGGTCGCGCGATGCTGCACCCAGCTATGCGCGCGACCTGGTCCAGTTGAGATACATTGAGCCACAGCTAACAAGCATATAGTCCGGTTCCTCGATCTCGTCAAACCCTTCGTCCCTCTCGTCCCCGAGATCCAGCTCCCCGAGAGCAAGGTGCCCTTCAACAACCGCCTGGTATGGACGGGTCTGACGCTGCTGGTCTTCCTGGTCATGAGCCAGATGCCATTGTACGGCATTGTCTCCTCTGACACCTCGGACCCGCTCTACTGGCTGCGTATGATGATGGCCAGTAACAGAGGAACACTGATGGAGCTGGGTATCACCCCCATCATCACCTCCGGCATGGTCTTCCAGCTCCTCGCGGGTACCCACCTCATCGACGTCAACCTCGACCTCAAGTCCGACCGTGAGCTCTACCAGACCGCCCAGAAGCTCCTGGCTATCCTCCTGTCCTTCGGTCAGGCCGTCGTCTATGTCATCTCTGGTCTTTACGGACAGCCCTCTGACCTCGGTGCTGGTATCTGCGTTCTCCTCGTTCTCCAGCTCATGATCGCCGGTCTGATCGTCATTCTCCTCGACGAGCTGCTGCAGAAGGGCTACGGTCTTGGCAGCGGTATCTCGCTCTTCATTGCGACCAACATCTGCGAGTCGATCATGTGGAAGGCTTTCTCGCCCACTACCATCAACACTGGCCGTGGTCCCGAGTTCGAGGGCGCTATCATTGCGCTTGTCCACCTGCTCTTCACCTGGCCCGACAAGACTGTCGCTCTCCGCGAGGCTTTCTACCGCCAGAACCTGCCCAACGTCATGAACCTGATCTCGACCGTCATCGTCTTCGGCGCTGTCATCTACCTCCAGGGTTTCCGCGTTGAGATCCCCGTCAAGTCTGCTCGCCAGCGTGGTGTCCGCGGCTCGTACCCCGTCCGCCTGTTCTACACCTCCAATATGCCCATTATGCTGCAGTCGGCTCTGTCCTCCAACGTCTTCTTGTTCAGCCAGATGCTGTACAGCCGCTTCTCCGACAACCTCCTTGTCCAGCTCATCGGTGTCTGGGAGCCTAAGGAGGGCTCTGCTCAGCTTTTCGCTACCTCCGGTATCGCTTACTACATGTACGCCTTTGTCTCCAAGCCTGCAACCATTAGTTACTAACGGATCTAGGTCCCCTCCTCTCAGCATGACCGAGGCTCTCTCCGACCCCCTCAAGACCGCTGTCTTCATCGTCTACATGCTCGTCGCCTGCGCTGTCTTCTCCAAGACCTGGATCGAGGTCTCTGGCTCATCCCCTCGCGATGTCGCTAAGCAGCTGAAGGAGCAGGGTCTCGTTATGGCCGGTCACCGTGAGGAGTCCATGTACAAGGAGCTCAAGCGTGTCATCCCCACTGCTGCCGCTTTCGGTGGTGCTTGCATTGGTGCTCTCTCCGTCGGCAGCGACCTTCTCGGTGCTCTCGGCAGCGGAACTGGTATCCTGCTTGCTGTCACTATCATCTACGGCTACTTTGAGATCGCCGCCAAGGAGGGCGACATGTCCGGCCTCAAGGGTATGGTCATGGGCTAAGTGCTTGTAGGAGAGAGCAATAGCAGATTGAAGATGATTTAGGGATTCTTATTTTGTATTGGATTACGAGAAGAGCGGGTTGCATCTAGATGCTGAAAAGCATGTGTACACTATAACCGTCACGACCCAAAAGCAAGCATTGTATGGATTCTGCTTGGTCTTTGAAGCTCAAAAGTCTTGATGTCTGATAGAGTAATGTACTATTGAAAAGACCATATGCCTCGACACTCGCTGACAACCTACACGCCTTCGTCTTACTTCCTTGCAACAACAACCCACTGGCTAGCCTTCATCCTCACCTCATCCCCCTCCACCACCGTCCCAGGCTGTACCAACAACAGCTCTACCAGCTTATCCACAGCTTGATCCCACGTCTTCTCATCCCCCTCAACCCACCCCGCAATCCCCCCCAAATATGCCCAACTCTTCTCCGCCCACTCCCTCAACCCACTCCGCTTCACCACCGCCCACGCATCGCTCCTCTCAATCCTCATATCCTCTTCCTTGAACCCCGCTTCCTGCATCACTGCTTGAATATGCTGACCATCGTGCCATGCGACCACGGGTGTTGGGAAGACTTTGCCCGGTCGAATGGTCTCGTGCACGGCGCGCACGGGGAAGAGCCAAGTTACGTGCGCCCAGCAGTTCACTACGGCGGTGCCGCCGGGTTGGAGGGTACGGTAGATTTCCTTTGCGCCGTCGAGGCCGGCGCTGGTGGTGAAGAAGATGGCGATGTTGGTGAGGGAGTGCGTGAATGTGTTGTCTGCGAAGGAGAGGGACTCGCTTTTTTGGTTGGTGACGGAGATGGGCCAGGTGTGCTGTTTTGCGGAGTATTGCAACGCGGAGAGGAAGGGTGGGTCAATGTCTGTTGCGTGGATCTTGATGTTGCTGGGTGCGCGAGGGGAGGAGAGGATTAGGCGGCTGACGGTGCCTGAGCCGCATGCGTTGTCGTGGATGATAGAGCCGTCCTGAATGGGTGAAATGAGTGACAGATTGTGCTCGGCGAATTGCGCAGTTACGAGACCGCCTGTAGTTTCGTAGGTTGACACTTTATGAGCGCCTGATAGTAGGGCTTGAGCCTGTGGGGGCGGGTTGATGGTGGAGATGTTCATGGTTGCTGTGTTTGAGAAGGTACGGAGAAGATAAGATGACAAGACAACGAGATGATCGGTCGGAAAGTCTGAGATGCGATGATACAGAGAAGCTTGATAGAAGGGACGTAGGCCCCATATACGGAGCATGTAGGGCATCGTGGACACATCGTGGAGACGACTTAGCGCTTATGCCACGCTGGAATTGCAGGCCGTGTCAAACCACGTCTGAAGAAAGGATACCATAATACTCGGACATACTCTAGCTGTGCGAGCAGATGCCCCCTAAGCTCAGGAATCTGACACGGTGTTCGACGTGAGCAAAGGTGAAGCTGTCGGAGCCGGACTGAGGTGAGATGATTTGACGTTTGGGGTCTCCTCGGCTCCGGTGCTCGGATCCGGTCGCACCTTCTCACACTTGCTTCAATAATCCCATAGTATCTGCGCGACTCAAGACTCGTGAAGGCAGTCAGATAAATTTTCGGCAATCGCCATGCTATGGACTTTGCTGTCGAAGTTCCTGGACGCAAGGGCAATGCTGAAGCCTCGCGGCGCGTCCATGACGTAGGTGTTTGGCTATGAGTTGATGCTGCTCGTAAATGCCTCTGGACGCCTGATAGCTGCTGCACATCTCCACCGACATGCATCCAACGCCCAAAGACCTTCATCACTATCAGATCATGCCCAGTTCATGATGACACGTCGTAGTGCGGGATATGTGAGCAAGAAAGCGCACCGCAAGTCTCGTGGTGGATGCGTAACATGTAAGCGGAAGAAAGTCAAGGTAAAGCATCTCCTTAGATTGCGTGCTATTTCCCTCAGCTTTGAAGAGTTTCGAGGTTATGGAAGATTCATAGGTTGTTGTTGAGGTGCCCAACGACACAGACTCTCTATCGAGGCTGGATATATTAAGATCAGCAAAGACGACGTTATTAGCAGACAGACCATGAGACACGATTATCAAGTGAACAAGGACTGATTCGACACAGTGCGATGAAGTCCAGCCAAGCTGCGGCTACTGCTCGTTACGCAGACTGAGCTGCGAATACATTCATGAGCCAACATCCGCATCAACATCCGCATCGCCTGCATCTAACGCAACACTCAGCAATGGCAATTCTCCCGCTAGCACAGTCCCAGTCGAGGAGGCAGACTTCAATGATACTTCAACACCAATACCTTCGTGGCTTATACCAGCTGCGCAAGCAGCTTCTGGACCCATGCCTGGCTCAGGCTTCGAACTACTGCATCATTACAAGACCTTCACATGGCAAACGCTTACTGTGCGGGACGACGAGGTCGTTGTATCGATACACAGAGACTCCGTTCCCCGACTGTCGCTTTCGCATTCACACTTGCTCTACGCACTTCTCAGCATCGCAGCATCCCACAGCAATGCGCTGACACCTTGCAAGCAGGCCGAAAACCTCGCACTAGTATACCGTCAACGAACCTTTGCGGAGTATAGCAAAGCCCTCCAGAATATCACTGCCGAAAACTACGAATCCGTCCTTGTCACCGGCATGCTCCTTTTGAGTCTAATAGCACCACCCGAATCGGACACCTCAAAGGACGACGCGTACCTAGTCTGGATGGACTCGTTTCTGAAGATGAGCGAAGGCCTCCGCATCCTCGCATCTCTACGCTGGGCAGCCGGTATCGAAAAACTCTCCGTCTATCCTCTCATCTGCAGAGAATTGAGAATACTGCCACCGCCACCAACCTTTCAACCCAGCGACAATCGTAACCTGCATACTCGTGTCGGTGCAGTAGGCACAACGCCCAACCATCCAAACCCTCCGTCAACATACTACCTGCAGCACTCCGAGGCTTCACCAGTGTTTCTCCCTCCTCCGCTGATGAATCTGTTGGCGTCACTTAGCAATGCAGACTCAGGCTCAGGTCCCCTGGACATGCACGCGAATACGCTGTATCCTGTGTTGCATGCGTTCAGCCCGATCTTCCTGAGTCTGTACTACTACCACCTTAACCCTGATTTCTTCGTTCGTGTATTTGTATTCTGCTCATTTCTCATGCCGGACTTCTTGTTGCTTGTCAAGAACAGAGAACCGCGAGCGCTTGTGCTAGTTGCGTGGTGGTTTGCACTTGCGGGTCTGGCACCTAGGGGCTGGTGGGTGGGAAAGTCGGTGGAGAAGTTTGTGGAGGCAGTCGGTAGGATTGTGAAAGAAAAAGGTGACCAAGCGACGCAAAGAGCGTTTGAAAGCGTCGAAGACGTTATTCGCATACTAAAGTGCGGAGGTAGTCATGCAGCCGCAAGAAGCGTATTTGTAGAGTGGAGTGGTGTGGATTGGGATGAAGGGCCTAAAAAGGCAGATGCGTGGGAAGCAAGTCTCTTGGCAGACTGGAGTACAGATCTTGACTTCGACTCCAGGATGTTCTCTCGTTGAGTGCTTGATTGCAGCAGAATCATTGAAAGTCTCCAGGGTTTCTTACGCACGAGCGCAGACTCGAGGTATACGCTGTGACGAGCTCTAAGACACATTCACGTTTTGCTGACAGTCACTGCAGTCTTATCGACTGCCTCCAGGCTTTCACTACGCCCTCCCAAACCGCGAGTCTCCAGCCTCCCTGGGCTTCCTCAGCATGCAATACAACTTTATTGCATCTTTTTCTCCATCACCGTCCTTGCACTCCATCTCCCTCGCCAACTCAAACCCAAACTTCTCATAGATCGGCACATTAGGCACCTTCCTCGAGCTCTCCAAATAGCACCCAACACCCTCCTTATCCGCCATCCTAAGCACCTCCTCCATCAACTTCCTCCCCACACCCTTCCCCTGCGCCTCCGGCAACACCGTCACAATATTACAAAAGTAATACCCCTTATCGCTTGTCCAAAGCTCCTTCTGCGCCTCCGCCTGCCGCGCTTTCCAGACCCAATATCGCTGTATGCTGAGCCCGCCGCGACCGTACCAGGCATTCATCCGGATTTGGTTCAGCCAGAGCCACCAATAGGAGAGGTACAGGGACCATGATTCGGGTTGGGACGGTGGCTGGGGCGGCATCCACATCGCGCAGCCGAGGATCTTGGAGGGGTTCGAGGAGTCGCGTGCGACGTGGAAGAGGCCGTGGGATATGCCCCAGTGGCAGCGGAGGGTTAGGGAGACGCGATTTCGTATGAGGTTGAGCTGAGAGAAGTGTCAGTGTGAGGTTATGGATGGGCTCTCGTTATGGTAGAGCATGGAGGTTTTAGCAGTTCTTGGGCACTTGTCTCCTGTAGATAAAGTACTTTGTAATACTCAACTTGACTATGAGGTCACACGCCTTAAGCCATTTTGCTTTGACTACCCCCCAAGAAATGCGCTTATGTTCGGCTTTCTCTGTACCGTGATGGGTTGGGTGGGACATTGCGTACCTTTGAGCGGTCAGGATAGACCCAATTATTATATGGATCATCTGCAAAGGCTTGTTGTATCGTATCAATGGCGCCGTCTATATCCGCTTCCGTCATTCGAGTGACTTCGATAGGCATCTTGGTAGCGTTTCGATAAATTTAGGGATTATGGGGGTTTGACAAGAATGAGTTTGATCTCTGCGTTATCCTCAGGGCGGCTTGACATGAACATTCACTTGTAGAAGCGAAAACAAAGTGTTGAGAGCAGAGAATGCCATTGTGTGTGGGGAATGAAGTTGTTAGTGAGGGCTGGTTGGCATTCGAGATACGGCGGGGACAAGACGATACTTTTGGCAGGTCCAAGCGGGTGGCAGTTATAAGCGAACTTGCTCTATGGACACTGAACAGCAGCATGCAGCCTTACCTCAACCTGAACCCCGCACATTTGTCAAGATGCACGAGCTGGTCTTTCGACATCTCGCCGTATCACTTGGATCGCTTCGCAGTCAAGGCAGTGCACATGTCTTCTATGAATGGATTTATCATTTCGAACAAGCTCACTAAGCACAATACTGGGAAAGAAGATGACCTCCCATTGGCAAACACATGCACACTGCCGACGTTATTCACGGAGAGCCTTAATGCCACACAGGGTGCTTTCGGACTTTCCGAGTCGGGACTTACACATGCTTGGCTGCCTATGCCCAGGAACCTCCTTCTCCGACCGATTGGATACCTCGATCGTCGGCTTTCATTTGCAAAATTCCAGAGCAATATCCTGCGCAGTCACTTGAGCAAGTTCAATGGAGAAGATGGAACAGAATGAATTTGCCAGCCCACTTTGCATTGAAAACAGTGGCTCGCTCATGCGGAGTCAAAGGGCTCTCGGTGAAGGAGAATTCGGAACCGTTGACGAAGTGTTCCTACCGACCAAACCAGAACCTTTGATATGTGTGCGAAAGCGTGTAGCAAAACCGAAGCAATGGAATACTCACAGGAGAGTCATGGAGGCTTTCATCCGAGAAGTATCGGTCATGGCAAAGTTGATCACATCCATTGTGTCCGTCTTATTGGCAGCTACACAGATCGCGGGGTTCTGGGTATCCTCCTACAACCTTTGTCGGACATGTATCTGGCTGTCTTACTTGAAGCGGAGGAGACATCAGAAGAATGGGACTGTCTACTCGAGCAAAGTATAGGTTGTGTTTGTGCAGCTCTGGCGTACCTCCATGTAAAACAGATCCGATCAGTTAAGTCTTACAGACCAAGTGCAGTATGTTCTGCGTACTCATCAAGTTCTAGGCACGAAGACCTCAAACCTCAATATCTTGATACGAGGTACTGACATTTTACTGACCGACTTTGGCTTCAGGTGAGCTGTATGCCATGTTCAACAATCAACACACTGACCGCGAACAGCTTGGATTTCTCTGGAACTTCGGTATCGACTATTGCTGGTGAGCCAAAGGGATGGACGCATCGCTATGCGGCACCAGAGGTGTTGAATTCCCAAGCTCGTAACGGGTCTTCAGACATATGAGATTATATCGGCCCTTGCTGGCTACACATTGTCAGAGATGAAGGATCATTGGAGGCAAGTGGGCAATGGCAACATCAGCTACGCGTTCAACAAAGAAGCAGTCATCACTTGGATGTCAGAATCACGATCGATGTACCACGGTCACGCACTCTTGGATGATTCGGACCCCGATTTATTGGATCTAGCTGACATCAAACATTCGAAGCTCCGTGGAACTATGTCCATATCTTTTGACTGCACTTGAGCATGACCCTCGACTCCGACCCACGGTCAGCCAGGTGCTGGGTCGTCTGGAAGATCTTCACACCCTTCTCCCCGACCATGGCCGTCTTTATGGAGACTGCTGCAAGGCAACTATTTCTATCAGATCATCACAACATAGATCTGAGTAGATTCCTTCGCGTATCATCGATAGGGCATCTTCTCCCCTCTTGGTCCGAAGAACATACGTACATCCTTCTCACATACACCGGGTCTCCATATACTCTTGGACGGATTGGAATGTTCCCGAGGAGACAGAAGAACACAATACCTACTTGAGGTCGGTCTTCCAGTCTATGCAAGCATTGCAACGCATCTACTCTGCTTGGCCATTGCTCTCGCACAGCAATTATTATGATGGACCGCTTAGTTATTTCAAGAACCCAACGTCTAACCTAGATCACACCGGGCGAAAGGCTGCTGCTGTTGCTAGCATGAAGCTTCTGCGTTTGAAGCATGTCGTCTTTACATCCAAAACTTGCTACGTCCGACTACTATCACAAACCTCGAACGATCCGACCTCCCATGAACGTGTGGCGCAGATTACGCTAGTCCCCATAGATCTTCCGAGGTCAGAATTCCGATATCAGTTCTTCCTGATGCTGTCCTTTGCCGTTTTAAAGGAGCGAGATCTGCCTTGCGAGACCTTGGACATCATTGACTGGAAATGGCTGCAAAAAAGGCACATCACATAAGAGATCGTCGGTACAGTCCCGATTGAATGCTTCTCACATACACTTACTTCTTGCTGCTTCCCGTCATGCTTAGACTTGACATGAAGCACGAGGCGTAGGCGGTCATGCGACAAAAGACAGCCAGACACAGCACCAGCTGATTCTCGCCTTCCATTAAGGAGGCTGAAGGTATGTAGCAAATCTCAGGTAGCTGGTTGACGTGGGCAAAATGCTCTATAGTCCTTAACCTCTAAATAGACGTGTGGAATTTGCGCAAATTGACTGTGATAGTCTCCTTAGCTTTGGAGAACCATGCTTGATCTATGTGTCTCCGTAACACGGAGAGTAGGATGTGATGAAGTGATCCAACTCAATGATAGAAGGGTTGTGGTAACACAACATCAGTATATGGATGCCCTCCAAGACGTTCGCTTCGTACAAATCCACGGTCTGCTTGATGCGCGTACACCTGCCTATTGTTGACCTTGAACAAGACCCTGGATACCCACCTTTGTACATCATCTCAACACCACGAGCTATTACGCGTATCCGTCCATCCCGCGTCGCTACCAGACCTCGTTCTGCTGCAGCCTAAAACCAAGCGATCGCTCGTTGTTATCGTCAAGATGATCGTCCGTGGAGCAACCAAGCCTTAAGCCCCGCATTACAACGTCTTCGTCATGATCGACACACCTGCTTTTCACGTTCGCCTAGAATTACGACCGATGACATCTTCATGCAACATCGAAGATTAGGAACGGCGCGGGACCCGTTTGCCTAAATTCTTGACCTGCGTTGGTTCGCCTTCAGGGTTTGAAGGGGCAAGATGGCTTCCTGAAGGTCGAGACCCACTTCGCTGTGAAGATGATGCAACAGCGGGAAATCGTTGTAAGACTGCAGGACGATCTGCGACAGGAAGATATTTCTTTCTTTCGGAGAAACGAGCGGATCTGTGTCGTTATTCACTGTATTCTTGGTACAGTAGAAGTCATTGTAAGCTGTTGCTGTAAGCCAATCCGCTGAAGACTTGTGGCTTTCTATCATCCCAAGATGAACTGTAAGGCTTAAGCATGTGCAAGACGAAGGCTGCGTTGCAGAGATAGTCAGCGAGTCGCTTTGTGATGATCGAGAACAGCCAGAGACAGCCTGCGGCGGTCAACCCCAGATGAGTCCTGCGCGCAGATCTGGTGTGTGCTAAGCCGATCATCTAGTGCCGCTTAGATGAAGACGTGCGGTCAGAGAGAATCATGAGTAAGTTGGCCAATCAAGTGTAAGTGTAGTAGCTCCATAGCGTACTCGGTTTGTTTCCTCCCGGACCAGTGGTCAAGGTTTGGTTGTTTCGATGTTTCGTAACGACATTTGCACACTCTATGGGACCCGCCATAACCGTGGTCCAGATGTTCGACATGATGGCAAGCACGGAAAGGTCCTCGACTACGGTCAGCTGAATCGTGGCGTGCAAATGTCGGATCTGCCGAAGTCGCTTCGTGGTGATGCAAGTAGGCGGACCGGCGGTGAGTTGCAGATTAATCGGGCAGCAATGAAGCGAGCGGAAGAGGCGGAAGAGCAAGAAGGACCCGAAGTGAGACGCTTTGCGGGATTACACCGGTGTAAGTCAACCCTGTGTGTCGTGCATGTTGTGTATGGCGGTCTGGGGCGTCAAAGACTTCCTTGTTCGATCCTGGAGGTCGTCAATGCACTTTGAGTGAAGAGGGGTTACAAAAGTGTGGCTGATAGAGAAGAGTTGTGTTGCTTCGAGGCTTGGACCGATACATGACAAGGAGAACAAGCCCGGTCATGAGAGAGGCAGCTGGGAAAATATCATGCCATTGTGGCTTGCCGGACGATAATGGGTATCCTTGCTTTGCACGGGCAGATCAGATCTGTCTCGAGCTCTGAAGCCAAAAGTAAGCGCTTGATGTGCGGGGATATCACGGCAAGAACCTGCATGTGACTCCATTCGTGCATACGAGCTCTTGACATGACGATTGGGGAAGGAGCCCTGGAAGACTTCGTGGTTGCACACAACGCGGGAAGTGTGGCCTGGACGAATCGTCCGCAGGGTACGATGTTCCTAAGCTGAAGAAGGCTTGGTAATTGAATAGTGTGGTTCGCAGGCAATCTGTGTAAGAAAATGCACGGTCGTACTCGTTCTTGTGGAAGGAGCCAGCCCCAGTTCACCGTCGCTCTGCTCAATTTGTTGTTTTCGGTCGCCGTAACAAGGTAAGATGTCCCAGACCAGCTGCGGCTTGGTTGCAGATGGATCAAAGCCAGAACTCTTAGCCCGTTTGCTGGTGTAGTGAGCGGAGTTCGAGCTCCACTAGGACAGATGGCCATATATCAACACCGGAAGATGTGGAATTCATGCTACAAAAATACAGATGTGGATGCGGAGCGCAAGCTAACATGACTATTGGGCCCCGTATCGCGTCGAATATTGCATGCGCCAACATGGCGGCCTTGTTGCAGAGTGAGCAAATATTCATTAATCCTCCAGCAGGTGGTCCGATCCTCGGACGCTGTGGTCATGTAGCCAGGGTATCAACCTTCATGAAGGTAGATTCTGTTGTTACGCCCTTGTACGCGATTATCGCCTTCTTGTTAGAACAGAACACTCACACAAGCACAAGACGAAGCTTGTATCACCTTGTGATCAGGCTGCCGTGGGGTTGGACGCGAGTTCAGAAATGAACATCTCCGGATCACAGTGACGGCAAAAGGAAACATTCCTGCGTATGAAACCAAGTCCCACCCGATCCTAGCGAGACTGTTGTTGCAGAGGACGATTGACTGCAAGTTAATGCGCCGATCCAGTCGCCCACTGATGGGCCATTTCAGCGTGCGACCGGCAACGGCTGATCACGGTGATCGAGCTCGGATGTAATCGCAAGGAAGCATTCAACGATGTGTGCATGCAGTGACACCTTACTTGCAGACGTCTGTTGAATCTGCGCGTCGTAGCGAGGACTGTCGTGTTCGTCGGCTGGGCGTTCCTAGCAGCGGCAGGTTACGGCCAAAACAGTAACCTTGTCAGAAGCCTCGTGTTTGAGGACCATGGGAGAGACCCATCAAGTTGTGCAAGAGTGCAAGCCTTCTTGTTACGTTCCACGGTGTTTGCCGACGACCTAGCAATTTTGTTGGGCCCTGTTGATTGTGACGATCCCAGCCCTGGAGGCATTCAAAGCGGTGACATTTGCACAAGCACGAAGGACAACATCAAGGCGCCGACTGTCCGAGGGGAGTGTTGATCAAGACTGTCAGGAGAGACCTGATTGGTTGACTCGTTCCAACGTCGAACAGGCCCAATGCGCAAGTCGAAGCTAATCCTTACATCAAGGGTAAAGTCCAGCATGACCCACAGAACAATTCATGGTGTTTTGATATCACCCTAGGCGCAGTCTAGAACACGCATTGTGAGCATCAGCTCCTAGCTAGGATCGGCAACACGCACATAGAAGCTAGTGATCCACTTTTTTCTCTTACTGTTTCCACACCACCTGCTTCAGAGCATGTCGCTGTATCGGGAACGGAGGTAGGCGTATCTATGGCAAAGTTATATGTTCGATGTAAAGTGTCACGCATAATCTGGAGAACTTGAGCGGCTCCCAGATGATACATAATACCCAATATCTTTCAAAGTTGCGGAACTCAGGTCCCTCGCGCTAAGAAAAGAAACCTTCTTGACCAGCAAGTGTTGGAGACGACGAACCGACCACAAGGGATGGCGAACTGGAACTGCCTCCTGCTACTGGCTAGCACTGCCGCAAGCAGCCTTTCTTTTGCCAACAGTCGTCCACGATGCGACGCCACGTTCGGACCCACTCGTCTCGTGGCACGGTGAAGAATACGTCATGAGGGTTTCTTTCCCGCGTTGCAGACTGCCGGACGGAGACTTGTCAGAGATGCGCAGCGCTTGGCTCGAGAGTCAACGCACGCCTGCAGAAAGCGGATCCCTGGAAATTGAACGGCTGGATGCACTTCGCAATCTCGATTGGTTGAACCAACAAAATGCATCGCATCACCATGATAGTCATCTAGTGCATATCTGCAGGCGTATTGTGATGACCTTGTTTGTGTGATGTCTGGTTGCGCCCGCGTCGAGCTGGCAACCCACGGTAAGATGCAAATCAGAGTCTGCTGCGGTCTGCTACCGTTCGTAGAGATTTACAAATGAAATCGACCATAAAGCGTGCAGGGTTAAGAGCCGGCGCTTACAAGGACACGGTTTGTCTCGTGATGCAAAAGGTGGGACGACCGCATTACAATCTTCCATCAAAAGCGGCCGAGGCCGACTGCTGCAACCATGCCGACTACTGTAAGTGTGATACGTGGGATATGGTGAAGTACGGGGCGCAAGGCATCTCATTGGTGCATTACGAAGAATTTAAACGAGGGAAGGTCGAGGCTGGCATGCTGTCAGCATCTGTGGTCACCAAGTATGTGGCGCATGTTTGTGGCAGTTTTGGAGATTGACTGATGGGCCACAGGTCGTGTCTTACGCTCGACCTTTCGTACGATGAATGTGTGTGACCAAAGTGTTTATTGGAACGCGTCAGCCTAAAGGTAACCAGTACTGGGACGCTCTGCTGCGACTAGATGGACATTAGTGATGCAAATCAAGCGCAGTTATGATGGTCATCCATGCATGGCCACACTTGTGGTTACCACACCCCCTTCTGGCGGCAAGACACCAGCCCCCTGACATGGCCCGGTTCGTTTGAACCGCCAAAACCATCCTTGCGCCCGCGTTGGACCGCTGTCGATCATTTAGGCGGGATGCTATCAGGGTTCTCGGCGCTTCGGCTGCATCTGCTCAAGCCACGCCCCGGGGATTTCTCGTTATCGAAAACGGTATTGCTGTTTCGGGCCTGGTCACCGTGGGGTCGTTTAAGGACGCCTTGGTGGCCTTTTTTTTTTTCTCCCGCTGAGATTATTCTCAACCGTCATCGTCGCCGAGGCAGATAGTGGCAGGGTCGGTCAATAATAGCGGCAAGCTGCATCTTGAAGAATGGTCCACAAGCTGCTTTGTCACTGAGGCGCAGCCAGGCTTTCGTCGCAATCTACTGAATGCAGCGCACCACATCGCAACAATCGGAATCAATATACCTACCTTAGCGACGGTGTTCGACTGTTAATGTACAAATGGCTGCCTATAATTATCAGCTCCTCGCCAAGTACCGTATATCAGTTGCAGACCGAGGACTATCGAACATAGATCCACCAGCAAAGGGAGCTTGTCGACGATGTTTCGCGTCTGCCGTGTCTTGATTCAAGACGCGGCTGAAATTCTAGTTTCGTCTGCTTCGTGTGCATCCCCGAGCGAATATGGCCGGTGGCTCGGTGTCAGCAGCCTGCGTATGGTTTCAAGAGCTCGGTGATCCACAGCGATGGTGAAGTGGTTCTCTTATCCATCGCTGGCTAACTAAAACAGGCATACCAGGTTTGCCAGTCACATAAGGGGTGCCTGGGCGTCCGCAGTGACGGCACACGCTCCCATGTTGAAGGGTGGATCATCAAGGGGTGAAGCGGGTGCTCACGGCTGGGTGCTCAGACTGCCTTCAGGCGCCTGTAGGTGAGGCTGATGGCATGCGTATGCGCTGTGCCGGGTGAATGTGATGTGTTAATTGCTGCAATCTCCGCTAAGGTGCTGCCCGTTGGCTGTGTGACTTCAGCGGATGCAGATGTCGATGCTGCATGCATCCTAGAAGGACCCATGTCATGCTTCGCTGTCTCGTTGCAAGTGAGCACTGGCAGGGACGAGCTGGTTGCATGTCGATTTCTGGAAGGCGTTCGGCTGCAAGGTGGCCAATAGTGTTAGCGGAGCTGCGCCCACCCCGGATCACGCTTGGGTACCCATGGGCCAGCAGCTTGGTTTGTCGGCGGCACGCGCAACCAGGCAGGAGGTGCTGGGTTGCGGGCGTGGTGGAGAAATGCACTCCCTGACAGTGAGTAATGATTGGTCAAGCGCACGGGCCTTTCGTGAAAGAGACGTCGCAGCGCAGGGAGGCAACCTCGCTTCCCAGTCTTTTCCGATTCCGAAACTAGGTACTGCACCTGCTCCCACCAAAGTTTGACTTTTCATCGGCCCCCTGATTTGGCGACTGGTGATGGCGCCCAGCGACACGGCTTCCGCTGAAATATGCACCAACAATCTTGTCCCATCAGCAGCAACATCGTCTACATGCGATTGGCTTGGCCCAGCCGTCTCCGTCTCGCCCAGCGTTCTTCCACTAATTGTGCATCGTTGCTGGCGTGGCTAAAACATGACGCAGCCGACGCTGTAGTCGCCATGCACCATCCTTCCTTCGTTGAACATGAATCTTCAGGGCTAGCAGACCGCCTGGAGGACCCCCATGCACACGACACTCCACCTTGGCTCGGACCCAGCTGAGTCGCAACTGTAAGTTCATCCTTCCGGAGCCTAGTCGCACTACCGCACTGTACCGTCACCTTTGTGGGTGCGGTAGCTTCCCTTGCTTGCTGTCTCGATGAGCCGGTCAACCTTCGCTGCACGGTTGCTCCGTTGCGCCATGATACAATGGTACCCGCCCTCGTCGAGTGCCTTCCTTGTCCTATGATTTGGTCGTTTCCCACGTTACTTTTCGTCGCCTGCATCCCATGCTTTGGGTCATCGTTCCAGCCGTGCCACTCGGCCTAGTCGTCACAGCGCTCCCTCACCGAGCTATCTGTTGGTAGCTCCGTACGAAGTAGTCAAGAGGTTTCCGCTCCTTGTCTGCTTCCATTCCACTTTTAGTATTTCTTGAGTTTCCACTAGCCTAGTCCTGGCATTTCTTGTACAGACCATGACTTGTGCCGCGACGTTGTTCTTTCTCAATTTCCCCATATATCCTACCTAATTCATCCACACCTCTTGGCACTCCATATACCTTTGTAGTTCCCCCCATGTTGGGATGCTCAAGCCGGACAAGGGCAACTGCAATGTATACGACTGCTCGATAGCAAACCTACGCAACCCATCTCGACATACAACAACCTCATTTCTACGATTCCTGATATTGTGCTCACTAGCACATACGCACTCATCATGTCCGCCCATATGTACAACTCACAACTTCCACGACGGACGTCACGAAGCTCAGGCACTCAACCGTCTCGTTCTTCACGCATCGAAAAGCCAAAGAGCCATCATAACAGCCCAAGGACCATGGAGAGGAGAAAAACAACTACAGAGCCCAAGCTCTACGCAACACTAGACGACCACTACAAAATGATGTTTGGAATCGAGGACCCAGAAGAGGAGGTAGAAGAGCGTCCACAGCCGAGCAGGCCTGTAAGCTGGCACCCATCGTCAAACCAGTGGTTTGCACCACACTCGTCAGCATATGTAGCGTCTCCTTCGCAACAAGAATGGTCCTGGCACGCACCTTCTAGGAACTCTGGCCATGGGTCTGATTTCTACTCTCTGTCTACACGAAACTCCATGTATGACTCGAACACGAACTACCAGACATATCCAGCCGGATACGGGATGCACAGAGGATCGGACGAGTCCGACTACAGCTGGCAAGGGGTTCCCCATCAGCCACAGTCCTACGCTCACTCCGCTCTCAACACTCCCACTACTGAGCCCCTACCTTGGTACCTACAACAGTGGGCTCAGAAGAACCAATCTTTCATGGACTCGCAAAATGGATCCGCAGAATTCTTGCCCATCCAGCACCCCTCAGATCATGACGACCAGATGGATGTAGAAGACGATGGCAAAGAGCTAGTGGGCATGGGCCTGTACGATGCCCCTGACCCAACGTCATCGTGGGGAGGCCTTGTAGAGGCCACAGGCAAAGGCCTAAAGCTCGAGGAGACCTGGCAGCCACCTGAAGCTGAGGAAGATGATGACGAGGATGACGCAAGCTCAGAGGGCAGCATCGAGGAACCTTCCCCACCACTGCCGGCAACCAACCCGCAGAGCCAGCAACTGCAGCTGCCAGTTCATGTCAAAGCACAAACTCCTGGCAGCATGGAAGGCCAAAGCTTCTTTTTTGACGATGATGAGACAGTGTCGAAAGAGTGGTGGTTCCAGCAGCTGAAGCAGCCCAACATGCCAGGACAGGACGTTGGACTTGGGTACGGCTGGCTTCGTTGAACACCACCTGTACTAACAGTTTTGAGTGGTTTCTAGATGTACAACAGGGCGTTTGAGCGATTCAATTCGGGACATAGAACCTTTTACAGATACCCCTTGCCTTCACGGCACCACATCGCTCGATAAGAGGTCAGATGAGTTGTACATTGTATACAACATAACACACAATGAGAAGCACAAGTCAAACTCTATCTTACCGTCTTTTGACTCCAAATCGCCGTGAAGACATGATCAACATCAGCTCCACAATCCCCTTCAACAGTTTTTTGTACCTCGCGTTCGCAAAGTCAAAGCTAATCTCACATCGGCGTCATCTCCCCGTTCTCCACTCAGATCCCAACCGTGGCAAGCATCCGGGACGCTCACGGACATATCCCCGCCGCAGGGCCACTGCAACGCCAGAAGGAATCACAGCAGTACGAGCACGCCAAAACCAACCATCAACACGACAAGCTACGACCTTTGACTTCTGCCGCATGCGTCTCATCAACTCAAAAGCGACCGATGCACCGCCGTGGAAACGCTGCTTGCGAAATGCCGTTTAAGTTCGTGTATGTCACTGCAGGCGATCTCGGGCTCCGCCGTACCCGCCTCTGATTCATCATCCACAATAGCACCTGCGCGCAGCAGCGAGTTAGTGCAAGTTCAAAGTGAAACCTTGTGCGCCTTGCACCGAGGCACACCAGCATCACGCGTCAGCAGACATCCGTGCCACGGTCCTCGCACGGCGACTATGGTAGCCCGCTTCCCTAGCGCAGCATCGACCGAAATAAAATTTGGGAGCCACACACTAAAAGGAAAAAAAGGTTCCAGAAACCCCGTGTGCCGGGACGCCTCATTTGCGCTGGGGCGAGAGTCGAAGCAGAAGCCCTGTCACGGTTTTGTGAATGTCTCCAAGCTGTGCTATCGATAAGAAAGTGTGCTCGGTAGATTTTTTGACCAGACGCGAGCTCACGTGCACGACTATCGCAGTGAACGAAAACCGCGTTAGCCTGCGACCATCGCCCCAGCCAATCCCAGTAGGGATACGACTATTGCACGCCCTGAAGCAAGTGAGATAAACCGTTGCGAGCTGGCTCAGCTGTTATGGAGACGTACACGCATTTCGTTGTTACGCCGTGGCGCAATAGTCAAGAGCTGATTCGGCTTCGGCGAGACCTGTATAGACTCAACGATGACAACGTTGATAGAAGACAGGGTGCGGTGAACAAGGTTAGTAGGGGATGGTGTTAGACGATAGACAGTGAGTACGGAGGGCTGATGAGAGGTAGGTTTTGGCGTGGCGGGCGAGGAAAGAGAGTCTACCATTGCTGCTAGAATCGACAGCAGATATCGTCGACGTGATACTCCAAGATGAGAGCCGTGGGTTGAAGCACAACACGTGCAGGTTGCTCTACGCAACTGTTATATCGAGGTAGGATATGATTGTTGCCCTTTGTCCCATACTATATCACCGTTGTTAATATCATCTTCCCACATCCTGTCAATCTCGTTCCAACGTTCGTTTAATACCGACTGCGTCAACCTTGAAACTCTCATCAATCCATCTGGTTCTGCTCGGCCTCCCATCGTATAAAGGACGTATTTTCCTCGTTCTCCAGTCAGTCAGACAAATACTAGTCTTCATTCAAAAGCCAGATCAATCACCTTCCACGCTCTCTCCTGACACCCACGCAGATTCATAACCGGCTACCTCGACACCCAAATCGACCTAGCCCGTGACCGCCCCTCTTGGTTCGCACCGGGCAAATTTCTCCAACCACCCTCTTCCCTCCTCGAAGTGCGCCACTGCATCGTCCACCGGCACATGCCCTCGCTGGCCGAGCTCAAGCGTGCTGTTCAAACAGCTCTTGATTGGCTATGGGAGTGGTACTGGTCGCACCTCGAAGCCGTGTTTGCCCTCCCATCTGCCAACAATGCTGATGATGGGGAGACGGGGGTGGAGAGCGGCGTGACGGACAAACTGCAGACGATTTTGAAGACGTATGTCAAAGGGAGGAAACAGGAGATCAAGACAAAGAGAAGGGGGGATCTGTGTACGGCGGCTAGCACCGCGCTATCAACATACACCCTCCGCTTCAGTCCGTCGGCCACCACACTGCCTTCAGCAACAACGCAAGATGCACTTCTCCGCCTCCTCGTCTCAGAAACCCAGATCCTGCCTGCAGATAAGAAGATTGGGTCCAGCATGTCCGGCGCCTTCCTGATATGGACACCTCTGCTTCTCTCCTTGTCCACCACAAACGCCACATTCTCCCCCGGCCTCCTCAACTCTATCCTCTCGGAGATGAACGATGCCGATAGAAGGATTGAGGAGAGGGAGGGCATGTGTGAGTGGGCGGCTCACATTCTCACTTCGGCAGAGTGGCGGGATGCGAGAGGGAGTAAGGAACGGGCGATGAGGGAGAAGGTAATGGGGGAGTGTTTGACGGAGTTGGGGGTGTGGAATTTGAGGCTTGCAGAGACGGTGGTGGGGAGTTTGGGTGAGGGGGAGGGAGAGTTGTGGAGGGCGATTTTGGATGCGAGTCGGAATGAGGGGGGTGGCGAGGGGATGGTGATTGATGGAGCTGAAGAGACGCAAGTGGCAGATGAGGATATGGAGGTAGAGGGGGGGGTAGAGGGGGAGGTTGAGAAGGTTGTTGAGGCGGTGCCGGTGGAGATTGAAAAGCCGATACTTGCTCTTGAGCCCAGTGAGGCCGAGGAGAAGATTAAGGGGCCGCAGAAGGTGGTTGGTTTGTGGAAGCCGAAGCCTATTGGCTGGTTGTCTGAAGGATGGGATGAGGACGCTTGAAGGTCAAGCTCTACAGTAGCCAAACAAGCCGGGTACGAACGCGTTCGACTGAAATATGGGAGGCCTTCAAGCCAAATCTGAAGGCTATCCGCAATCAGATAAAGTGGTAGAAGATTACAAAAACCTCTGCAAATATTGTAGAGCATTTGCATTCATGCTGAGGCCCTCTAGCATATGATGACTGAATTTAGAAAGGTCTTGGTCCTTGACAAATATCAACACCCCAAATCGAGCGCTTCCAAATAAACCGCTTTACCCCAAATAGACCCAGATATTGTATACCTTGATTGCACCGCCCAGACCGAACGCGCTATGCAAGTGGACGAACGTGGAAATGTTATACAGTGTATAGTTCGATTACAGGCTTAGATCTTTGCCTCCACGTGGGGGGAGACTCCTAACCGGTCTTCGACCTTGCGCATGATCTTGATTGTTTGTTCGGCGAGCGTAAGAGTGAGGATCTGGAGTCTGTTAGTATATGTGCTTATATGTTTTGATTGTAAACTCACTGTGTGAGGTAAGATCCTGGCCAAATGCGCGAAGTAGCCTTTGTACATAGCCATGATACCCTCTGTCTTGACTGTTCGGTACAGACAATCAAATGCAGAGCTGTACAGATTACCAGTCTGGTTATACATGCGCGACATGATGGTGTCCGGAGGATGCATGACGCAGCATACGACAAAGCCACTGGCTGTACTGCTGGCAATGTGCAAGGGCATGCCCTCTTCCATGCCAAGGTGCTTCACCAGCCGCCTCTTTGCAAAATAGTATGTTGGAAGCTGCACCGAGCTACCAAAACCTGTGCGCACCATCGCTGGCCCTACACCACGGTAGAGACCTTTTATCCCTTCGCTCGTGTAGATTTTGCGCATACCGTCGACGGCGCCTGTGTAGTTGTGCTGTGTTCCCACGGGCAGGAATGGCGAGTACGATTGCAAGCGTGTCTTGACGAGGAAGAAGGGCGAGCCAGCTGCAGCTCCGAGGATACCTGATGCAGCGCCGGAGAAGATATTGACGCCGAATGATTGTACTGTAGGATCGTGGTAAATCGCCTTCGTAACACCTGCTCGCAGAGGCTCGTAGAAACCTAATCGACAGCCATTGAGGGTCATCTGGTAGACATAGGCGCAGTTAATTCCTCGCAAAAGACCTCTGGGCCCTTCGTTCGAAAGGATGACTTTAACGCCATGGAATACGCCCTTGTACATCCGTGGCGCTGCCTTCTTCGACTGCAGCTCTCCTTGTAGTTGTAATCTAGACACTCATCAACATCGTCCTCCGCACGAAGACGGTGCATGTATGCGCACCTGATCTTGACCGTCTCGAATCCGTGGGTAACCGTTACCGCACCGCATGCTGCGATTCCGCCGGCAATGAACGACCTGGACGTGTCAACTTTCGCACGATACCGTCTGTGCTACCAGCGACTCATACCCCAGCGTTGTTGACATTTTGGCCCCTTTTGCGACAGCTCTTCAATATTCCCGGTTCCGGATTGGCCGTGCTCAAAGCTCCCTTTCACTCTGTGACGTATGGAAGTCCTTCCAGAGACCGTGAAGGTATTCAGAAACGAAAGAGAGTGGGGTGAGATAGTGATGGTGGCTGACGTTAGTCACTCTGAAGATTATCGTTGCGAGTGGTAAGCTCAGCATGAATAATCTGTAGATTTCCTATGGCCGAGGTCGGAGGAGTGATGCAACGCGCCAAGCTCCAGGGTCCACCAAGATGATCTTCGCTCTCCCGCGGCTTAACATTTCGATACTGTACGCGTTTGCTTGTGGGCACGCGGCGCGACGTGAATCACGTCTTGAGGAATATAATGCTGTAGAGCTTCTTTTAGGTCGCACATATAGCGCCTACCACTACGCATCATGGTGACTGGATCAGCGACGCCGGGCGCACCTCCCCCGCCTGCAGGGCCACCGACACAGAAAGTGGGCGACGTAATATCGAGCTTCCGGCCAGCAAGAGTGAGCTTCGATGCATGTCGCATCTGAGTCGCACTATACTAACAGGTCATCCAGCGCTTCAAGCCCGGCAGCTCAAGCACATCCATCACCTCTCTCGACTTTGATGATACAGGCGAGCTTGCCATTGTAGCACGCGATGACGACACCCTCCAGATCTACAACTGCAAAGAGGGCAAGCACGCCAAAGAGCTCAAGTCGCAGAAGTATGGCGTACACCTGGCGCGCTTCTCACATCATGCGCAGAGCATCATCTATGCCAGTACCAAGGTCGATGACACACTGCGCTTCCTGTCCACACACGACAACTCATACATCCGCTACTTCAAGGGCCACGAAGACACAGTGACTTCCATATCACTGTGTCCGTCGTCTGACACATTCATCTCCTGCTCAGCAGACAATACAGTCCGTCTCTGGAACCTACAGTCACCGAACCACGTTGGTCGACTGAATCTCCACAAACCTTACCTCGCTACCTACGACCCCTCTGCGACAGTCATCGCAATTGCCTCGGCAGCTACCCAGTCCATACTGCTCTACGATGTGCGCAACTACGACAAGCCACCCTTTGCAAGCTTCGACCTGCTCGAGCTCGAGCAACGATTCCTCGGCGGACAGAAGGGCGAGTGGACCAAGATCGAGTTTACCAACGACGGCAAGAGCTTGATCATCGCAACAAATGGCAGCGGCCACTTCGTCCTCGACGCTTTCTCTGGCGACATCACACACTTTTGCTACCGCAAAGGTGGATCCTCAGGGCGGCTTACACCCGGCGCGTCGAGTCCAGGCCACAACTCTCACAAGTCGAATGGCAACACTCCTGCTGTTAGTCAGGGAGATATATGTATCACACCAGACGGTCAGTACCTGGTTGGTGGCAGTGGCGAGGATGGTCTTCTCGTGTGGGACATCTCGAAACCACCGGCGCCGAACAATGTACTGGAGCCCATTGAGAAGCTGCCTGGACATGGACGAGCGGCTGTTGTAGGCTACAACCCCAGGACGAACCTGTTGGCCAGTGCGGACCGCGATCTGTACTTGTGGCAGCCAGATCCGGACCTGATGATCTGAGACGATACCGATTGCAAACACATCGATCAGAAGTAACCATAGGATATACCGCAACTCTCTGCACAGCACATGAGCTGTACGGAAGGACGTCCAGGGGAGGAGGTAGTCAGATAATCAAGTGACTCGGTATACTTGATGATGCCACCCCACAAGACGAGAACATTTCTAGAAAAGTGCATTTGATTGCACAAATAGGCCATGAAGAGTGACAGAAGCTTTTCACTACCGGGCGTTGACACCGCAACAGAGCAATGCAGTGCATGCCATATACCCAATAAAACCAATCCTGTCATATACAACGTCTTCTCACCTCCCTCTTCAACGTTCCTGCACATGAAGAGCTAGCTAACTCGCTCACACCACAGGCAAACTCTAGACCACCTCCCATCACAACCCCACAGCCTTCAGTCACGAATCGGCCTGTCGCCATCGGCGACCCGTATGTCGCAAACCGGATTATCGCACGTTGGCGCGCTCAGCCGCGATGTCGACATCGGTTGGTCGGGCTGCAGCGTCGTTTCGTTCTGCAGTGTTGCTCCACCATATTGCTTTTTCGTGCGAAAAACCACCTGCTCACGTTGTCACATGCATGGTGGCGCTGAGCCTCACGGTGACCTATTTCAGAGAGGCTATTGGAGACGCTGCGTGTCAGATGCGAAGTGCAGAGCAGAGTGCAGGTCAGAGGTTTTGGGTGCAATGGTTGGTTGATGCTTGGTCGTTCGCAACGCGCCGTACTCCGTCTGTTCAAGTCTGCATCGAAATGCAAGGTTAGACATCGTTTGTGTGATCGCTGTGAGTATCTCCAGAGGTATTGATGCACCAGCAACGGTGACTTCACGAGCATGACAGTCGTACGTACCATGTACGAAGTGGCTTAATGCTCAGATGTCATCGTTGGTCAAGAAGACTCGCGATGTCCTGATCGGCGCAACTGGCAGGAGCGAACAAGGATCTGCGGAAAGCTACTTCCAAGCCTCACTTTGCGCCACCTTCACTCTCAATGCGCTGGAGACATTCTCCGCGCAGTCGTTTCATATCGCCACATGCGCGATTTGAGTTGCTTGACAGGAACAGGGTACAGTGATCCTTCGCCGCCGAGACTTCAGCAGCCTCATCAAACCTCCTTGAAAGTAACAGATCATCTTGGGCAAGCCCATGCAAGTGGAGGGCGTCCAGACGCGATGGCGGACAATCACTGAGCACGTTGTCCAATGGTATTGGACAGAGAGCAAAAGGGAGCTGACAATGCATGGTTCTCCGCATTTTGTGCCCAAAGCGTCGGGTCAGATGAACCGCCTCCTCAAGAGAACACCGCTTCCTCGCTGAGAGCAATTGCTAGCTTTCACAACTGAAATACCTCCATGACACCACAGCATCGCGGGCAACGCTAGATTATGCGACCTAGGCACTTTCTCCGCTCTAGACGTGGCACGCACACCTCGACACCGCGACATCTGGTCTCGTGATCCCTCCAGGAATTCCAACGGGGCCATACAGGACAGCTGAACACACTCCCTACACCGGTGCACTCCAAGGAACATACTTCACCGCTACACTAGCCTTGGCATAATCTTTGAGTGCATTCGGCAGTGACATTTCGTACCACGCCTGCACTTACCAGTGATTGAACCTCCTCCAGCAAGCTACGCGAGCATGCCGAATTGTTTGCCCAGCCATATTTCCCATTCAAGACGACACACAAAGTTGGGCAACGGAGGATGACACACACCGAACCTTTACGCGGTCCTGGAACTGAACGCCTTCAGTCACCAATCCCTATGCTAGATCTAGCACAGCCAACAATTCCTTTCGAAAGACCGCCGCTTCCTGAAATGGGGCTCATCTTCCTGCCAAGACCGTCCCTACCAGATTCAAGGAAGCGTGGCAGAGCAGCTGCGAACATTGATGGCGAACATTCATGTACGCAAAAGAAGAAGCGTAGACTCAGGCTGTTCCTAATCACTTCTCGCCTGTCACCTCAGTTCTCCCACCCAGCAACCAACATCGTCGACAGAGGGAGCTCCAAGATTGCTGTCTGGGCAAAGCAAAAAGCCCTCGGACGGAATATTCTTCGTAAAGCCGCCATCCTGAACCGCATCCGCCGTCGTGCCGTCTCAGCACGGGAAGCAGTCTCACGTGGACGCCTACTCGTCGAGCAAGAGAAGGAACAGCATCAACTTGAGATGGCACGTCTGACCTTCCACTACGGCAGTATTGACACCTACACTCGGCCTGTCCACTCGCAGACACAATCAGTGCCATCCTCCGCGGCGGTTCGAAACGGGTGTCACTACCTAGTCTCCGGCTCTCTCACCGGCCCACCGTCTGGCTCACCGACCACCTCCAGAAGCCCTTCTCCCATCTTGATCTCTCCACCCCTGAATGGGCCTGGACACGATGCTTCATCGGAGTACAGGAGCCCAAACGCAGCATACGCGCTCTCACCACCGCGCGCTCAGTCCTCTACACGCACCTACGAACCACACCTACCCTCTCCTCTCGGCCTCTCCAATTACGACGCCTTTGACGTCGAGGACCTAGGCGCCAAAGACAATACACATACCGACCTGTACTCGCATTTGGATGACGATGACGAGGAAGATCGGTACTCCTATCTCTGGGACGAGTTTGAAGATGAGAGACACGGCAGTCCTTTCTCGCCGTCAGTCGCCACGAATGACTCCCGTACCACTGCGAAAACTGGCGCGAGTCAGGTGCTAAAGACGCCACCACAAGTGGCATACGATGACTTTGATATAGCAGAGTCACTGCTTAGTGGATTTGAAGAGGGCGATGAAAGCGTGAATTCGGTGTGGCCGAGTCCGTTTCTTGGCGCTGAAGCGAAAGCAACGACGAAAGGGAGTCGTGGTGCTGCGAGTCCGAATTTCCATGCGTTCGATAAGGGACCATTGGCTGTTCAGTACCCTGGTGCACCTGTCCCTTATTCAGAACAGACGCCTGTGACGACATCACCGGCTGTGTCACCGAACTTGGTGCCCGCATCGATGTCGCCTAACTTCCTGCCAGCCGACTCAACAGGGTGGCCAGAGTCCGTCAGGTGGGAAGAACGTGAGTAGATAGCTTCATGTAGGCAAACAAAGCTCCTGCTATAACACAAGCGACGTCCACAACCACAATCGTGGATCTACAGCGCTTGTACAGGGATATCGCAATTAAATGGTATCGTTCCATTCTCATCAAATACTCGTCCATCCCATAAAATACACTCACCAACGCCTTTTCCTCCAAATCCACCCATCATGCTCCTCCTTACACTTACCGTAGCAACTCGGTCTTACTACGTAAACCCAACACCATTAAGTATTTTGCCTCTGCACCATCGTCTCAAATACAAGCGACCAACGCCCCGCCATCGTGAGAAGACGGAGTCAGAGGAGGGCCTGGAGGCTCTGTCAAACGTTAGCACCATGGATCCTGAATCGAACATAGAAAACACTCACTAGGTGACGAAAGAGGAGGAGTGTACAGGTCTGAGTTCTCGTCAGGCCTGGCCTTGGGTGAAGGAGGCGGAGGCGGAGGTGGAGCATCTCCACGACCGAAATCGTTACGAGGAGGAGGAGGATGATGAGGAGGAGAGTGTGGCAAAAAATTGGTTTTACCATCACATTCCTCGGGCTTGGCCTTGGAAAAGGGCGGTGGAGGTGGAGGGGGCGTGTCTCCGCGTCCAAGCCGCTGCACATCGACAGCCTGATCACCCAACACGGGCACGGGAGGGAAGGGGGGATCATGACGCAGTGGGTTTTCACCCTCGTAACACTTGTCAGGCTTAGACTTGGGAGATGGAGGTGGAGGTGGAGGTGGGGGAGAGTCGCCGCGATCAAGCTTGAGGCAGATAACCTTCAGCAATAAGCCGATAGCCTTAACGAGCTCGTCGAGCTTTGCCTTTAGAGATATAGGCAGGACAGGTGGTGGAGAGTCGCCTGCAAGCTTCACTCCGATGACCTTGACGAGCGTGTCCACAGCCTCGAGAAGCTCAGTGGGCTTGTTCTTGGGAGAGGGAGGTGGAGGAGGCTTCAGACTCAATGTTAGCGCTGGAGGCATTCAGATCAATTCAATGACAACTTACAGGTGGTGGTGACGAACCACCTAGAGCCTCGCCCGTAGGGCTGTTGGGCGGTGGCCTGGGCTTTGAGCAACTTGTTAGCATTGGGCTGGAGGTATTCGCGGCATTGAACTTACAGGCGATGGTGGGTCGTCCCTGGCGAGCTGGTTTGTTGGAATGTGTACTGAAGTGGACATGTTGAAAAGGAACCTATACCGTTGTAGTCTATGTCTAAGGCTGAAATGAAGCGTGTAGGTATTTTTGATCCTTCCAAGAGATGCCGTCGGATACTTTGCGGGAAATTGTTGCTGTTGGTGTATAACTTATACCGGCGTTAAACCTGCTGCATATATACGTACTGCACTTCAATGTCAGCAAAGCTTGCAAGCCGTGAAGATCGAGGAGCGTTCGTTGCATTCAACAAAGATGTGAGGATACTTCTTCTGTTGTTTGCTGCCGGTAAGGAGCAATCGCTGTTGTTGGGGCGCAAGGCGAGAAAGCTTCGGCAAGCATCGGTGGGAGTGTGATTAGCAAACGATCGCAATTGACCAATGACCCCGGAAGCACACAGTGTGTGATTGTCCGCTGATAAAGTCTGCAGTACACTCGCGTTAATCAAGGTCACTAACGAGGCGGTCAGGTCGATGAGACCGTGTGAAGTAGTGCGCAGCATATTGCACAAGACTGTTGCGGTAACAGAGGGATGCCAATCGTGAGGCGGTGAGACATAGCAAGGTTGATGTGGAGAGTGATCATGATATATTGTCAAGGGCCTCCAACTGGGAGGCTCGGTATTAGGTATGGTTATGTTATTACAGAGTTGTTCAGACGTCAGGTCGGAACTCATTGAGTTAAAGATATAGATGAGAACCCGGAGTGAAGCCATTCGTGGTCATCGAGAAGGGGTATATCCAGATACTTCCACGACCGAAATGCCCAAAAAAGGCCAAACAACGAAGTCGTAAGTATCGAGGCGCATACGAAAGCGCAACGAAGGATAGATATAACAGAAAGAAGGCTGCAAAATGCTGAGAACGGAGGCGGACTAGCCGGGTATCAGAATGAAAGTAGTCCAAAAAGAATGCTCATAACGACGCAGCGAACCAGAACGCTTACGTTACAACAAAGGAAATACTTAATGGGAACAATAAAGGAAATACTGATCTCTGTGAGCTTGGACTTCGCTCACATCATCATAAGTCTTGTTCGGCGCTTCTGCACATTTCGCGGGCGGTAGTCGCCAGGCCCAAGATAGTTCTGGCGTGGCGCTGCGGCTCGTTGGCCATGTCGTTCGCAAAGCTTTTGTCCGCCAACCTCGTAGTAGTCGGCGCTCAGTGGGATCCTACATGTAGAACATATGAAGCATCCGGGATGAAACTTCTCGCGTGAATCTGTCTCCAGATATTGTCCTTCGATACCGCGATTGCAGGAATTGCAAAGGGATCCATTGAGCTCGTGGTAGTGGTGCTCGCAGTATGGCGCTTTTTCGAAGACGTAAAATTCCGCGGTAGGGAAGCCGTCGCCGCATGTTCGGCAAACGAAACAAGACCTGTGGTAGCGTCCGGTGAGGCGACCCGAAGAATCTTTGACAGACTTGCCGAGGATGGGCTCGGAACAACCGCGACAATTGCCTTTACTTGCGGGCGCCGGCCTGCGTACCTCTGCTTGTCGTGGTCCAGATTCTGGGCTGCGTCTTCGAGGACTCTGAGCAAGGTTCAAGGCAGGATCTTGTGGCGCGGACTGATCTCTCGGGCGTCCCTCGAATGACCCACCTAGCTGAATGGCAGGATCCATTGGGGACTCTGGTGCACTAGGGCTTGGAAACCCTGGTGACAAGATTTGTGGAATTGGTTCAGATAGGTTCGGACGTGTGTAGCTTGCAGGCGCTCGTCGGCCTTGCGTTTGAGAAGGAGGGGGCCTTGATTCGGCGTAAGAAACGGGACTTGCGATTCTCTGAAAGCTCTCCTCTGCAAGATAGTCCGAACGGCTGATCTTGGAGACATTGCGCGAATGTCCGGCCTCAGAGCTGGGCGGACTTGATCGAGAGCTTGCAACGCTTTGTGTGGTATAGCTGGCGTACGAGTCATCCGATAAACCTGAGTCAGACGGTGTGTGAAGGGCACCAGATGGTGTATCGATACTGTAGTTGGTTGTGACTGGCGGTGGTGGTTGCAATGACTGCGGAGGTCCAGGGTCCCTGCGTGAGTCTGCCTCCGATGCTGTCTGACTAGGGTTGCGTGAGGGAAACATGTTGTTGGATCGAGGGGCGAAGTCTGAGGTTTTGTACTCAGCGATGTTTGCTGGAGGCAGGTCTTTCTCGGAAGGTCTCCTTGGTCGCGGTGGTGGCCCTTTCCTTTCCTGGCTTTCCTTGTGGAGCGGGTATGTCTTCGACCTATCGTCTTGACTTAACTGCACCGGACGTTTAGCTTCATTCTGCAAACGCCCGAGGAAAGCGTCGATGCCTTCACTCTCTACAGCTGCAGCTGGTAGTGGAGGTGGAGGCATCGTTGCAGTCGGTCCCGATTTTGTTCGGCTGGTTAGTCCGGCGCTGCGGTTCGAGTACGCAGAAGCTCGGGATGTGCTTGACGCCAGCGATGTCCGTGATTTGGATCCACTACCAATACTCCGCAGGCTCCCCTGTGTCTCTGTTCTACGGTGCCCAAACGATGGTTCCTGCGAAGGCGATCTGGGCGCACTGGCTGTGCTTGGTCGTCGGCTGTCGAAGGGACCAGGCGCAATGTTGTCCATACGTTTTAAGACGTTCTCTCCACCATTTGTACGGGGGCTAAGGGGCGCAAAGAGGGGACTAGGTTCGGCGTATCGCTGATTGTATGTGGCATCGAGCCTATCACGGTCCTGTGGTCGTGCGCTTCGAGGCGTAGCTACTCGATTGGTGGGGAATCGAGGAAACGATGAGTCCATGTTGGAAGGGAAATCTGGCGAGGGCTGCGAAATAGAGGGCGGTACTGGGCTTGTTGCACTTCGATTCAGGGCGTAGGGTGACCTGGGAAGCGCAGAAGGCAGCGGAGAACGGCTTCTTGGATCGCTGTAATTGCTGCTCATCGGTGATGGCTCAATGGGCCGAAATGGTTTATCTAGCTTACTGAGCGGTTGTTCACAGGGAGTGTTAGAGGATGCAATGATGTCTTACTGGCTGCTTGTGAGTCTATCCTGGGCGGTGCCGGCATACGACTCGAGGAAGGTGCTTGACCCTCATACCGGGTGCTGAAGGATGGACCTCCAAAGGATGTAGCGCGTTCGAGCTTTGGCGACGTCGGTTCTGGGGCCGGCGCTTGCGGTTGGGCGGGTGAGGCTGTAGCTGGGCCTGAAGGTAGTCAGATATGTGAGCCTGAGGTAGATCAACCCCATATCTCTCCTACTTACTTGCTGTTGGGAGAGGAGCTTTGGCACAGACATGATCGGCCAGTTGTAAGATATCGATGTCAATCCCACATGATGAACATTTGATCATCGGCAATCCGCTCATTCGATCCATGTCGTGTGCGCTTAGTAGGCCTGGAAGGCCAGTACGATGGACGGTAGGCTGTGCTCTAGTGGGCGCAGCTGTTGTCCTTCACTTTCGACAATGTGATTGTTGGCGATGTTTCCACTGTGTTGACATGGGATGGAGCGTGAGATCCAAACGACAGAATCTCAAAGGCGCATGCGACCGCCGAGAAAATATCCCTGACTACCTCCAGGCTGTTTGATCTTCGAACACGACGGGTCCTGCTAAATCAGGAGAAGCGATGCGGAAATGGTGCTGGTTTAGCTCTGATCTGAGGACGGCAGCGGAGAAATGGTTAGCGTAGCACCAGTACCAGCCCGTTTGAGATTGAACAGCCCCACCAGCGACACTCGTAATGTTGGATGGTGTTCTGTTAAGGTGGTCTTGGGCAGGGGACTGATAATGAGGATGGAGCGAGGCTCGGACAAGCCGACCACACAAAGACGGCGACGCACAATAAGGCTGGACGAGCAATCAAAGACAGAAGCCCCGAGGACCAAAGACACGCGCGCACTTCGAGACCTTTCTGATGTCCTGCACGTAACCCGCGCGGTCCCTGAATCGTGGCGTTCCTCGACCTGCTGGGCAGCGCCATTGATTCGACGGACTAGCTTTAGGCGCGCACGGAGCGGCAGCTTGCAGAGTCAAGTGGTCCCTGAACGTGGAGCCAGTCGCAACACAGAAGCTATCAAATGCGTGATGAAACGAATCTCCGTCGAAATGTCTGGACGATGTCGCAAGTGCCCATGACGAAATTCTTTCGATTATGTGCAACCATCACACGAGGCTGCACTCGCGTGGCACCTGAGAACGTCGGATGGAGCGGTAAGGCCAGGTGGTACAGTACAGAGCCGAGTTGAGGCTTTGTTCGCCAGGTGTCCATGCGCAGGAGAACCATTCGACCCGGACATTAAGCCACCTGCTTGATTGGATCCTTCGTGCGCAGTTGTTGGGCACATGGCTTATTGGTGTGGACGTTCTGCTGATACAGCAAGAGTTTCTTGACAAACGTTCTTCCCCAATCGCTTGGTTGCTGAGACGACAACCTTGGATTCATGATGTTTCCTGCAATCCTCGAGTTTCGAACAGTTTGAAGTATGCCACACGGCTCTGGTCTCATCGTTTCGGAAACAACATCCGTCGCACGGACCGGTCGGTAAGCTTGAGTACTGATATGGAGATGGCCAGGAGCGTGTTGCTACATATAGCCGTGGGGACAGCGGACATTGGCCTCACAGAATACCTCCTCGCCCTGCAAAGGACTCTTCGACCACAGGATTGCTCACAGGCTGCGCTCGAAGCTTGTACACTGTCTTGTTACCTGCGGCTCGGCACGGCGTCGAACAGGCGACCATCAAGAATGGTTCTAGCCTTGCGCTGGTACGAATGGGGTGTCGTGTGCTTTGGTGGTGATGCTGAACGAGTCATCATCAAGATTTGCGGCAGAAGTTGGACCGTCCTGGCTCATCGCGAAAACATCCAGTAGAACGTAGAGATAGGAACGATCACTTCATATGCCTTGAGCCGTCGAGCGTTGATCTCGAACTGGTGGAGCGATGTGCACTGCGGTCCACTCGGCCACGCCCACCGCTCCTTTCTCGCGTCTAGTGCAAGTATACGCGGGGTACGATGGAAGAATTCGGACATCCAAAGAGTGGTAAACATAACCCTAACCACCACGCCCCACTGTCATGTCAGTGTCTTGACAGCTGTCAGTTCAGCGTAACTCGTCTTCCGTCCTCTGGCGTGTTGTCGTGTCCTCGCCGAGGTATGCTGCGTGCTCACCATCCCAAGTGCGGTTCGGTTTGCTGCACCGTGAAATTGAGAGTGATATCGGGCGCGGCGCGGAGCAGACAGACGGAGAAACTCACGATACCATTGGCCTTCTAGGAACTGTCACGGGCTACGGCGGCATGAATTGGCTCAAAAAGTGGAACGCACGTCGAAGAAGCGGTGGGCGTCGTCGCTGCCCGGCAGCATGCGGGTGAATTAGCTTGTTGTTATCGATAAGAGGCAGGTACGAGGGGAGGACGTATATAGAAGGTACGTCCCACACCTCAACATTACCACTCCACCGCAAAGTAAACAATCGATCGGCTACACCATCTCACAAACAACACAAAGCTCTCTCTCCAAATCCACCAACAAGTCACTCGGGCCATAGCCCAGTCGCCAAAACGTTTTCAAATCTTCTTTCCTCGTAAGTTTTCCCCACCATTCCGTATGAAGGCAGCCATGTCTCGCCGCCGTAGTCCTTTCATACTTTATTGAGCTATAAGTGGCTTGCAAAGTAGCCTTGAGTACCTCCCATGATTTCGAGGACCGCGAGCTTGCATCAGGCTACTTCTGCTGGTTGAAAGGATGTCAATAACAAAGCACAGCGTCCACAACCCATTCGCCGGCCGACGCACTTCTCCTTCTGGGGCAGCGTCGGATCTAGACTTCCGCAGATAAGTTCGTTGAGCCAACAAGCCAGTAAGAACACCTCAAGCGAACGATATGGCACCTCACGCCGAAGAAAGCGTCGGCCATGCGGATGGGTTTAACGTGCAGATGGCACCTACTAAGGATCTCTTCGTCGTCAACTCTCCAAATGTTGAATACACCGATGACACTATCAAGACTAAGTACACTTACCGTACCACCGACGTTACTCAGAATGCGGACGGTAAGTACGTTGCCGTACCCAAGGAGACTCTCTACGACTTCAAGGTCGACCGCAATGTCCCCAAGGTCGGTGTGATGCTCGTGGGTCTTGGTGGTAACAATGGAACTACTGTTACCGCTGGTATCATCGCCAACAAGCGCAACCTGGTGTGGGAGACGAAGGAGGGCAAGCGCGCCGCCAACTACTATGGCTCGGTCATCATGAGCTCCACGACCAAGCTCGGCGTCGACAGCAAGACCGGCAAGGACCTCCACATCCCATTCCATGATCTCCTGCCGATGGTTCACCCCAACGATCTCGTCATTGGTGGTTGGGACATCAGCGGCATGAACCTGGCTGATGCTATGGACCGTGCCAAGGTTCTTTCGCCTTCGCTGAAGATGCTGGTTCGCAAGGAGATGGCCGTCATGAAGCCGCTACGTAGTATCTACTACCCCGACTTCATTGCAGCTAACCAGGAGGGGCGCGCCGACAATGTTTTGGAAGGCACCAAGGCCTCGATGGCCCATGTTGAGCAGATTCGCAAGGACATTCGGTAAGTCGGTTCCGTGCTCAGCATGCATGACCCGGTCGCTGACAGAAACTCAAGTGAATTCAAGGCTGCTAATAGCCTCGACAAGATCATTGTGCAGTGGACTGCCAACACAGAGCGTTACGCCGACATTCTGGAAGGTGTCAATGATACTGCCGACAACCTCATGAAAGCCATTGAGTCTGGTCATGAAGAAATCGCTCCCTCAACTATTTTCGCTGTTGCTTCCATCCTGGAGAACGTTCCTTTCATCAATGGATCTCCTCAGAATACCTTCGTTCCAGGTGCTATTCAGCTTGCTGAGAAGCACGGCGCCTTCATTGGCGGTGACGACTTCAAGTCTGGTCAGACCAAGATGAAATCTGCTCTTGTTGACTTTTTGATCAACGCGGGTATCAAGCTCACCTCCATTGCAAGCTACAACCATCTTGGCAATAATGATGGCATGAACCTCAGCTCGCAGAAGCAGTTCCGCTCCAAGGAGATCTCCAAGTCCAACGTTGTGGACGACATGGTCGCTGCGAATAACGTCCTATACAAAGATGGCGAGCACCCCGATCACTGCGTTGTCATCAAGTACATGCCCGCTGTCGGTGATGACAAGCGTGCTCTCGACGAATACTACGCCGAGATCTTCCTGGACGGTCACCAGACAATCAGCCTGTTCAACGTCTGTGAAGACTCTCTGCTGGCCTCACCTCTGATCATCGATCTGGTGCTTGTTGCTGAGATGATGACTCGTATTCAATGGAAGGCCCACAGCGCTGGTGGCAGTGCCGCTGAGTACTCTGGCTTCCACAGCGTACTCAGCATCCTCAGCTACATGCTCAAGGCTCCTCTGACGCCTAGCGGTACCCCAGTTGTCAACGCTCTTGCTAAGCAGCGCGCTGCTCTCACCAACATCTTCCGCGCCTGCGTCGGTCTTGAGCCTGAGAACGACATGACTCTGGAGCACAAGCTGCTTTAGATTACCGGATTATTCGGAGGCGAGGCTTATGTGAGCATAACGAAGGTGATAGTTTGATGGAGGTTACGGAATTCGAGGTTTTGATTTGTCCAACTCTCTACGCTCTTTACCTTCTATATCAATGACAAGAGACTTCTTTGTCACTCGCGTGCCCATACTGCATCTGTTGTGAACGTCTCGCTTCATGGTTTTGTATTGTTCCAAATTTCTTGTTCATAAGGCGTCGATATTTCGTGGGTCCGGTCACATTGTTTGACCGACCTGAGGGTGCGCCTGCAGAAGGAAGGCGCGCTTCTTCCATCTCAACCTTACTCACGTCACAACCCCTCACGACTCACTAATGCCACCACACCGCTACAGCCTGCCATGCCGACATCCTCATCCATACAATCCTACTTCACGTCTTCGCCGACCAAGAACAGCGATGGTTTCACCGCCGACGAGGTGCAGTCGGTCGTGCAGCCTGCAGGTGGATCTGCAGTCAACACATGGACTGTGTGTATCAGCGTCTCACCTTCGAGCCACCCAAACTGACTCCGACAGCCCACATTAGATTATGAAGAAGCTGATATGGGCTCTCTTGAGCCTGGCCCGCGCAACCTGATGCTCATAGGGCGCGTAGTCAACTTCTACGACGTGGCCAAGCCGAGCAAGCGTCACAAAGCTGCACAGGGCTACATCAAGATCATGCTTGCCGACGATACCGGCGTGCTCACCGTACGGCTCTGGTACGCTAATGCAGAGTACAAACTGCGCCTTGGACAGCTCATCACTGTCTGGACAGTACATATCTCGAACAGCTCGGAGCACAATGCACTTGCCCCAAACACTGCGCCACTCTTCACCACCATATTCCCTGAGGGCGAGCGGCACTGTCACCTCATGGTGCACGAGAACAGTGATGACGGGACACAGTTCAAGCGACCGTTCAACTGCAAAGACTCGAGGGCGCTGCCTAGTCTCATGACGCTGAGAAGCTTCACGGACGGCGGATATGATGTTGATGAGCCTAAACTGCTCGTGTGTGTGAAGAGCATCGGAGCAAGGAAACGCTGTATGTCTCAATGGCGTTATCATTTCAGCCCTGAGTACCGCCAAGCTGCCTCATTGTCTTTCTCTTCAGCTGACACTGTAACCTGTAGACATCAATCGAAACGGCACCACCTCCGAGCTGCTTACCTTAGGCATCTTTGACGACACAGCCGATGCCTCACTGACACTTTACTCCGGGCTTTGCGACTCTGCATCCTTCCTACAGACCTCCAAATCCGTCTTGCTAATCTCCAACCCAGGTTGGCGCATCGAAAAGACCGCCAAACTGTCGCTCAACGCCAACTCTCGTGTCGATATTGATCCAGATATAGGCGATGCCCGGCGCCTGCGTGCACTTGCCCAACGCCTGACCAAGAAAGAGCACGTCAATCCGCCCTTCCCTGTGATCGACGTATCTTGCTTTGAGGAAAGCCCTGTACGTGCGCTCTACAACTTCGCCGATATCGATGACTTCGCACGTATGAACCCACGTGAAGAGCTCCTAGGTTACGTTTCCTGCATCGTCACATCGCTCAACATCGTTGTGCCATACAAGCGCAACATGCTGCTGAGCGCAGAGTGCTGCGGTGTTGCAATCTTTGCGAATGCGACAAACACGATGTGCAAGCAGTGCGAGAAGGAGGTTGAGCTGAGAATTAATCCGAGGATCGTACGTGTTCAGCCCTCCTGCCTGAGTATTTGACTACCTTTTCGCTACCATATCCCCTCATTATTGAGAACATAGCCCAAAACTAACTCTTCGCGTGCAGCTTGGTCCAGTTCTTGACGAAACTGGACAGATTGGCAGCGGAAAGCTCGTCTTATCAGATCGCGCATGGGGAGAGCTCCTCGGTCGAACAGCCTCGCAGCTTGTCCACACGGATTTGGAAGTGCTGCGATACCTAGAGCAGCGGCTCTTATTCCTACGAGTCACGATGGGCTTCGCCTTGAAGCTGGAAGACGAGATTGGCAGGCTAGCTGTCTGGTGTGTGAAGAGCTGAGGATCGCAATAGGGACCCTCAACAACACGACCACCTGGACGTGTCAAGTTATGCCGGCTTGGCGCAGGCGATTTGTGTTGAGCTGTAGGGAAGCACCAGTCCCACTGCTAGGCATTGGTCGACAAGCTATGTTCGCCGAAGGACCCTCATTCTCTGGCGATGCATCACACGTGTGTTGGAAGTTTTACAAGGCGCGGGTAATAATCTGGCAAAATGTCCGGCATTTCCGCCTGCTATCGCAATGAGGCTGAAGCAGCGATGTATCTCCGTTTCGGCCGCGGCGCCGACACCGCGACATGATAGACGGAATAATTCTCTCGTGTACAAACAAATGTTTGGGTACAGAGCCTGTGTAAAGAAATGGTCAATTGGTGTGTCTCAATATGTTATCGGCGCTGAATGGTCGGCTTCGGCATTTGATCGCAGCTGCCATGACAGATGACAAACCATGGAACGTGCAGGGAAAGAGGTTAGTCATGGACAGTCAGGAGGGCCCTGGAGGCAGTCAAGGGACGAAGATGCACACGGCGCGTTATGAAGACCATCCGGATTGACCGCTTATCCAACTCGCGGACAGCTGCGGCAACGCTTTGATACAGACGGTGGACTCGAGGAGCTTTTGCCGGCATGACGCAGGAAAACTGGGTCGCGAGGGCCGTCACTCTGAGCGTGGCGGGCACCGCACTTGCCAAACATCCCACGTCGTTCTAGCGTGTCGGCGGCCCCTCCAAGCATTGAAAACCTCTAACACCAGGCTTCCTCCTTCATTCTTGTCCTATTGTCAGTCACATTCAAGATGCCATACAACAAAACAGACGAGCTCGCGATCAACACTATCCGCACTTTGGCTGTAAGTCCTCCTGTCCTGCCCCGCCGACGGTCATAGCTACCCCGCTACGCCATACATTTTTCCCAACAACATCACGATGAGGTCTTCTGGCGAAACTACGAAGCTCAATTGCTGACATGGCTGCTGTATAGGTCGATGCCACTGCGCAGGCCAACTCCGGTCACCCGGGTGCCCCTATGGGCATGGCCCCGGTTGCCCATGTCCTGTTCAACAAGTTCATGACGTTCAACCCCAAGAACCCTAAGTGGCTGAACCGCGACCGATTCGTCCTCTCGTACGTGCTCCTGAGCTGAGAAGTTGTCTCAATGGCTTTTATGGCCTTAAGCAGTTTTTCCGCGATGCTCCGCTATCGTCTGAATGCGAAACACTGACCCTGCGCACAGCAACGGTCACGGCTGTATGCTCCAGTATTCTCTGCTGCATCTGTTTGGCTACAAGATCAGCATCGATGACCTGAAGAACTTCCGTGTAAGCAGAGTCGACGAATGAAAGAAATAGAGCGGCGTCTGATAATCACAGCAAATCGACTCGATCACCCCTGGTCACCCCGAGTCCCACGACACTCCCGGTATCGAGGTTACCACTGGTCCCCTCGGCCAGGGTTTCGCCAACGCTGTCGGTCTGGCCATCGCTGAGAAGCACACCGCCGCCGTCTTCAACAAGCCCGGCTACGAGCTGATCAACAACTACACATACGCATTCTTCGGTGATGGCTGCGCTATGGAGGGTATTGCCTCCGAGGCTGCATCGATGGCTGGTCATTTGCAGCTCGGTAACCTCATCATGGTTTACGATGACAACCACATCTCCATTGGTAGGTTCCTAAAATTTGCACAGCACCGAATGATTACTAACGTAAAGTCTAGACGGTGACACCAAGTGCGCGTTCACTGAGGACGTCATGAAGCGATTCGAGGCCTACGGCTGGCACACACAGCACGTCGAGGACGGTGACTCCGACCTCGAGGGCATCGAGGCTGCCATCAAGAAGGCCCAGGAGGTCAAGGACAAGCCTTCCGTCATCAAGCTGACTACCACCATTGGTTTCGGCTCCAAGCTCCAGGGTACCGGTGGTGTTCACGGCAACCCCCTGAAGCCTGATGACATCAAGAGTGTCAAGGAGAAGTTCGGGTTCGATCCCGAGAAGACCTTCGTCGTTCCCCAGGAGGTCTACGACATGTACCACAAGCACGCCGCCGACGGCGCCGCTGCTGAGCAGGAGTGGAACCAGCTGCTCGAGAAGTATGGCAAGGAGCACGGTGACCTGCACAAGGACCTCATCCGTCGCCAAACCAGGGATCTTCCCGAGGGCTGGCAGAAGGCCCTCCCCACATACAAGCCTACTGACTCCGCCATTGCATCCAGGAAGCTGTCAGAGGCTGTCCTTGAGGCTATCCACGATGTCGTCCCTGAGCTTATCTCTGGTTCCGCCGATTTGACTGGCTCCAACAACACCCGATGGAAGAAGGCCGTCGACTTCCAGCCCCCCAACACAGGCATTGGAGAGTGGTCTGGTCGTTACATGAGGTATGGTGTCCGTGAGCACGCCATGGCTGCCGTCATGAACGGTCTGTCCGCCTACGGTACCATCATCCCCGCCGGTGGTACTTTCCTCAACTTCGTCTCCTACGCTGCTGGTGCCGTCCGTCTCTCTGCTCTCTCCCACCAGCGTCTGATCCACGTCGCTACCCACGACTCCATTGGTCTTGGTGAGGATGGTGCCACTCACCAGCCTATCGAGACTCTCGCCCACTTCCGTGCCCTGCCCAACTGCATGGTCTGGCGTCCCGCTGACGGCAACGAGACCTCTGCTGCCTACTACATGGCTCTTACCTCCAAGACCACCCCATCCATCCTCGCCCTCACCCGTCAGAACCTGCCCCAGCTCGAGGGCTCGACACTCGAGAACGGTATCAAGGGTGGATACGTCGCTCTTGAAAAGGAGGGTGCCGATGTCACACTTGTCTCCACCGGTTCCGAGGTTTCCCTCTGTCTCGAGGCTGTCAAGACCCTCGAGGAGCAGGGTCTCAAGGCTCGTGTCGTATCTCTGCCCTGCTGGGAGGTGTTCGACGCCCAGTCCAAGGAGTACAAGCTCTCCGTCATCCCCGACGGTATCCCCACATTGTCCGTCGAGGTCATGTCCACACTCGGATGGGAGAAGTACTCGCACGAGCAGTTCGGTCTCAACCGATTTGGTGCCTCTGGTCCCTACAAGGATGTCTACAAGGTAAGCACGACCCTATAACTGCTAATAATGAGGTAGAATCGTTTGCTAACACTCATCACAGAAGTTTGAGTTCACCCCCGAGGGCGTTGCTAAGCGTGCGAAGCTCACAGTCGACTTCTACAAGGATGTCAAGCCCCTCCGCTCGCCCATTAACCGTGCTTTCCAGCAGCTTATCTAAGCGTTTAAGCAGAATGGTAGCGTTGTTAGGATGTGGCATGTGTTTTGATTGAAAATACCTATGAGAAACGACCGTTTAGCGATTACGTAGTTCATACGATGAAAACTAGGATGCGCACGGATTTATAGAATTTGATTTCCATTTTATGAGTAACACTGTTCACGATCTGTACCTTTGATGAATGAAGTTGTGAAGCGGTGAACGCGCTGTTAAATGCTGGTTTCTGGTACTCTGATCGTCTTCGCACTGTGGCGCATGTATCAGCTGAGCCGATAGCGGAGCTGATCTGACCACGTGAACCTATGAATGAAGACTCAAAAACAAGTTGAAAATCAAAACAAATATAGAAGTAATAAATTTCTAATTCGAAATATGAGTCATCAATTATTAGTAAAGCCTCCTTGGCCAAGTGGTAAGGCGTCGCACTTGTAATGCGAAGATCGCTCGTTCGATTCGGGTAGGTGGCACATCTGATTTATTTTTTGCATTATATTCACACATCACCTTCCATGCAAAGCATCACCACTTTCAATCCCTAAGGTATGGACATCTTATTTTATTCCTGTGCCCTTCTGAACACCTTAGATTATGGTTGCAGGACTTGTTGGCGCGCTGTTCGCTGTTGCGTCTTTTACCTTGCGCGATACGTTGGACCTACAGCCACGCAGGGTGGGACACAACTGCTCTGAGCCCTTACTTTGTTCTCGCTGTTCAAAACAACAGACAGTACTTGCAATTACCCCTTCCAACCTCTACGCAGCTGCACCCTTTCTTCACTTACCACCTTCTCAAGACTTCGCACTTTACCAACCACAATTGCTTGGAACAACGCATTTAAAAGCTGCGTCCCGAAAAGTTGTACGGCTTACACCATGCAGAGGCAACATGCAAAGAATGACCGAGATGACCACAGACTCGCAGATGGCCAGAAAGTCTGAAGCTCAACCTCGTAGCGCGTTCTGTCTATCACTGTTAAGGCTCGAGCCATGCTCTGCTCCTGTCAACTGGACCGACAATAGTACTTCATTCTAAAGTGCACAAGATCCTGGCATGGCTGTCAAGTTCAGCCTTGTGAGCACCCAGAACGCTTGTTGTGGGTCTGGTCGTGATTCTCACCTGATCATACAATGGACCGCTACATAATTACACCCTCGAGCCTGTCCAGTCACTTCTCGATCACCAAGATGACTACATCCAGATTCGCACGCTGCTGATCAATTTCAGAACGAACAAGGAGCGAGAAATGATCTTTGTCCAGAAAGCCGTCGATATGACAGATCTTCACCTATATGCCAAGGCTAACACGATTCGCAGGCTGATCTCGCTGCTGCTGCTGCTGTAATAGGGGCAAAATCCTGGTCAGACACGCCCATCAGCTATTGGTTGGCACTGATGCTGAGCCTTGCAAGGATCATTCGAGGAATTGAGGGTCTAAACTCGAAAGAAAGATGTGGAGAACTTGGGGTTAAGCTCGACACCTCAGCCTTGTCTCTTTGGTGTCAATGTGGACACATTTGCAGATGAAGGTCAAAAGCCAAGCTCGACTAGTGGCAAGCCTTGGACCTCATAAACTCCACATCAGATCGTTTTGTAAACGGTTACGACCAGAAATCACTGAATAGGTACTTTCGAAGAGACAATGGCGATGCTGGCTCTTATCAGCCTGCATGCATTCGCCACCCCGTAAACCTATTCTATGTAGGGATCCTACGATTCAGTATAGCTCATGGGAGATGTCAGTCCGTGAGATGGTCCTTTGAATGTGGCCGAATCATGCAATGCCACAACAGCATTCCTTAAAACCCAAGTCCCCAGTATGCGGTGCATCCCTCACAAGTCGACTGCTCGGCTATGCACACGACCCGCTTGCCGTAGAGCTGTTACTGGTGGACTTGTCAGGATACTTCGAAAGACTTAGTAACATGTAGCACCACTATATCACCTCTCTACCTCTCTACCTCGATGTTGGGATACTCGATCTCATCACTCACCTTGACTGCCCCTCTTTACACCGCCAAAAGCTCACGGTGTCTACAACAATCGAGCCATCAACCCTCGACCTCACAATCAGGACTGATTGTCGAATGCCTCCTCAGCCACTTAAAATTAAACCACCTTACCAACCCCCTCCCTCAAACCCTACATCTGCGTACAAACACCTCGATAAATGCGCGAATCGGATACGCTGCGGACAAAGAACCCTGCCAAAACTCGATGCGTTTCTCTTCCGACCGTCGAAGTCGGACAAGTCCTCAACATTACGGGATCGGGAGCGGGCCTTGCAAAAGCGCGAGACTTCAGTGGCAAAAAGAGAAGTGATGGGAGGAGCGATTCAATCTCCCAGAAAGATGACAGGGGAAAGATAGAAGTTGGAGGGGTGTGAAGAGGTTTGTTGGGGCAGTGGCAGTCCCACATGCACAAGGTATATAGGCATTGCTCAGCAATGCCTGTTTTATTCATGAAAAATGGAAATGAGCTATGCTGTGCTATGACGTGGGTATCTCGATCTCATATCATACAAACGCCAAATATACACAAGAAACATCCCCTCCCCCGCCAGTGGACCCTCAAGTTCGACCTGTTCATCGACCACGCAAGTTATCACCCCAGCCAACGGAGATGAATAGGTCATCGCCCTTACGCGTTGGTGTGAGATGCGGAATCCATACCGGACTTTTCAGTCCAATCATCTCGCCCCCCTGTCCACTCTCCCTCTTAACATCAGTCTTCTTAACAATACTCAACGGCCTAACAACATCCTCCTCATTAACTAATGGACTGTTGCTGTAGCTGTGCCGCTCGACTTTAGATGCGGGCGTGTGCTCCCAAGAATTGCCGCTAAGAATCCTCTTGTGTTGGGTTTGGTACGCACGCATCTCGCGCCGCGTAGGCGTGGTAAACGGATCCTTAAGCACGAGTTTCTGTTCTAGTTGCACAGCCTCGCGTTCACCTCGGCGCTTGATGAGGAGCGAAGAAGGCTCGGGCAGCGGGCGGACGTAAGAGTGCTCTTCTTCGCGACTCCGTCTCGTGCTTCCCTGGGCCGTTTTCGGACTCCGCGGCACGAGTTGATTCGACGCGCGCGGGACTTTGGGGTAGCGGAGCGTGTGGATTGGACTCTCAGCCACAGGGGAAAGTTTGTTGTCATCGGAGAGCTGCTTGTCGCTTGAGTCGTCTTCGGGTGTGGGATCGTTGGGATCTGCGGTTTCGAAGGAGGTTTGGGAGGATACTGAGTCCCGGAAGGTTGGGCGTGTAGAAGTTTTCGATATTGTGCGGGAGCCGGTTGTACTCGGTGAGCGGTGCGCTTTGCGTGTCTTGGAGACGGGGAGCGTGTCTGAGTCTTGACGTGGTGTTGTGTCACGCTCTGGGGGTGGAGCAGAGCTGAAGTAGTAGTCTGGGATGTCGGCTGCGCTGGCGGGCGTGATGGTTGATGTCGATGTTGTGGATGTTTGTTGGGAGGAGGAAGGGGGGATTCGTAGTTTCGGCGCAGGACGCTTTGGCGCTGGGGAGCCAGTCGATGATAAGCCTGCTGCTACAATTCTCTTCGGCTGAGGTCTCTCGTGGCGGACCGGGATATCAAGGAATAGTTCTGAGCGTCGCACCGTACGGCTGGAAGACGTAGTCGATGTTGTTGGTGCTTTTGAAGGTAGGCGGGAGGGCTGGAGACTGCGGATTGGCATGATGGGAACTGGTGGTGTTGGGAGGAGTTTTGAGGATCGACGGCGAGCGGCAATCTCGTCTTCCTCGAAGACTGTGTTCTCTGTGCGCGTGCTGACAGGCCGAAAGTGATCTTCCGTGACCTTTTGTCTTGGGTGGTTCGCCGATTTGGCTGATGCAGGACACCCTCCGAGCTCAGCGCTGATAGCAAGACCGATCTGTGACATTGGAACAGAAGCCGCTTTAGCTGAAGTTCCAACACCTGGTCGCACTACAGTACGACCTGAACCTAATGTTGAGACCCCCAAGGTGCTGAAAGGTGATGGCGTGACTAGGCGTGGGTACGTGGGTGCAGGTCCATCACGCGAAGCTGCTGGTGGTGGTGGTCCAATAGGAAAGCGAGTTGACGGCGCTGGCGGTGCTGGCGCGTCGTCGACAGGAATGTAGTGCGAAAAGCGTGCCGATTGCTGTCTTCGTCGTCCTTCATCCTTCTCGTTCATGTACATGCTCTTTCGCTCCTTGCGCCGTCTCAGAAACACACTCAATGCCATTAGCCCAATGGCAATTATGAAAGCTGCAACGGCTGCTACCGAAAGTCCAGCAATCTGAGCTGGGCTCATCTTGGGACGATCATCGGTCGCGGCGGGTGCTGCGATCGAGGTCGGTGTTGACGATGGTATTGAGGTGGCAGATGCTGGGAGCGAAATTGAGTCCACAAAGACAGATTGGCTAGAGGAGACCTGCGTCTGCAGTGTTGTCCTTATGATGGATGTAATCGTGGCCCTTGAGGTTGAAGTAGTGGATGGTGTCGAAGAACGAGAGGTTGTGCTCGAGGTGCCGCTAGGAACGACAGTGAGGGCCGTCTTTGTAGGCAATACCGCATTCTTTTGGCCGAGACAGACATTGTATGCCGATGCAGCCGCGTCAATGCTTCCACACGAAGCATATACACAGCCCAGGGCCACTTCACCTAGTGACTCTCCAATGATGCTGTAACGAGAGCAGAGGCACTCGATGTCTCCTTGAGCCGTGCATGCTACTGGAAAGCGTTCTGATAACGAGGTTCGAATACATGAATGCGCACAGGAAGGAACGTCTTGTTGAAGCTCGGTTGGAAGCGCACTTGATACTGAAGTGACTGTGGGTGCTGCATTATGTGGCGCAGCTGCGATTAGAGGTGCCGAGATGATGCACAGCCTTTTGACATGGCTAAAAAGCATAGTTGTACAGAATCTGTATACCCATAAGCTGCATTCTTGATGAATTCTTGGTGTTGCTGGCGTACTTACTAGGAGATCTAGAAAACCTTGGGAAGTAACATAAAGAGAAGCGCCGAACCAGCAGCGGTGAAAGCAAAGGAAATTGAAGGAGATACTCAAGGAAAATCGTCACGCATCACTCGTCTCAAGAAGTCGACCTGCTGCATCCAAAAGGGACTTTACGAGGAGATGGTAGGTCGACGATATGTATCAACACCTTGGTTAGGCGCCTGGTCTTTGTTGTGGCCGGGCAGCCGCCGAGGCGTCACGATGTGAGTTTTCGATGTCATTGCTGTCCATTGTAAGCGCTCGCATGCTGGGTTCTGGAGTTATTCAACAGTCTTCTACCCGCTGTGCGGTGTTGTCATGTACTGGCTGCTATTCTGGGCGCGTACCTGAGGCGCCTTGCCGGATTGGGCGATGGTTAGGCGCCGAGTCACCGGCCTCACCAACCACAACAACTGTCGATGGACGCCTTCTGTGTACCTCTCGTGCAACAGAACTGAAGTAAGGCTTGGCCTACGTGTTTGTCACAATATCAGGTCATATTGTTGGGTGCTGCCGTGCACGTTGGGCTTACGTCGTTCGACGCGTTGTGCACAGTTGTGCAGCTTTCCGTGTGTGCAGCTTAACCTTCGACGATGCATGTAGAAGGTAACACAGTGCTTTAAAATAGAACTTCGGTTAGCAAGTACGAATTGCTGTACTGCGTTATATCAGGTATTCCCTCGTGACGACGTGCAGCTGTTGGAAGTGAGAATGCACGAGTAACCACAAGAGCTTGCCAGATACTGATCCAACTCTTGCTGATTCATATCGACAATCAAAGATCTTGCTGTGTCTGTACTCGAGCGTCTGCTGCAATTGTATTGCTTTAGCCACTGTCGAGCTCGAGTCTGGAGGTAGTCCAATATCCGTTGTGCCGAATGCCAGTGCCCACGAAGAACAGAAAACATAGTAGCAGAGACCGTTGAACACATGGAACGTGTGTACTCGTCAAGCTGACTCTGTGACGAATGACGGATGTAGCCGCAGCTTACGGTTACTCTGATGTGTGTAGTGGCAGGTACTCAGGAATGCTAGTATCAGCATTACATTGAAGGAGACAATGAAACCAAGATAGTGAGATATGGCCGCAACACAGGAGAGAAATTTGTGAAATTTGAGAAACTTGACGACTACTTTGTCGCTAATACTGATCAAATCCAGAGAAAGTACAATGTCGGATTGCGTCGAGCAGTCAATGGTGCACCGAACGGCGCTCGACTTGCCTGATGGGAATGTGACAACCCCCTTTGATTGTCATCACGATCGTCAGTTGACGACGTCAAACTCGTGGTCGACGTACTGTAGTGCTTGCAGCCTCGCCGTCGTTGTCCATACTTTCACTTTTGGTCAGTGCCTCCACGTGCTTGCCGACGATCCTGCCGCTTCTTGACTCGCAACGGGGCTCCAACGCAAGGTCCCGAGGCAAGAGGTGGCGAGATATTGTGATAACGTCGGGACAAGCCCTAAAGAAGGTTCTGATCGGAGTATTTCCCTTTTGCATAGATGCCGTTGATCCACTTGCTGGCGGAATAGTCAGTCGAAATGCAAGATGCACGGAACGACTGCGTGTGCTGCGGTAGAGCATGACCCATGCCTCGTGGAGAAGAGACGCGGTAGGTGGTTTATTGGGGTCCTGTGTCTCACGAACTGCATCCAAGCTTTTGCAGATCTCTCAGTGACGATGCCGTGTGGCCGCGGAGTAGAGGGTGAACGCGCCCATCGTCATTCGAGAGGCTCTGACTGCGGTGTAGGAGAAAAAGGAGAACGCGAACAAAGTAGTGCTGTAATTGGCCAGAGCCACAATGGGCAGCACGAGTCGAGGAGATGAAGACGCGATCAGACGGAGGATTTGGCGAGTCACCTGCCGCAGCGCCTTTCCCAATTGGGCGCTAAAGCCAATGAACAGCAGTCATGGTTTATCAAATCTGCCCCAGTCAACGGACTGGCAACGCTGCATGGAATGCTCGCAGCGCTGAAACCGCTCGCGAGGCACAAGCTGCTGGTGACGGAGGGACAGCGGCAGAGACAGCAGCCAGCAGCCAGCAGCCAGCGTGGACGCGGTTGTTGCCTGCCGGGTTTTGACAGCTGCAGTTGGTGATGAAGACGAGGGGCCGTGCAGCTGAGGGCAGCGCCAGTTCTGCGTTTCAAATCTCGTATGCAAAATCCCGGCGTCAGGCCTCTGTTTGCTGGGCCCCTAAATTTCCAGAGGGGCTTCTAGAAGAGCTGCTAGCTGCGCTGAGGCGGGACGGGAGTCGCATCTAGTGGATGCAGTTAGTTCGTAGCACAGCGCAACCATGTCCAACAGGTGCGACAGAGGCAACGGGGGGCGAGTGAGGGCACAGAATCGGCGGCGTGCGTCTGGCAGAAGTGCGGTGAAGGCTGGCGGCGGCGAACGAGCAGATCAGGGCTTCCAGAGCAGCGGACGAACAGGCGGGCCAGCCGCAGTAGTCCTTGAAGTGTGCGCTGATGGAAGCTATCTACGTAGAATTTGCAGAGGGTGGATGCAGCGTCAGGGCTGCTTGAAGGAGCCCTTGAGCGGCGTGTACTGTCATCTTGCAGCAGCACTGGCCTCCAACCTGGGTCCACTGCAGTGCACGCAGAAAATGTCAGTCCTTCCTGAGCGTGCGCCATCTTCGCCCTCAGACAGCCGGGAGGGTCTGCAGGGTGGCCCGCACCCCGTCCATTAGTGAAGCCGTAACTGCGCTCAGCTCTGGCCTCGCCTTCCTTTCAAGCCTGGCACCCGTTTTCTTTAGGAATAGCGCGTCTCCTTTCGCGGTGCCATCTAAAGCCTCCTCGCTGCCGGCTGTTGGGTGTTCTGCTGCTGCTTGCACTGCTTGCACTGTATCCTCCCAGCTGTCCAGCCTGTTCCCGTGTACTGTAGACAGCCTGCCGTGCGACGCCTGCCCGCTGCGCCCGTCTCTACTTGCGACACTCGACAACCCGCGAATTGACGATAGCCCCAGCCGTCTGAGCGTCTCCACCCCCGACCGGCTTGCAGCTGCCCTGAGACACCTCGCCGGAGCGAAGCGAGCCTCGCATTTCGACCCAGCCATCCACCCCTTCACCTGCCACACCCTCTCCACGACACAAACACCCGTCCCCCCGTCACTCCCTCGCTGCCGCCCGCATCGTAGTAGGAGAGCGTTTGAAGTCGGCATTTTCTTTGTAATAATAGGTACGCCGTCACTCTCTGTCACTCTCCCTGTGGTTCGCCCTGTGATTCGCCGTGCTGCTCGACCGCTCCTGCCCGCCAAGGCACGCCGTCTGTACTGAGCAGCCCTGGGGCAAACAGCACCACCTGCATCCGCATTCACACACCCACGCCCGCTCTCACCTCAATGCGCGCTGTTGGACACGCTCGTTAACAGCACCACCCAGATTTCCGCATTGGCCGGCCTCTCGACGGAACATCGCTAGTACCTTCACCCTAATTAACGCCACCACCCCCGACCACCGCCCACACTCGCCATCATGGGTTGCGGCATGAGCACAGAGGAGAAGGAGGGGAAGCAGAGGAACGAGGAGATTGAGAACCAGCTCAAGCGCGACAAGATGATGCAGCGCAACGAGATCAAGATGCTGCTGCTCGGTCAGTAGCCGTGCGACGCCCTCTGCGCCACCACTTTCTAACAGCGTGCAGGTGCTGGTGAATCCGGCAAGTCGACGATTCTCAAGCAGATGAAGCTCATCCACGAGGGCGGCTACTCCCGCGATGAGCGCGAGTCGTTCAAGGAGATCATCTTCAGCAACACGGTCCAGTCGATGCGCGTCATCCTCGAGGCCATGGAGTCGCTGGAGCTGCCGCTCGACGACCAGCGCGCCGAGTACCACGTCCAGACCATCTTCATGCAGCCCGCACAGATCGAGGGCGACAGTCTGCCCCCTGAGGTCGGCAACGCCATCTCGGTTCTGTGGAAGGACGCCGGCGTGCAGCAGTGCTTCCAGCGCTCGCGCGAGTACCAGCTCAACGACTCGGCCAAATAGTGAGCGCCCCTGAACAACCAGTTGATGCAACTGTGTGCTAATTGATACAGCTACTTCGACTCAATTGACCGCATCGCTGCCCCCGACTACATCCCCAACGACCAGGATGTCCTCCGATCGCGTGTCAAGACAACTGGTATCACCGAGACCACCTTCATCATCGGCGACCTGACCTACCGCATGTTCGACGTCGGCGGTCAACGATCCGAGCGAAAGAAGTGGATCCACTGCTTCGAGAACGTCACCACGATTCTCTTCCTGGTCGCCATCTCCGAGTACGACCAGCTGCTGTTCGAAGACGAGACCGTCAACCGTATGCAAGAAGCCCTCACATTGTTCGACTCCATCTGCAACTCGAGGTGGTTCGTCAAGACATCGATCATCCTGTTCTTGAACAAGATCGACAGGTTCAAGGAGAAGCTGCCCGTTAGCCCCATGAAGAACTACTTCCCCGACTACGAGGGCGGCCCAGACTACGCCGCCGCCTGTGACTACATCCTCAACCGATTCGTCTCGCTCAACCAGCACGAGACAAAGCAAATCTACACCCACTTCACCTGCGCGACAGACACAATGCAGATCCGTTTCGTCATGGCTGCAGTAAACGGTATGTCTTGCCAATCAGTCATTGTCAATCCAATCAACTAACATGTCACAGATATCATTATCCAAGAGAACCTCCGGTTGTGCGGTCTGATATAATGCAACGAATTGCTGCGGGAGCAAACAAAACATTTCGAATTTGCTTTGGTTTACGGGTTGTATGTTCTTCATGACGGGCATCACCATGTCATTCACCGGCGTTGTGGACATTCTTCATGCCGCGCCTTCTCAACAGTTCCACCTTCTTCCGTCGAGTGGCTAGCCCCAGGCCCGGGTCGCTCTTCTTTGATACCCTGCGGGCGGGTTCTGGGGCCGTCACAATAGCGAAGCGGTCCCTTTATTCCCTTATCCTCCCTGTAAGACTGGCGAGCAGATAAATAGCCGCCCAGAGAGGCGTTTGATTTTTCCTAATACTGTTCTTGTTCTTATCTATCTACCTACGTCTGGTGGCAATCTCTAAAGTTTCCTTGCGGTTTTGTAAGACAAAGACAAGCACGTGTGCGAATATGTAGCGGAATGATTACCGGTGTAAAGACAACCTGTCCTATTGTAACACCTTGATCATCAGAAATCGACCCGGCGCATACCTCCTTTCCTCAGATGACCTATGCATAAACTCCTTCGTGAGCTTTTGCACGCCTTGTATATCACCACCAATATCGATCTGCAGCTCTCCCCTTTCAGACCACGACGGTTTTTTCTTTGTTCCTGCCCGCAGGATGGAGAAGAATCCTGTGGCCCGTCTGACTGCATCTTCCTGCGTCCGTACGCAAGGCATGTCCTTCCTCAAGCTAGTGCGGCGCTGCGAACCCGCTGCAAACAAAACGGTCCGAATAGCTGTGTGAAGACATCTGCTTGACAATTTTCCTGTAAGCTTGCGGCCGACCGGCAGACGTCAAGGTTGCTTTGTAAGATGGCGCTCGAAGACGTGATGAAGAAGGCGTGAAGGGGTGTTGACCGATGTAGTTAGCGTCCTGGGCCATCGGCAGGGACGACGACGCACCCTCTTCGTCATGCTTCAACGTCAACATCTACACAAGGCGACAGCGATGGACATGTCCTCAGCTATTCGTATCGCACATAGAGTTGCATAAGCTCCCAAGCTGCGCCAAACACGTGGGTCAGCGAACAGGCACACACACTCGCCCGCAGAGTCCACGGCCGACCTGATCAGTGTTTGCTCGACAGACCAAATTGGAAGGCGCGGTGAGCAAAATCTCACCATCCTTTTCACACACACATCGGCTCCGATGATCGTGCCTATAATCCGAGCTGCCCAAAGATGCAGATTGCGTATACCCGTCAAGTCGGTGAGCCGACCATAGTCCCCATGAGACAAATCTTGGAACGCGTGAGATATGAGACAGCTTTGCGCATTCGCCGACTGTCGTCGCGGCATAATCCAAACGTAATCAAACATGACTGTCGGAGTCGCCATCCACTGGACAACGGTAGGTCTGTCGAGGACAGTCATGCACGGGGTTTGTGCGTACCCGCTCACCGGAGGGAAATGAATTGTCTAAAACGGGGATTGCACAGCTGTCACTGCTGCCTGGAGATGACGGGATTGGTCTGAAGTGTGGCGGCATGGTAGGCGTGGTGGAGTTGTCTGTCTATATTCACCTCGCTCCACCGCCAGTCGAAGCTTCGTTTTCGTCCCACCACTCACCTTTCTCCTTTCTCTTGCCATCCGTCCACCCATTCGCCATTCGGATGGGTGGGCCGGAGACCGGATAGCCAACTTCGCACCCCCCTTCTGACCCACTTCAAGCACTTCACACCACTATATATACCGATACATCCATCAACAAGGTTTGTTCCACCACCACGGAAGAAATGGTGCTCCTCCTAACTGTACCAGGCGAAAATGTGTTATCCGCTGGCTTCTCACTCGCCCGCTTAGCAGATGGCTCGGCATAGTATGCCCTAGCAGTCGACGATCGTCTTCGTCAAGCCCTGCCGGCTGTCCGTGAGGTGAGATTTCATTGCTGCTTTCCCCAAAGCTACTGATTAACCATAATGACGATGGCCACAGACGTTGAGAAAACGGCTACAGTTATATCTTGGTCACCAATCATGCTGTACCTCCGTGGTATATCTACCCTCGCAAAGGCATCCTCGGCCATCCGCGCCTGCCCTGGAGGCCAACAGCCGCCCAACCGACCCTGTTCTTTCGCAACCACCTATCGGCGAATACAACCCGAAAGACTCGATCTTCCAAAACTCAAATTTGGCGCCGTACCTACGCACCCTCTCCACCCCCGCTTGAGCCCAGGTCCCAGATTCGCTTCACTACTTCTGTCTCAACTGTCTCTCACTCTAAGACTCTTCTGCACCGCATGAGCCAATGCCCCGGCAGCGGTGCGAAGACGATCAGATCTCGCCTCTCTCTTCAGCTCCAAATGTGGAGTGCGACGAACTGCTCGAGATGATTCGGTGGTATCAAGTGCGGACTGATGGACTGCTTAGGACAGCAACCAATTCAGTCGTGCGATCGGGCCATCGACCTTGTCCGTGTGCTATTGGAGAAGTATGACCGCTTGGAGCTGCGCCAGGGTCATGGTGCAGACCGGACCTGCGGAGCAAGTCAACATTATCCATCGTCAAAGTGCACGTCACACCTGTCCGGTACTCCAACCATCAATCGGGCAACCGACGGCCTCTATCTTTACCTCAATTCCGTATATATAACATGGTCTCCAACAACCACAATCTCCATTGTCTCGAGATGCAATCTCGGCCGGGTATCGACGACTGGGCGCCCCTTCGACAAGTCAAGCTCTTGGCCGGCTCTGGGTTGGCCGGTGCACCGACTTCTTCTGGACCTAAACCTCCACAGGAGGAAGAACAGGATGCATTCCCTCGATCTCTCTCTGCCTGGACCAGACGTCGATGTCAGTCAGAGGGAGGCGCAGTTCCTCTGGACAAGCAGGGCTTAGCTGCGATCATCGACAGCACTTTGGCAGTTCCTTCAACCTCGACTAGGGCCTTTCGTCTGCCTTCTGGAAGTCACCGTCGTATCGGCAGAGTACCGGAAGCACGTCACGGATGTACAATTGTTCTCCATCGCAGCCTCGCGGGACGATCCACCATCCAAATGTCTCATAGCGCTAGTCAGCATTTGCCGCGATGGTGAGGTCAAGCGATTGGCAATTGGACGCGAAGATGGGTACTCCGTGATGCACGAAGACGAAGCCGCATTCACCACCTCGAAGGCTGACGGCTCAGGCAGCGAGCCTCCAACGGACGTCAAGGCTCCCTACAGGCGTGATGAGTCGCCGGATGGTCCACGCCGTGCCAGCAACGGCTCGGCCACTCGACGCAAGTTCCTCGTCAATCGCACGAGGCATACGAGGGCGTGAATGCGTGGATCGCACAGTATCGTAGTGAGCACAGGCTCGCCGGCTGCGAAGAGGAGACGGTGGCCGCTCCAGAGCTGAGCGAGAAGTGCACAGCACGGTTGACCAACCGTATCCGTCTAAATTACAATATCAAGGCGACTGTCTAGCGTCGTGCGCTATCTGAGGGGTCTCCGCAACTAGGACGATGAGATCATTGAAGCTCTACACCCATTGCCCTCAAACAGCTGCTCAATGCCACCCACGAGCAGCCATGGACGCCAGAGTCTCCGGTCGTCTGGAACATTTATCTTCCTGGGCTCTCAGGCCAATACATCGAGTATGAGGCTCACCTTGATACGTCGAAGGATTCACTCATGCCCTGTGTCTCCGATCCTCTTTGCATAGTAGTAATGGCGGAAGCCCTGAACTGTGTCCTTGCGTAGCTAGCTTCTCCAATGCTACGCATACTGAAGTAGCACCCGCAAGCTCTGTCAACGCAAAGATTGCCGGCTTTAAGGTGTTCAAGCTCTTCCTGAAGGCGTCCCGTTGTCAGACCCCCCCCCCCTCACCTACACCCAACAACTCGCCCATAGCGCTTACTCAACTCACGTTCGCTGCTCTTGCCACTAGTCCAGCTGATTGAGTACCCACAGCCGCGATAATGTGCAGCCGCTGCTCTACCTCCAGGACGCACAGAGCCCACCCGTTGGCTTGCCGGAGATCTATAAGCCAGATTCGCAGCAGCAACAAAGGTCCACCTCAGGTCTCTCCTGCAGAGCAGTATCGTACTGCCACCACAGACCTCTGCACCACAATCTACTCCGACCTTGCTAGGTACCTCGGACTTCACTCCAATCAACCTCGACTTTCACCAGTACAGCGGAAGAGGACTGGGCTTGTGGAGAGCGCGAAGCTGCCTCCGACTGGACTATACATTCTACTAAGTTGTTGAGGAAGCTGAAACATTTGCACACAACTGCCGCGAGGTAGCCCATCGAGTTGCCAGCCTGACGGAGCAGTTTCGACTAACCCAATGGCGCGATATTGGATTAAAGAGAGGACGAGCGGAGCTCTCAAAGGCAAGAATGACATCATCAGATGATTCAAAAGCACATAGATAATTCAGAAATTGGCTACCTGCCTCTCCAGAAACAACAAAAAACGTAAAACCTTATCCCCTTTCCCCACTTTTCTATCTCTCATACTCCCCTCTCCTACCCTTAATCCTACGACAAATCAAAACAACTCTTCTTCTCCCCACACCACTCCACCACCTGCAGACTCCCCGTCAAAGATTCGCCCTCCTCCAGCCACTCCGCCATGTCACCCAAATACTCCTCCAACCCTTCTAGCGGCTTCGCCCGCGAATCGATCATCCGCAAAAGCCTCAGCTTACTCTCACAAGACTTCGGTAGCAATTCGAAAACATCGATTAGGTGGCCGATGTGCATTGCATCGGGAAAGATGAGGGTATTGGAGGACGAGTCCCAGGTCCCGTTGCTAGAGTCCATCTCAATACACAGCTCGTCAAGATTTACGAAACTCGGAAGCACCGTCTTTAGAATGTTCGGCGCGCGTTTCCTTTCGATTTCTGTCCAGGCTTGTTGCGCTTTTATGTGCTTTGCCTGCCGCTCCGATGCGGTCTCGTCCGAGTCGCTGCTGGACGAGAAGACCTCATGTTCTCTCCAACACGACATATCGCTGCAGAACTCTAGTCTAAGCAGGGTTGTCTGGGCAACTGGCGACATGGCAATCTCAAATAGATCCTGTTCGACGCCCTGGAAGGTGGATAGGTGGATGGTGAGATTGGTAAGCGGGCGGTTTGCTGCGGGGTCGAAGTAGTCGCTTAGTCTATGCGTGGTGGTGAAGTCTTTTATCAAGGATTTAAGGTTTGGCAAAGCTGCTGGAGGGAGTCGCGTTTCTATGGCTTCGCCCTTTGATGGGTCACATGGGCCGTCGACGCGCTCTGAGAGACTCACAAGGCTGGGATGGCGCAAGAGGAATGAGGTGTATAAGGCGGGCGTGAAGTTCCATCCGAAGACGTGCAGTTGTGCGAGGTTGGGGAACGTCCACCCCCATGTTATGTTCTGGATCTGACAGCTTTCGAGATCGCATGGTGGCCACTCGAAGTGCAGAGTCTCGAGATTTGGGCACGCATGCAGGAGCGCGTCGATGGTGCTTCCATCATCCCCGTGTGCGCTACTAGTGTCCAACCGTAACTCTTTGAGGGCCGGGAAGACGGTGTTGGAAGGGAATGGTTGAAGAGTGTGGACTTCGTGGCAGAAGAAGTCCAGGTACAGCTTCTCTAGTGTCGGTGCATGAGCATACAGTGCAGTCCAGAAGGACTGCGGACGTGTGAATGCTTGGCCTGTGTAAGACGGTGCGGGCCAAGTGAAAGATTTGAGGCCGCCATTATGGGATTTGACAAAGTCGAGGATGGTGATGAGTGGCGTGCAGAGGGTAAGCTCATCGATTTCGATGACGGAGGGGTTTGTTGGTGGTGCGGCACTGGTGTTCTCGCCGGGTTCCGAGAGCTTAAGCTTCTCCTCCGTGGCGATAGCTAGTTGTTCTAGCTCTTCGACTGCTTGGAAGTATGCTGTAACATCGATCTGTATACTCGTGATCTTCGCCGCTCCCTGACGCAGCTCAAGGACCTGTTTCGCTAGTACCTCAGCATTTATGATATCGCAGATCTTAATCGTGAGCTCCTGGTCGCCTCCTATAATGTTCGCACCCTTTGTCAGTGTTGTTGTTGTTGTAGCGGCCATCACTCGGTCACCGCTGTTATATCCGGCTAAGAAAATGGTAGTGAAGGGGCTCTCGGAGAGATGAGTCTTGAACTAGCTAATTGTCGAACAATTTGGTCGAACGAAGATATTATGCCAAGCTCTAAGGTCGCGTTTAATCCAGGCAGCAGGCTGCTGGGGGTCAGTAAGGTTTGGTAAAAGGCTGGGTGAGGAGAAGGGCGATCTGGCTCTGTGGGTACCTGAGGATGGTGGCTTGCCGTATTGGGTCGGTCTGAGGCTGAGCGTGAGGCTCATCTTTTCAGCATTCAACTGTTCACCACTTGCACTCATCTTGGACGCTACAGTCACGTCACGTTGTGAGGCACAATCAGTATGAATTTTGGACGTTTCATTGCGTTGATTGAGTCGTATGTTCGTGATACTAGACACAAACACGCCCACCTCCAGAAGATAGTAAACAACACCGAGCACAGATGCTCAGCAGACTGGTCGTAACGCCATACGCCTCTCCCATTTTGCACAGTAAGAATCCAACATGCAGATCATGCATCGGGAAATGCCACACATATCACATGCTCCTCCTGCAGCGCTTACTTGCGCACTGTCTTCGCCGCCTTGGAAACTAGCTTCTGCAGCTCGCCGTATGCCTCCTCGAACTCCTTTGCGTCATCCTCCTTGACGTCCTTGGCATTCTTGCCTGACCCGGCCTTTGCGACCATGACGACAGAGGTGGGCCTCTTTGTTGCGCTGGCTTCACCAAGCTGTGCGCGCGACTTGATGTAGATGTAGGGGATACCGTGATCTTCGCAAAGGACGGGGATGTGCGAAATAACGTCCATTGGCGAGATATCGGCGGCGATGACGACGATGGCAGAGGTGTCGTTGATATCAGCAGTGTTTCCGGAGCCTTGCGACTTGCGGAGGGCCTTGACGACTTCCTTGACACCGCGACGGAGTGTCTTTGTCTTCGCAGCTGTTGGGTACATTAGTGAGCTGATTCTACTCGCAGCTGCGCAGGCTGTTGAGGATTTTAGAACGTACACTTCTTGACGGTCTTCAGGATCTTCTTGACTTCTTTGTCGTTATCTGCGAGAGGGAATGCGAAGGGGACTAGTGCGCCAGCGGGCTCGTCGCCCTCTGCGCCAGCACCGCTGTCAATCTCCATCATGGAAACATCGGGCTCCTCAATCGCAGCCTCGAGAGCGTCTGTGACATCCTTGCCCTTCTTATCCTTCTTCTCCTTCTTGGGCTTGGATACACCGTCGGTCTCCGCACGCTTTTCTTTCTTTTCCTTCTTGTCCTTCTTCTCCTTCTTCAACTTCTTCTCCTCAATTTCCTTGGCCATTGCGAATGAATGCGATAGAGTCTATTGCTGAGATATGACGGGTATGCAATGCGTGGAGTAATAGAGAGCGAGTGGCAGCGTGGTTGTGGGCTTGTGCTGTGCTGTGCGCAAGAGCTTCAATCTGGAATTTTTATCGAAGTCTGCACTAAATCCAGATTTTAGCGCGACTTGGCAATACAGACCGCCTTCACGCAGCAGTTCACGTACTCGATAAACATCACAAGTGATTTTGCACAGTGGGAGCATTTTACTCAGGGACACATTTTATACATGAATGTTCTGAAATGAAATCGCACACCATCACTCCTGCGTCATCAATCTACTACCTAAGTACCCTCCTTCCTCCGTCGCCGTGAAGACAATAAGCAGGTACGTGTGGTATATGCAGAAGGAAACCCATGCCAGCCGTAACAGATAGGAAACAAGAATATAAAAACAGGTATTATCGGAATGCAGCCGAGGCAGCTCGCAGCCAGACCGAGTTGAACCGAAACGCACTTGGGGCCAGCCTCCAAACTAGTCCAGAAAGCCAATGGGTATGAGCGAGAGGAAAGATATTAGAGGGATGTCAGAACGAAAAGAGCTTGAGCTCGAGTGTGTATGGACTGGACCAGACCGCCCCAATGCGCCATCTTGCCTCGATCTGAAGAAAGCAAATAACAGAATGACACCGAACTCCATGCCCTGCCTCCCGGATGCAGAAAGATGACGAGATGAGAGAAGATGACTGCAACAATCTAGCAAAGAGATGAAAGAGAAGAAAGGAGATGTCGTTAAACGTGGCCTAGTAAGCCATTTGCATCTCGAGAACTTGAACGGCGCCGGCTGCTAATGGCGAGGCAGATCCGGACCTAGAGGACATTGCGTCTTCGTAGCCGACAAGGGCTTGCGAGTGGAGTTTGAAGGCCTCGCCCATGAGCTTGGTGATACTGTGGTTCGTTAGCGTTGAGTTCTGCTCTTAAGAAAGGAACAACTTACCCCCACACAACCACTTCGTCAATCATGCTTCCCCACAAGCGTGCAACAGTGGAGCTCAGCTTAGCGCCGTACACATCGACAGAGTCGTCATCGAACAAGTTGCGCAACTTGTTGTACATGGCCAGCTCTTCTTCGTTCGCGGGCTCTTCGTCGTGTTCCAGACGGTAGAGCCAGAGTGTGAGGATCACCACAAGATCCATCCCGGCGAGCGGGTGCTCAATGCTCCAGTTAGTAGCGGAAGTACGTGCAACCCAGCGGATGCCTTGCACAGCTGCTACCTCGATGCAATCGAAGCACTCCTGGATGACTTTGATCATCTCCTGTGAGCGCTGAACCTTGTCGCGCGCATTGGTCATGGCCGCTGCGACTTCGTAAGAGTCGTGGTAGCGGAGAGCCTCCTGGATGGACTTCAAGTCGACGACAAGACGAGCTCGTGTGTTACGGTACAGCGCCATAGCGTTGAAGATCAAGGGGTGGCCCTTGTGAGGCGCGCTCAGACGAACCACAACAGTCTCTGGCTCGCACAGATCAAGTGACTTCTCCCATGTCTCGAGCGCCAGGCGAAGCTTGTACTCAGTAACAACATCTTGCAGGGCTTCTGGGCTGCGCTTGTGATACCACACCTCCAGGAACAAGGCGTTGATCATGACACGAGTTGCGAACGCGCTGTAACGGGCAGTCTCACCCTGGAACAAGTTATCGTGTGCCTGGCGGAAAGTGATGATCTTCGATGTGGCAAGGGCCTCGCGCCACACCTCCTCGTCATCACCACCCATGGTCCAAAGCGACTCTGAAGACGGCAGCTCCAGTGTGTCGAATTCGTTGAAGCCCATGGCTGGTGTGTGGTTGTAGGTCAAAGTGAGGAGACCAAAGAAGATGTACACTGCGTAGTATGTGCGGCGACATTGCTCGTCCTCAATCCACTCCTGGTGGCTTGGCTGAGCACCTTCGCGAGCTTCAGAGCGGATCTTCAGTTCGTAACGATTTCCTGCGACCATATTCGCAAGAAGACTTTTGATCGAGCAAGCCCACTCGAGACCCTTTGGATCGCCGCTCCAACTGGAGAACTGCATGTTCAACAAAGTGCTCTGCATAGTCCACAACGGGCATTTGCGCGAGCTGAAGTTCTCCTTGTTCTGCAAGAACTGGTTGACAAGGACCTTGGAGCCAATGTGCAGCATGTAGGCCTGATCCTGGTCGAAGATGTACAGGGCACCGATCGAAAGCACAGCTAATAGCAGAGGCGCAGCTACTTCAGTTGGGTGAAAAGTTGCTGGGTGCAGGAAGGGCAGGTGGTGGTGGAAGAGGTCGAAGTACGTCTTGAGCAGGCGGTTCAGCGTGTTCAAGCTGGGCAAGTGGAAGGTATCCAGAAGCGCGTTCTCGCTGTCGTACTGCTTGATGTTCTCGTAGACCTTGCGGCACTGCTCCTCAGACTCGAGCTGAGGCGCACTTGTCATGGTCAATGCCTGGCTAGGCCCTGGAGATTTCCGGTAGTCGACTGGCGAAACGGGACCAAGCATGGACGGGTACGGCGACAGAGGGTTGGGTGTGCCGAGATTGTTCTCGCTCATCGAGGGGAAGGTGGGCGCAAGGGCTGTGTTTCCTGACATGGTGCGCTCCATCATGGGCGCCAGGTGGTTATGCGCATGGAAGGCGGAGTGTGTCTTCTGCTGCGACTCAGGCTCGGGCTGGGGCACCATCGAGTCGCGCCACGGCATCTGCGGCAGCATGTTCTGACCGGGCGCTGTGTAGGGCACCTGTGGTACCGAGGGCTCCATGTGCTGGGGACCCGTGGGCGAAATGACAGGCTCTGGGTGCTGGTCGAGGACCATCTCGGGCTCCTGGCTGGCCATGGCCTTGTGGTGGAAGTCGGTCATCAGCATGGCGGCGGTCTCGATGTCGACGTCGACCACGCCGTCCTCGCTGGCCTCGAGCTGGTCGAGCACGGTTGTGTCGAGGGGCAGCGCGCCCTTGGAGGGGCCGGGTGTGGCGGCATCCTGCGTCTTGTTGCTGATGCGGCGCTTCTGCTCGCTGGGGAGAGGCGCGCCGCCGTCTTTGGCATGGACGGTGCGGTCGTGGCGCAGGAGCAGGTCGCGACGCACGAAGGTGCTGCGGCACTTGAGGCACTTGAAGGGGCGTTCTTTGGTGTCTGCGGTGAGGGGCAGTTAGCAACAGCAACACCGTGAGCGCCTTCCCCGCAGCGCGACCACCGCGCGAAGTCCCGCATCAGTAAACAGCTACCCCGCTCTCCAAACACAGAGCTCCATCAAGCACGGTCGCGACAATGAGAGATGACTTACGGGAGCGCTCGTGGCGACTGCGGTGCTCGCTCCTGCTGAAGGCGCGGTTGCAGAACTGGCACTTGTACTTCTTCTCCGGCTGGCCGGGCTTGCGTGCGGCGGCGGGCGCGGCGTTGGAGGCCATCGCAGCAGGCATGTGTTATTGATAGTGGGCGGCAGGCAGTCTCTCAGAACCCTAGACGGGGAGATGGCTCGAATGCCGGGCGCGCGTGGGCGTTAAAGCGTGGTGATGGCTATGGTGAAGCTGGCGTGTCCCTCTCTCATTCCGCGCAATGTGCATAAAAATGGCGATACAGCACCGGTAATGGCCGGTGGACGAAGAATGTAGGGCGGTGACAGCACCAGATGGCTGCGCGCGTAATGGAAGAATGGTGGTGGAGGATGGGATGGATGCTCCAGGCGCTGCGTGATGGCGGAATCCAGGAGGGTAAAAGCAAGAGGGGTGACCTGTGAGGCTACCGCATGTCCTGGCCTGTGCATTTTGGAGCGCCCCTCTGGAGCTTGCCCTCGACCAGCCACCCCATGATCGTGGAATTATTACGCCGCGGATACAAGCGCTAGGCGAAGTGGAACGGGGCCTGTCAATGCCATCTTACATCATGTCAAAGGTTGATGGCAATATTAGATGGTTTGACAGGTGCAATGCAGTATCGTTGCCTTCCTCCAGCAGCTGCTATCGACCACCAACCATGAAATTCAAGCTCTACAACCACTCCCTACTGAACATTCTGCAACTCCTTTAAGATCGCCTACACCCATCACGAACGATGCCACAAGCTCCGGTAATTTCTCTAGCATGGCCCAGACTTGCTTCACAACTGGACTCGATTGCCCGTCGCAGCCCACGGTCCAATTGTTTTTCCTTCGCGGCCTGATTTGAGCATGGTTGCGCCGTACCACATGCTTTCAACGGCGGTCTCTACCCGTCGTCCACTCGTCGCACAGCACAAAGAAAAAGCGGTAAGGAACCTCGAACTGCTTTTACCTGTTGCAGTTGTAGTTCGCACGTTGCCAGCGTTCGGATGCATGGGCGCGCTCACCGCCTCACGTGTTGCTGCATCAATACTGACATAGCAGGTCAATAATACACACGAGACACATGCTTTCATCCCTCCAGGCCTGTCATTCGATGACGACGGCGCAGAAAAGGGGCAGCCCTTCCTACAGACAATGACGCCAGGACAGCCTTCTAGCTTTCACCAACACACGTTGCAGCTACGAGTAATTTCGAGGCGACCGGGGCGATCGCCGGCTCGCTGACTTGTTCCTGGAAATCTATCCATTCCATCGGGCTAGGAAGCCGCTCCCCGGACCCACTTGGTGACTTAGTACCGGTCCTGCCAGAAAGCAGAGGCCTGCAGAAACTCAATTGCAGCTTGGAAGTCGTGTTCGTGTCCAGCGTTTGGCAAATGGCGCGGTCACTTCGACGAGTCGATGTATCGCGCAATGAGACGTCGACAGAAACTCACGTCAGTAACCGTGGAGGACACCACAATTGTGTAATGCCCCGCCAGCCCGCCTGCGTCCGTTGGATCGGAGATGGTCAGGATCCCTATGTAGCTCTGGATGGAGTGACCCGCAGTCTAAACGCTAAACAGGTCGCTAAGGACTGACAAGTCGTTGCTCTTCACCGTCACTCCATGTGTGCTCCCGAGACGAACCTCTGGCAAGTCTCAACCCCCCTCATATCAATGCCCCTCCAAACAATCAATGTGCCCCTCTATCATAGTGCTCTGTTCACGAGGGGTTCTGCCTATCACCATCAGCCCACGCGCTAGAATGTCTCTAGAAGAAAAGGAATGCGTCGACTTCCTGTGGAAATGGTTACGGATCGCTGCCGCGTTGCCGTGGGCTCGGTACCGCCGCGAAATTGGTATTCGAGCAGACGAACGAATGGCAGAACTCGTTGGGTAGATTAAACACTGGCCGCTGCGCGATGACATGCCGTTCTGGCCTGCAGTTGACGCACTCCCACGTGCGACCTGCAGCTTGTGCGCAGCATATCGCCAAACAACGCTGCCTCAACAGTCTTGCAATTCTTTCTGCTCAACTAAAAGGCCATGCATGTGAATGGGTTTCTGGTGTTGGTCGACTCGGACGCTAGTCTGACCCATAAAACCAGCGTCGCAGACTTTAGACAGCACTCTGCCGCCTTCCACGCGACGAGCTATGCAAGAAGTGGATTGGCGCTGGTTTGGTAACTTCCCTCCGAGCTTTCATCGGGGCCTTTTGTATCGGGAGTTCTCGTCGGTTGTCAGTGTGGAAGGTCGTCCCACAAACACTCACACCTCTCAACTGGAGTGCAACATTTGAGGGTACCACCATGAAATCGTTGCATGAGACTTACGAACATTGCTGAAGACCTCTGAGACAAGGCGCAGGATCGCCTCAAGTATACTCGACCTCACGCATGTTGCAGGCAAAACACTCATACAGTCCTCGCACATGGAACGTCAGACATTCAGGACGAGTGTAGTGGTACAAACAAGACCGTTGCACAGTCCTCGATACTTCGGCAGCCGTACGGTTCCGGAAGGCATTTCCTGGGCTTTCGTTTCATGGTGGGCATCCATGAAGTTGAGCGAGTCAAGCAGCGTTCTAGACGAATTCCTAGGTACCTCGATGCCCCACCCTCCTTCATCAGCCAAACATTCGGCTTCACAAGCAGTCATTTTCCGACTGAGACATGGTGGGGGTCGCACCCACAATATTGGCTGCTGCCGTTTGTCAGATGTAATTTGGAATGGAGCCGTCGGTTGATTGCAAAGTCAATGAACGACAGCGCAGCCCATTCAGGGTTTTTGAACATCTGCGCCGCAGCTGTGAGAGCTGTCCAGCTCCCCAGCTGTTTCTACAACCTGCAGAGGCTGCCCACAGCCGACAGCGTATATAGACGTGTGAATAGGGGTGTGAGGTTTGAAGCAAGGCAATTCCGGGTGTGTCAATGCCAACGCAAATGTGGAGGATGCACCTTGACACACGCCCGTACCAAAAACACGTGATCGGTTGACCGCTCAGCAACACGACGGCTCCGCGACCCGCTTCCTGGTGTAGCATTTTCTCTGGCTCAGACTCAGTCCTCATCTTTGTACCTCACCTGGAGCTGAACGCCCGTTGTGAGAGCTCATTCGCTACGTCGCTCTCGTTAGGCGCGAATGTGAGGGCTCTAATTCGCATGCCGCCTCTAGCCCAATTGCGTCCCCTCCCTGAGCCGTAAGACCACAGACGTGGAACCTCTGCACACCTGGAGTCTACTGTGATCCCAGAGCAGACTGCCTGCTGCTCGCCTCCTGTTGCCGCTCCCCGCACCACGCCGCAGCTGAGGGAAGGCCGCGCCTGGAGTCAGAGCGACGTTGCTGCCTTCCCATCCCCGCCTTGACGAGACGGAAGGGTCGCGCCTGCCGCCGCAACCATGAACGGCTACAGTGGCACCATCACGCCCGGGGGCATGTACGTGAAGGCGCTCTACGACTACGATGCCGACGATCGCACGAGCTTGAGCTTCCGCCAGGGCGACATCATTCAGGTCATCACGCAGCTGGAGAGCGGATGGTGGGACGGGGTGATCAACGGTGTTCGCGGCTGGTTCCCGAGCAATTATTGCACCGTCGTGCAGCGGTCGAGCGAGAATGTCGAGGACGACAGGAATGGCGCGGAGCCGGTCGACGATCACGATACCCAGTCGCTGGACGATACCGACTACACCAACTCTGACACTGAGTCGATCAGCGGGAACGACACGATACTGCCCATCGAGCGCCACAACGAGAACAACAATGCCAGCAGCAAAGAGGAGGAGGCCGCGTTCTGGATACCTCAGGCGACGCCAGACGGCAGGCTCTTCTACTTCAACACCCTGACAGGGGTCAGTACCATGGAACTGCCTCTAGAATCCCCTGCTGCAAACGAGAGCGGACCCCGCGACCGCGTGAACGTCTTCATACCAGAATCGTCAAGGCCGCCGGCTGAGCTGCTCGCCTCTGGCACAATGTACGATACCGACGATGAGACGTCAGCCTCAGACTTCGAAGGACACGGCATCAAGGGCTCATATGGAAGGAAACGGCTGTCAAGTGGAGTTTCACCAGCAACTTCTACGGAGTCTATGAACCAGGGTCTAGCACCAAGATCCTACGATGCGAACGGCACAAGCTTCTCAGGCGCTGCTATACCACCGATTGGCACCACAGCTACGTCCTTCGCGAACAGCCCTCCAACTGGAGGACCATCGACATCTGCGCAGTCACGAAAGTTCTACGATGATGTGAACCCAGTGCCCTTGACATGGAATAGGATGGTGGAGGACATGCGCCGAGCCATCGAGCGCTACCGCGAGGCCATCAACAATAGCGACCGGTCTGAGTTTGTCAAGAGGGCAGAAGATATCTCTGATCACTTGCGATTACTGCTCGCTGCAGGCTCTGGAACCACTGACAATCACTCTGGAAATCCTTCAATCATATCTACTAACAAGGCTCTGTACCCACATTTCCGAGAGACAATGTCGAGATTCTCTAAGCTGGTCCTCTCCTCTCACATCGCTGCGTCTGATTTCCCACCGCCAGACTCATACACAAAGTGCTTGAAAGAGGCGGATGGTGTCCTGAATGGCGTTTACGGCTTTGTCGAGGTAGCTCGTCAACAGTGTGGAGAAGATATTCCTCGCTTGGTACCTGGCTTCATCGTCGGTAGCGGCGTTAGTGGGAATTGGCACAACAATGGAGCGGACTTACGAGACAGCAACGGCATCTCATCCTTCATGGAGGACGAATTCGAACCTCCTGTTGAACCTACCGTAAAGCTGGACTCTCGCGTACTCGAAAGATTGGAGGATATCAAGCGACTCATTGTATCGAGTGTCCGTCGATTGGACGAGCAATGTGTTGTTCGTGACAAGGTGGTCTCGCGCCAAAGACACCAGTTGGTTGGCGATCACATTTGCACCGCTGGAGGAAAGGTCCTCGAAGTGTGCCGGCCATGGCTATCCACGATCGAATCGATCAACCTCTCCTCGACAAGCTCGACTATGCCAGAACAGCAACTAAGCGAATTCAGCATACAGAAGCAGAAGGTGTACGACGTGGTTTCAGAGCTAGTAATCGCGTGTCAAGGCGTTGCAGCACCGCTGGGCGACGAGTGGGCCGAACTGCGTGGCGACTCCCTCGAGGATCGAATCAACGCCGTTCGAGCTGTCTCGAGAGATCTCGAAACCATCGTTGCCCAACAGTACGGACTCTTGCAGAATTTATCAGAAGCAGTCCCCCTCTCAGACATCACCGTTCGCACTGACTCTCGGAGATTCACCGACACAGACTCCGAGCTCGCGGCTTCGCATGCTCGAGGACCTTCAGCGACGCTAAGGCCATTGCTGAAGGATGTGCCCCAATCCAAAACATACAGTGAAGGCACTGCACTGGACGAGAACAAGATCGACTCGATACAGCCTCCAAGAAACAACAAGAAGCTGAAGGACTTCTTCGGCGAAGTACCTGTCATTCCGCAGACCACTGTCGAGGAGATTCCGGAGTACTTGAAGCTCGACCACGAAGGAGAAATCTCCTATGATCATAAGGTCACTCCACCACAGCTACGCGGCGGTACATTGGCAGGTCTTGTGGAGCAACTGACGCGCCACGACCGTCTTGATCCAGCATTCAACAACACATTCCTTCTCACATATCGATCGTTTACTACGGCATCTGAGCTTTTTGAAATGCTGGTCAAGCGGTGGAGCATACAGCCGCCTCACGGCCTAGCCAAAGAGGACTACCAGACATGGGTGGACAGGAAGCAGAAGCCTATTCGATTCCGTGTGGTGAACATTCTCAAGAGTTGGTTTGACAACTATTGGATGGAAGGCAACGACGAGGAGGCACGGATATTGATCCAAAGAGTGTACAACTTCGCAAAGGACCACGTTGCGACAACTAGCACACCTGGTGCCGCCCCCCTAATGACCTCTGTCGAGCAACGTTCTCGTGGCCCAGATATGCCAACGAAACGACTCGTACTCACGCTCAGCGCCCAGACGCCACAGCCAATTCTACCAAAACACATGAAGAAGCTGAAGTTCTTGGACATTGACGCCACAGAGTTTGCGCGCCAGCTGACTATCATCGAATCGAAACTTTATGGCAAGATCCGACCGACAGAGTGCTTGAACAAGACATGGCAAAAGAAGTTAGCACCCGGCGAGCCGGACCCAGCTGCAAATGTGAAGGCGTTGATTCTCCACTCTAATCAGTTGACGAACTGGGTGGCGCAAATGATCCTGACCCAGCAGGACGTCAAGCGCAGAGTGATAGTCATCAAACACTTCGTCAATGTCGCCGATGTAAGTTGAGCAACGGCGTTTACACCGTTCTTTTGGCTAACATACCCCAGAAATGTCGATCATTGAACAACTTCTCGACATTGACATCAATCATCTCAGCCCTGGGAACTGCGCCAATCCACCGTCTGAACCGGACATGGAGCGCAGTGAACCAGCGGTCAATGGGTGTCCTGGAGAGCATGCGCAAACTCATGGGCAGCACCAGAAATTTCGCGGAGTATCGAGACACACTTCACAGGGCGAACCCGCCTTGTATACCTTTCTTCGGTTAGTGTGCAGCAACTGTAACACCCGGAACCTGGCTGACTAGTCTAGGTGTCTACCTTACTGATCTGACGTTCATCGAAGACGGCATCCCTTCACTGATCAAGAAAACGAACCTGATCAATTTCGCCAAGCGCGCAAAGACCGCCGAGGTAATCCGCGACATTCAGCAGTACCAAAACGTGCCGTACCCACTGCAGCCTGTGCCTGATCTGCAGGACTACATTTTGACAAATATGCAATCTGCAGGCGATGTGCACGAAATGTACGAGATGAGTTTATCCGTTGAGCCGCGCGAGCGCGAAGACGAGAAGATTGCAAGGTACGTGAGAAGCCAATACATTCCATGCTATACCCTCGGGTGCGAGACGCGTTACTAACGACAGGCAGACTTCTCTCCGAGTCTGGATTCCTGTGATGATACCCCACGAAGCGTTTGATCTATCGATCTTGGATGATGGCGATGGCGTTGGGTCACATTTTGGCTACGATATACGATTGAGGCGCTCGTTTTCTGGCGCGCAGGCGAATATTACTCAGTACTGTGTTGCATTTTTGGCATTGGAAAACGAACCGCGTACGGTTTGCTCGTCTATTGTTCTCGCTATTGATATTATTTCTAGAAGCTGCGTGGATGTTTACGAGGCTGTCTAGTTCGAGTTGCCGATTATTGAGAACGAACGTTTGCGGCGGCGGCTGGCGGTGTGCGCGGATGGGTGGCCTCATAAGGGTTTTTACGAGACTTTACAATGCTGGCTTCCTTCACCCCTCGTGTTGCCATAGGACGAGGCAAACGATGATCGTTCTAGGAAAGGGGACGAATCGCAGCCGTGTATCCTAATTTATGCGCGCTTGTTGCGTAAAGCTGCCGTTGCTGTGAAGAGTGTGGCCTTACAGGAGGCGGGCCTGCCAAGGAACGTTCATGCTGCCTACCTATTGCAGTACGATGATTTGGTTTCAAGGTGTAATTTTCCCGGGGTCGGTTATGAGGGGCCTGCATTTCGTGCAGCTGGCGTCCAGTGACCTGCTTATGCACCCTGGCACCAGGCCGTTGCACTTGCGGCGGACGCGGCAGAGGCTGGCGAGGCGCACCCACCCAGGCCGCATTGGGCGTGCGGCACCCGCTTCTGTAGCTCTCGTGACGAAGGATTCTCGTCGTGCTGTGTGGTTTTGCAGGGGGTGTTTCTGCGATTGCAACGTCGTGTTCTTTCCAAGATCGCTTCCCCAGAAGTTGTGCTGTCAGCGCCGCGCTCCGATTTGACAGCCAAGGGTGCTCCTTGGATGCTCTTGGGCATCCCTAGTCAGCGCAAACTGATCCCTTGCTGCTGGCCATTCAGGGAGGCGGCGGTCGTGTGAGGCCGTTGGCCCTCTGCGGTTGCAGTGCTCGTGTCGTTCCCCTCCCGCTTGAGGGGCTATCAATGCTATCATGCATCTCGAGTCTCTGGCGATGGCTGCTGCTGTGATACGCCAACCTCCGGAGATAACCAGCTGGTCCACAGCCTTCACTTTCGGCCATCTCGATGGCCCTTCCTTGCAGCGCTCGTCTGCTCACACTGACAGGTGATTCCCACCGCGCCGGCGCACCAACGCTCTGGGTTCTCCACAAAAATTCGTATGGTGATTTCGGCGCCTTTCGCACGGCGATCCTTCTAAGAGAAAAAACGGCAGCGCTCAGACCCTGCTCGTGACTGGCTGCTCGTACAGTAATTGCCAGATTGGAACCTTGCACCGCCGCTGCCCTGTCCAGCACGGCGCCGTGCCTGGCTGCTTTTGTACCAAAGCCCTCCCACTCCTCTTTACAAACCTCTTTGCGCTCGTTCGGTTTGCCCACCAGTAACCAGATCCTCCTCACCCTAGTCGCTCACTGCAACATACGCCTAATCACATAATCATGTTTCACTCCGCAATGGGCGCCATGCCCTGGCTGCTGCTTGCCATGTCTCGCTTCGGTAAGTTTGCAATTGGTAATGGAGGTGGTAGACCTCTTTATTCAGTCTCACCGCGGGCACCCGTGTGTTCCCGGCTTTGTCTACACTCAGACATACTGACCATGCGCGCTTACAGCCAACGCCGCCTGTGAATGCGGATACTCGCTTAACCAGACAACCGACTCCAACTATGCCATCTTTACAGAATTAATGGAGAATGACTTCCTACATATGGACACAGACAACATCACCGAGTACGGATGGAGGCCGCAAGTCTACAATGTCTCAGTCCCCGCCAACAATCAGAGGATAGCGTATGGGAAGGAGTTCAGCATGGGCAACATCGTTCCCAATCCTCTCAAGAACTCGAAAAAGTGGTCTGGCGAGGCTGATCATGGTGGTGATGCCGGTTTGGAGTTGTGGGTGAGCGGCGACCATTCGCATGGATTTGTCAATGGGTCAGAAGTTGTCTCAGTTAGGGACGACATCCTCCTTGGATCTTTCCGTGTTGGCATGAAGCTTTCGAACTCGTCTGGCACATGTGGTGCTTTCTTCTTCGTAAGAGACAGTTATTGTCGCATATCAAGACACTGCTAATTGTCTACAGTACTACAACAACTCGCAAGAAATCGACATGGAGTTCCTTTCGAATGAGTTTAACAGCACAGGAGGTGCCGTTAACCTGGTACTGCAATCGCCGGAATCTGTTGCCCACGGAAACGACGCTGCCGGCACCTCCACCTACAAGGTTGCGCCTCTGCCCTTCCAGCCCGATGGCATGTTCCACGAGTACCGCTTCGACTGGACCGCTGACCGCGTTGCCTTCTACGTTGATGGCGATTTTCTCTGGGAAATGACCGAGCAAATCCCTACCGAGGGTGGCGGCATCTTCTTCAACCACTGGAGCAATGGTGACCCTAAGTGGTCTGCTGGGCCCCCTGACACCGACACTGTCATGACCTTGTCTTACGTGAAGGGATACTTCAACTCTACCGATACGGACCGCTCGCAAAACGCCTACAAGAAGCGCTGCCCAAAATTCGACCCGGCCAAGGTCTGCCCAATTCCAGCGCAAACAACGCCTCCGGATGCTTCGCAAGGCACAGATGGAGCGAAAACATATTTCTTTTCGCAACAAGACGACATGACACCAGGCCAGATCACCTACCATAGCGGCGCAACACTCTTCGGCGCACCAGCGGTTTCAATACTAGTCCCCTTATTGGTCACTCTCTTCAGCTGGACGCTAGCATAGTAGTGCCGCTGAAGCACCGTATAATCAACCACTGAACATTACCACACTGTTCCCGCACTTCTTTATCGCGACAACCATACACGACCGAGGTTCTCCAAGAAGTCTTCGAGACGCGGCATTATGAGCGCATGACTTGGGCGATGGCGTTTCTGGATACCTTGCATCGCACTACCTTTTGGACTACCCAACACTCTTTCTTTACTACACGACTACTACACATCTTCTTGCCGGACGCGCTGACCGCTCCAATCACCTGCTGGACCACTCCTTTGGATACCGACCGTTTCGTGGCGCGAGTGCTGCCCGCGCCGTAGTGTTTACTTTACTTCCACGCTTTTCTTGTGCATAGACTTTGATACAGGGCTTGGTACGCCAGCCTCTTTTTACACCTTCTCTTGAGTCCGGCGGGCTTTGCTGCTCCGCCCTTCTTCTTCTTCTGAATACGACCCCGGTATAGATATTATGGGGCACAGGCTTGAGATTTCTTGGGGAACGACGGGGTTTCTTGGTTTGGGAAGGGATTTGATACCACCCGCACTGCCGCTCACGGCCGCTTTTGTCACAGTATTGCATTGTAGTGGCTGCGTTTCAAGAGGGATAGATTGAAGGCTTAGGACTGCTGCGGTGATTCCGTAGTCTGGTCACCAGCCAGAACAAAAACACATTTCAAAACAACTATCACGATCTATGGAGAATTTGAGGCGTGCATGAGTGAGTTTTCCACTGGGTCCCAAGCCTTGTCCAATGATGCCCAGCCTTGGCGCCTTACTCGGAGACGGCTCGTGCGCCAGCGCCAGACAGGCCAGACAGCAGACGCCAGAACGCGAGATGCCGAGGGCCAGTCAAACTTTACGCTCAACAGTGCATCTCGCGGGCATCTACAGAGGTATGGAGCTTCTTCCGCAACGACAAGTGCCAAAAGGACCCGCATGCATGAACAACTCGTAGATCTGAGAATTGCTGATTCCGATTACAGGGGCATGAGGAATTGCCGGTATCTAGGAAGCAAGACGGTATGGCGCCGTTGTCACTAGACTGAGTATCGTTCCATGTTTGTTGTCAGATATGACGTTGTTGGACGTTGTGTTGCTATTTACTCTCGCTTTCTTCCATTGTTTTGTGGGTTTTGTAAGCTACGGGACACTGCGATCCCCTGCACTTTAGAGCGGCAAGTCGCGGGTCTTCGGCTAGCAGTTTATGCGGCGCCAACGCAGGTACTAGTGGGCGCACTCTTGTACCTGCGCTGCGCTTGGCCAGGGTGGACTCATCTAACCGATAAGAAGCATGCCTGGGATGCCCACACAGATGGGAGCGCGAGTATCCATAGGAGCGGTCTGAGCGCCAATAGCCAAGTCTCGTGATAGCGGAGTCTGCGGTCTTCGCGAGGAGTCGTGGGGACGAGTATTTTTGGAGTGGCATTACGAGCACGCACACCAGCACCAGCGCTGGGCGTGGAAACGGCAGCTATTGGACCCTTTTCTTTTCTTGATTGTCTTTTTGGGTGTGGAGTGCGTGGGCTTGGGAGCTGAACGCGTGTTTGGTGATCAAGTCATGATGTATAATCGGTGGAGGCGCAAGTGCGCTGCAGTCAGCAAAAATTTCCCGACCGAGAGGGGTTCAAATTACGAGGCGGATCTTAGGTAAAAGGTGGCAAGGCTACTACAACACCACCTTCGATCGCCGAATCTTTATTTGCGCAGGCTGCCGCGATTCTTTAGTGGTCCTGCATGCAAGACTGGTGCATTTTGTAGACTGCTGGCTGAAGAGTGATTGAAACTCTGATTAGCTTGCATAGCTAGCACGACCTTAGCATTCAGCATTTGAGGAGCTGGGCATTACACCTGCACTACGGTCGAATGAACGTTGGTTTGCGTAGGAAGATACGAAATGCAAGACTTCCTTCCGCGAAGGCCATTGTTCTTGGCCAGATGCATCTGCGCATGCAATCCCCTCTCCTGCGAAACCAAACACCACTGCTGCCTGCAAAATCACGCCTGCCGGGTTCATCAGTCCACCGGACATTGCCGTACTATCAGTCCTCTCGGTCCATAAACTCGAATCGATAGTCCACCGTATTCCCAATTGCTAAGCAGCCGCTCCATTCTTCACCCTGTCGTTGACAATAGCTAAGCTTCGCCGGCGCCACGCTAGTCTCCTCTCTTTACTCATCTCAGTAGCACAAGCGAGGGCGAGACATGCTTGATTTCTCGCACCAGTGGAGCCGACGCTGCAGCATCGATACCACTGCGACCGTAGGGCGAATGCAAGGCTTCCCGATGTGTAGCTGGGTGCATTCAATAGACTGCAGAAATGCGGATCTAGAGGTCAGCAAGTACATGCAAGGCAGGATTGACCGAAAGTGTGGTTGTGAGCAAGAGGTAAGGGAGGAAGGTCAGGCTGGAGAGTGGAATGGAAGGTCTGACTGGATGATGGCTGCTGAATGCTTGTCCAGCCTCTTGAGCTCCTACATTCGACTTGATGCTCCTGAAGCATGCAAGGCGAGAGCTCATTGAGAGGTTGTTGATTGTTAACCGAAGCTCCGCAGACTGCCGTTCGTCATTGCTGATCATGTAGCACCAACGACGATCACATCGCGGGGTCGTGCATTGTCTGAACGGTGAGAGCAGCGAAGTGATGGTACGCATATCTAGAGGAAGCTGCCTTTGTATCGAGTTGTTGAGGAGTCGCTGCTGACTAGGGAAGACCTTCTGCCAACGCAGCAATGGGCAGACATTGCACAGTAGAACTACTGGTGGTCGTGGAAAGAGCATCACGGAGCAGCTGCCTTGTTCATGGTGATTGCGCTTTCCATCACTGTCTCGGCTTCTCTGATAAACTTTCAACGCCTACAAGATTGCTTTCTCTGCTTCATCACTTTCACTTCAGTCACTCTTTGCCTGTTTTTGGTCTGCATTGCCTTTCGTCCGTTGTCTTTTTGGAACATTCAATTTCCAGTACCCAAACCATCAACATCGCTCAGCCAGCAGTGACACCTACCTTAACCTTGAGTGGTGTAACAACAAAGACAATCCATAAACTTCGTCCCGAACTCGTTGAGCTGGCTGTCTGCTCCTACTTCAGCAACTAGTGAAAGTCGCAGCGTTATCTTGGCTGCATTGCGACAGAGCTCGGCCTGGCGCTCCCGACTGTTGAAGAGGTGCAGACTGACTCAACCTTGGGCTTGACAATCCCCGGCCGCCATGCATGTTTACGCTTTTGCTGCAGTCGTTATCGCAGTACTCACGACCGGCAGTCCTGCAGATCGCAATGTACTGTCAGCTCTTGCACCACATACGCTGACCATACGCGCACCGGTTCCAGGATCCACACCAACTTCAGTCCGTCCAACGCCACCTTCAGTACCTCCAATTATCAAGGATATTCTCGAGTGAGTTGTTAGACCCAGGCTCATACCGAGATCAGATAGCCTAAATTGACGTTCTTGCTAGACTTCGTCAGGCACCAGGCTTCGCGCCTGTTGCAGCACCTCCACTTGAGATTGTAGTGCCGGCTGCACCTGCAGCACTCCCTCCAGCCGTCGCGCCGCCAGCTCCTGCACCAGCTGTACCGGCTGCAGCCATACCACCGGCCAATCAAGCTGCCCCCCCGGCTCCAGCCGCGGTTTCTGCGCCCCCTCTTCCTGCAACGACTACGATCCCTCTCCCTCGACTTGTCACCGGTGACGACTTTGGGACCGTCCAATGGGTCGAGACGCACATTGGTACAATTCGTACTTGGGTGCCGAAGACCTATACTTTTCACTTCGAAGCTATGTCGCAAGCTCCACTGCCGGGTGTAGGATCGATCGGCATGGGAACGTTGACGGGCAAGACTGGGCAAACGCAGACAATCTATATGGTAGTAGGCGCGGCGCCGACTCTCGTAGTCGACTCGAGGAAGGTTATCGTTGCTGCTGTGGCAGTCGGTATCGCAGGTCTCCTGGCGTGAGTAGGTCGAAGACGCAGGAGGGCCCAAAAACCCACGTACGACTTTATGAAGCATTTAGGACGAAGGCAACATAACTCGCAAAAACCAAAACCACGGACTGATCAACGAGGGCAGAAGACCTCAAATTACATGACTGGCATCATTTAACGAGCATGCGCACATACTACGGGAGCACACTACCGTGTTGCATATAGCAAAGACATGTACAGATAGTAAGCCATACTCCCTCAATAGAAAAGTAAGCAATGACAGCAAGGTAACAGCGAATCCAAATTATCCTTGACATGTGAAGTGTATCAACTGACCTGACAAGAAAAAGTTGCTCGCAAGTTTCCTTCGATCGCGCCAAACTGAGGAATCTCGGAGATAACGAGTATCACACCACTGTACCACTGAGGCTGTGCGATAAGACACATTCTGTTGAGTGTATGACGTGCAACGTGAAACATACCCACAGACAGCTCACCTGCTCGCGAACCGAATCGAAAGAGGACTTCACTGATGTCGGTGGGATGTTTTGTGAGCGTTGGTGGTTTTAGGCTATTGTCAGTTCAAGCCTCCTGAGGAAGAACCCCGCTTTTCGATTTGGCCAGCCTCGCCAGCCAACGATCAGCTGTGCGCGTACAAAGAGCCCAATGGACGCATGCAGCTTGAGGCTGATAAAAGACAGGGTCAAAGAATGAGGCTCAGCTATAAGGTTGCATGTTGCGGCGGGTGTACTGACGCCCCGGGATTTGTGGCGCGACCTTCACACTTCCGCTATCTGGTGATCAGCCCGATGACGAAATTGGTTTGGGCTGTTGCGTGAACAGCACGATTTCATAACGTGATATCAACGGTGCTCGTTGCACCAACGCTCCCATATATAGTACGTTGAAGGTGAGGACGTTGTCTCCAGCAACATCAGTAAACACATACAACATTCGATCAATCGACCTCACGCCAACATCCGACCGAGGTGCTTTACCTGATTCGGGTTGACCTACGACATCATCGATACAGCGGTGTAGAGTATATGTATACATATCCTCCAACCCCCATCTTCATCAGACCATCATTCCCATCGATACAATCGACACCCGCATCATCAAAAGACGCAACTCCATCTATATCACCACCTGAGAGTCCCAGCCAAGTAGCACCGCATTTGGAACGAAGCAAGTCTGCCGAAGCCACTCCATTGACCTCAAGTTCACTTGAACACGAAACACCTGAAGTCCAGCAAGCATGGCAACAGCATACTATCTCGCCGCCCATGGCGCCCACTTCCCCCTGGTACACACAGAGCAGGAGCAACCTTCAAGCCCTCCGTCTACACATCCCGTGCTCGGCGTACAATACCAAACACCACTTGTACCTGCAACAACACCAGCCAAAATGGAACGCGCAGACAGCGTCATCTCGAACGCCCAACTCAGCGCAACAGCCAGGGACCACGCAATGAATGGACAGCTGGAAAGCCCGCTTTTCCGCTTACCCGCCGAATTGCGCAACCAGATCTACGAAGACCTGCTGTGCGCCAACACGCCAACGAAACTATCAGACCTGGCAAACGCAGCCAGACTTCCCGTTCCCGCATCCACGCACCCAGCGATTCTGGCAACGTGTAAGCGGATCCACTCCGAAGCAAAAGATCTCCTATACACAACACATGTCTTCCACGCACACCCGAGTCTCCTCACGGCCTTGCCGCATCTCATGACAACCTCCAAACCCGTCCTGTACCCCACCGTGCTCAGCAAGATCAAGCGCTGGCAATTGACGGTGAGGCTGGACACTGACCCAAGGTTTACTGCCGCGCAGGCCACAATCGCATTCTCCGGCGCCGAGTTCCTCGAGCTGAAAGTCTGGCAGAGCACGTTCGACGGGTGCGACGCCGCCGTGCTCAAGCTCTTTACAGGCGTGCGGGGCGTCAAGTTCTGTAGGGTGAAGGGGAGTGTGGAGGAGGGGCTTGCGCGGTGGTTGGAGGGGAGGATGATGAGTCCGCTGGAACAGCGTGGAGAGATACAGTGGTGTGAGTGTCAGGGCGAGAGGTATGCGAGGTGTGAGGGGTGCGAGAGGAGGGTCAGGTTGAGTGGGAATGGGGCGGGGGTGTGGGTGGAGGAGGGGGATGTTTGGAGATTTGGGAATCGTTAGGGGGATTTAGGCTGAGATGTACGCACAAGGACTTTGGCACGAAGTTGAGTGGTACGTGTCTTCAACACTCACCCCTATATATCGCTAGAGGCTGCAAGATCTCAGGGTTGAAAACACACTCCAGTAGAGTAGGCTATCTCCCGAAGTTCATATTTTCCAGCCCCCTTTTGATCCTTCGATCGGGTGGTGCAAATTAGTGAAACGGAGCATTTTCGAAGACGTGAAGCCCTCCACGCTGGTTTTACGCAACGGCCAGTTTTGACCAGTTTTTCCTGGTCGATGCGGTACTCAATCAATACTTCGGACCCAGGCAAACCACCTCATATATAAGCCCCACGACTTAACAATGGCGGTGTAGGCGGCAGGAGGAGAGGGGAATGCAGGCTGAGAGGTACACAGAGGGACCTTGATGCGAGGCCAAGTAGGACGCGTTTTCAAGCCTCACTCACATATGGCCATACGTAACTACCGAGTCCACTGGCACCAACCCTAGGTCGGTTGGTGTTCGATGATGGCGGCCGCTACCTGGGAATACGTTGGCGTGCGCGACCCGGAAATGGGGAGGCTAAGGGATGATGAGAAGTCGAAGGAGGATGGAGAACTTGGCGAGGCTTGTAATAATGGCAGATATAAAACGGCGGGTGAAGAGTCGGGATGAAGAGTCAGATTTAGAGCGTGATTGAGTGGGGGTTTTGTAGGAATTCAGCGATGGAGTGCTGACCTTGTGAAGACTATGGACGCTTCTTGCGTTTTTTGTGAATACGAGAGGGATATCGGTATCGAGTTTTACAGCTCAGACTACGCGTGAATGATTGATTGGTTTAACGTCCTATCTGAGTCTAAGACTATGGAAGACGATCTGTGAGATTACGCGTGAAGTTAGTATGCCCATACGAAACATATAGCGTGGAAGGTCCACAGTGGTCGGTCGTTGCATTGATCTACAAGTTCAGTCGAAAGCCTGCACATATCTGTTCATATCATGCAGCGTCTAGCCATTGACGCACTAGTGGAGGAGATTGCTGCGAGGAAGCTCGTGGCAGATCTGCGGATAGGCCAGGTATGGCTTGTGGATAGCGGGGCGAGCGCATAGTCGTTGTAGACCGGAACAACCCAGATACGATATGTCCTGCGTGCGTCTGATCAAGTGAGGAGTGATGGCTTCATCAACACCAACTTTGCAGTGCATCTCAGCCCTTTCCGGCAAAATTGACAAAGCGGAAGCGTGAACATACCGAGTGTCGGGATTCCTTTGCAATGTAGACCCTCTTGTTAGAGCTTGGGTGTCAGCTGAGAGGCCTAAAGATACGGGGTTACCTATGGGAGTATAGAATAGGAATGACGCCTGTTCCACATGTGTGTATACTTTTGTTGAGATGTAAGGCTGCTGTAGACAACACTGCAAAATAGCTGTAGTCGTCCAGTGACGCAGATGTGAACCTGATCTGCACCGCGAAATTGATACCTCGCAGGTGCATGCTTGCTGCAGATCCTCAGCAGAGGCGAGATACTCCGGTTAGCTTGGGGTTGCACAGACTTAACGGTTTGTAGGACAGGTTGACCTAGAACCAGCGCCTGCTGCAAGTGCGGAGGTTCGAAAGATTATCGAAGTGAAGCGGTCCAAGGTTTCTGCAGCAGCTGCCAGGGATGCTTACTTCGAGGACCGTGTCGGTGCTTCGCAAGTCCGGAGTGCCGATGTTTGTTCGTAACTTTCCTGCGGTAAGACTCAGAAACTGGTGGTGGTAGCAGAAGGCAGAAGGAAGGGGAGCCGATGTCACTCCATACTCCTATTGACTAGTCCAAAAGTGTCCTTGTGCTGGTTGCTCTTCGTAGCACAGGCAGGTGCTAGCCTCTCTTTCTCCACCAAACAGCAAATGTATACAAAAGTAAACAGCGAAGGCCGACTATATCCGCCATGTGGCCGATATCTTGCATGGTTAGCTGAACCAGTCACCGCTGTCAATTGCTCACCAACGCTCCTGGATGCTTGAGCAGGTCTAGACTACGAAGGGATCAATATGCATTGAGAAAGGTTGCGCATGCAACTGAGCACCAACCGAATGGACTTGGCCTTGGAAATTTAGAGTTTCGAGCTCCAAAAGATCTGGTAAAGTTGAGAGGTACATTGACAAGTCTCTCTGACGTACAGTGTCTGTGCGCGTGATGCGCACCTTCGCGTGATGCGCACCCCAAGCACTTTTCTGAGTATAGCAAAATGAGGCTGTACAGCCACCCATAAAGGCAATTATTGTGAGAAAAGTTGGTAGAGTAATGTATTAATGTATACAAAAGTATCCTGTGAAGGATTAATTATATAGAGTTGCGGTGCGGCCGCTGCAGGTGGTGTGGATGCAAGGTATTGGTGCAGGCAGCGGTGCACCACCTGCACTTTGCGCACCTGCAACACGACGCTTCTTTGCTGCAGTTGCTGAAGGAGCTTTTGAAGCTTTGCGCTTGCCTCTATTAGGCAACTGGGGGGCTTTTTGAGCGTTGCAAGCTTCTTTATCCTTGCATCTTTGCTCTTTGCGGGCATTGATTGCCGCACGCTCCTCAGCACGTTGTCGGTCACGCTCTTCCTTCTCCACTGCACGACGCGCCCGCTTTGCATCATCTTCCTGCTGTTTCAGTATACGGAGGCGCTCTTCACGCTGCTTTTTAGCTACTTTTTCTGCGTCCTGTTGTTGTTGATACTTCTCAAAAGCTTTCTCACGAGCATCGGCTTCACGCTTTGATGAAGGTGACCACCACTTTGCTCCGCCAGGCCGATTAGGGTCGCGAAACATCAGCGGCAGCGCTTTCTGCTTATCCTTGACCTTCTCCTTCTCTTGTAGCGCTGTTTTTGCACCCTCTAGCTGATGTTGGAGCAGCGAATTCTGAACAGAAAGGTGGTGGATGTATTGCTTCAGCTCCTCTACAGCAACAATGTCATTCTGCTTAACTGCAATGCGAAGCAGCGACTTTGCTTTGAGCCACGGTGGCTCTCTGGAGTGAATTGATAGCGTAGTTTGCAGTGGAGGTGTTGATGGAGGAGCAGGTGTTGCTGGCTTGAATTTTGAGAGTACTTTGTCAGCGTTTTGTGGGAAGAGACCTGTTGCTTCGAAGCTCTTCTCCACCAATGTTTTGGTAAAAGTTTGCACCCAAGCCTCCCAGAATAAGGGGAAGAAGTCGCTCTTCTTCAATGGCAGCCATCCCTGCACCTTCTGGGTACGTTTATCAAGGGCTTTGGTGTAGTTGTGGCTCAATGGAGCAAAGCACACTACGTCGAGCGGCTGCAATCGATGGGTACTGTGTGGCGGGAAGATGAGCAAAAGTATCTTGTTTTTATCGCAATAGTTGATGAAATCCTTTGTAACGTGGCTACCGTGCCCATCAATGATCAATAACCGCCACTTTCTGCGGTTTTTGGGCTTTGTGTAGCGATCAAAGACTTGGTGAAGCCATGTTAAACCAAGGTCGTTGTTTGTCCAGCCATTTGGTGATGTAGTGAAGTGTACTGAGTGCTTTCTTGGCTCAATTGAGCTTACCCAGGAGCTCTGTATAGCTTGGCCAGCGGCCGCGTAGATGATGCCTGGAGGTAAGACGCTCCCATCAGCACAACAACAAGCCAGAAGAGTTACCCACTCTCTGTTGCCATCGTGGAGTGACTGCCTGTACTGCTTCAAGCCATGGAGACGCTTATCAAACACCCTCTTGCTCTTATGTGTGACACCAATCGCAAAGCCCTTCTCATCCATATTGTAGCACTGCTCAGGCTCCAGCTCATATTCAGCAATCTTTCTGTGCACAAGTTCAAAATAGAAGCGATATTTGTAGTATGAATCAGCTTTGTGGC